>NC_137066.1:3223944-3336444 GCF_032717465.1 Coenobita brevimanus
TCATCGTTCCCCAGTTAGTGGCGTTGGTGAGAAAGTGAAGTGAAGTGAATAGAAAAAACAGTGAGAATGTTAAGGCTAGCATTGGTTGGTCATTCCCAAATACCTCCGCAACTCTATGTTCAGAACATCCTGGTAGTATGGAGGTTATAATAGTGTACTAGTTGGTATTACCCCTGGGGAGGGGGGGAAAAGAATACTTCCCCAGTATCCGTGCTTGTCGTAAGAGGCGACTAAAGGGGGCCTTTTTGTCTCCAGTCTGTCTCCTTACTGTCCTCTTCTGCTCTTCTGTCCTACTTCTCATCTTCATATTTCCATGTTTCCTAAGCTTGGTGCTAATTCTTCACTTTTCCTTCCTTCCTTCCAGCTTAGAATGTTAAGGATTAGGTAATTATATGTTCTCTAGACAATTATTACCCATTCAGAGACAAACACACAACACATCATACACTGTCTTGGGCAATACTTCACCGACTTTGGGACGCACGAGGTATCATCCTGGACAACGGAGGAGAGTTCATGAGTGGAGAGTTCAAGAAATTCTGCCGGAGGAACCAGGTGGACTGGTTCTACGTCACCCCTTGAAATTCCACCACTGAAAGGATGCATAGGACTATGAAAAGTATCTTAGCATCCCTCTGCAATGGACACCCCTTGCGTTGGCCTCAGCTGCTCCAGTCGTGCCAAACCGTCATAAATCAAGCGGTGCACTCTAGCATGGGACAACAGCCCTATTATGCCTTCTTCTCACGCCATCCCCCTCGCCTCATTGGTACCTTATTGCCTTCCGTGGACGCAGAGGAGGACGACCTAGCGATAGCACACACGCTCATCAACAGTACCCACCAGAAAAAGACCAGGCGATACCGGGAGGTGGCCAACAGGCGGAGGAGAGCGCAGAAGGTTGGAGTCAATAGCTTGGTGTGGGCGAAAAAAGAGACCATACAGCCGGGTACCTGTAGGAAACTGAATGCCAAATGGGACGGCCTGTATAAAGTGATCGAAGTGCTGCTAGATGGAAGTGTTTATATCATTGAAAATGTATTTACTGGCAAAAGAATACAAAGGGCTGCTGAAAAGGTAAAACCATATTACGGTACCAAGGAATGGCTCTTAGAACCGTTGCAACAGGAGCTCGCCCCGGAGCCCGAAGATGAGCGATTACCACCGCGAGTGAGGAATGCCCCTCGGAGGCTCATGAAGGAGTGTTAACTAGAAAAGTATAGATAAGTGCATGAGACGAATGTTGTGAAACATAACTGCTTAAAGTTATGTTCTGGGTGGACTCATCCCCGAGGAGAGGGTGTAAAAAGAAAAAAAGAAAGAGAAGAGTTCCTGTTGGAACCAGGAAGTGCCTTACTTCGAGGGGATTGATCAATCCCCTCACCTTACAGTTAGCACGGTTTGTGAGGTAGTGGAGTCTTCAGGACAGAATGAGCGCTCACCTTTGCGGGCGGAATGCTGGAAACAAAAGAACAGAGTGAATGTGAATGCGAATGGAAGAGTGGAAGGAAGCGCCTCCCGTGGTGATCTCACTCTCGAGAGACCCTGTCAAGCTCAGGTGAGCGACAAGCTATCCTCCAAAACCTGAGGCTGACTGGGGCATAAATTCCCTCATAACATCACGTGTAAGGAGTGATCATACCTCCTCATGAAGTGCGTAAGCGACCTTCCGAGGTACGCATCAGGTGTTTAATGTGGACCGACAGGTGCCACCGATTGTGGGGAAAGATATGCCAATTCAAAGTGTTCATAGCAGTTATAGGAGTAACAACATTCCATCCATGCACATGTCATAGATGATTGACTTGGGTAAAATTTGTCTTCCGAACGTGGGAGCCGTGTAGCGCCACAAATTTAGTATTCATGTATGTGTTTAGAGGTACTGTAATTTCTAAGTTAGATAGGGTGTAATCTGAATACTAGTCTATAAATTCCTGTCCTAAGTAGTAATTCATTTGTTAATGATTGATGTAGGGTTAACTTTATTTTTATATGTATACATCTCTGTATCTACGCATTGGTGATGTAATTGTGAGTGTTGAGCTATGGGAATTCCTCCGTCTGGTAGAGTAATGAATCACAGATGTGTGCGGCCTTTCCCCTAGTTTGTGCGTCACTGTAGGGTGCCTAGTTTAAACCTTAAACAGAATAATAATGGGTATGCAATTCTTTCCGTATCCTAGTTGTGTAATGCTTACTAATAAAGCTGCTAGAACCCAAATATGTAAGATTGATAGTCGAAAGAGGCCAAAATAATGTCATTTGTGAGGATCTAATAGTCCCGCTTGCCTTAGCCGTCACTAGATGGCATAAGCTGTCCCAAACTCAAGGCAGGATAGTGGTAAATTCAGTATTTAAATTAAGTAAGGATTGAATCCCAAATTTTCCCCAATTCAATCAAAAGTCCTAACGTCCTGTATACACTATTGTATAAATAGTGAAAAAAATTAAAACCCACCATATCGCAAAAACACAATCTCATTTGATCTAGCAGTGGCGTCCCTTGGTGCCCGACGATGCTACACTCGCTGCTCACTGCTCAGACATCGTGTATAACAGACGTTGGTTCAGTCCACAGACACCGTGACGTCGGAGTGTGCACGAGGCCATCTCGTGGTATTGCCCATAGACTCGTCTTACATACACACTTACACTACCCATGAATTATTTTATAAACTAAATGTAGTAGAAATGGTATTATCGATCTATCAGGTGAACTTTTTTTTTGTAGATAAGGAATAGAAATTTGAAAAGTGATGTGATCATGTAACGGAAAGGCGAGATTCAAACTCATTAACCGTTTCTTTCTCTTATATTAATATGTTAGAAAATTAGGAGCGTGGAAGGGAACTTAGTGGTTGTGAGCAAAAATGTGATTTTTGAGTTGTTCCTCGAAGCTAGAAAAGCCCGAGTGATTATGTATTTTTGGTGATTATGCATTAATGATGATTATGAATTGTTAATAATTATGAATTGATAGTGAGTGTGAATTATAGTGAATTGCATGATGAGATTATACTACACGGACGAGTGATTATTTATTTATTTATTTGGTTCGAGGCTATGACAGCCCGAAAAGACAACCCAAGCTCATAAATGTCCCAATCTTGAGGGTATTGTCGAGCCCAAGAATAACCGACAATAAAGAGTGAGGTATGATGACCTCAGAAATCGCTTGAATGTTCCAAATTGTTTTGGCTGGTGACAATGTTGTGTGAATGATCGCCCAAACCATGGTTTTAATGTACAACCCTTTTTCATATGACTAAAGGTCATGTAATTAAAAATGTCTGTTGAAACCCAGTATAGAATTATTAAAGTAGAGTAAAGTATGTCATTTTATACCCAATCAAGGGAATTATGTCCTCTCATGCCTAACTCACTCCCCTTCCAATTCAAGATTCCTCCGCTTTGGGAACGACGACCACACGTGGTACTGACTTAATCTCGACTCGGCCAAAAACTACCAACGCTATCAAAACTGTCTTAAACAATTAACCTTTATCATACCAAGTCAAAAACCACCCCTCCCCCTTTTGTTTTACTGAAGTGAATTTTCTATCAATCACGGAGGGGAGACTAAGTCGAGTACCATTTGTATTATCAATGGGTAAGTTGAAGAGAACCAACAACCGGTGGGAGATTAAATAACTGGCGTCACACTGATGAACAATAGTGGTGGGATTGTAAAATCCTGTCATTCCAACTTGATATAATCTACTTAGACTTCCAGAAAGCCTTTGACAAAGTGCCACATGATAATGACAAAAGTAAGATCACTTGGAATTGACGGAAATATTCATAGGTGGATACGTTGCTGGATAAGTGAGAGAAAGCAACGAGTCGTTATAAATGGAGTAGAGTCAGACTGGGCTCCAGTGACCAGTGGTGTTCCTCAGGGATCGGTGTTGGGACCAGTCCTATTTATTATGTGTATTAACGATATCGATGTTGGCCTAAACAATTTCATTTCTAAATTTGCAGACGACACAAAAATCGGCAACACTATATTAACTGAAAAAGACAGAATTAGCCTTCAAAATGACCTTAATAAAATTATCAGCTGGTCAGAAAAATGGCAAATGCCCTTCAATGTAAGCAAATGTCAGGTACTGCAATGTGGGAAGAAAAACAAAAGGTATGATTACGAAATGAAGGGCCAAATCATTAGCAAGTCCTCACTAGTTAAAGATCTAGGCGTACTAATTTCAGACGATCTGAAATGTTCAAATCAAGGCATCTCTGTCGCCAATAAAGCCAACAGGGCCCTAGGCTTCATCAAAAGACATTTTACATATAAAAGCAAAGATATTGTAATCCCCCTATACAAAAGCATAGTCAGGCCACACTTAGAGTTTGCAGTGCAATTTTGGGCGCCTCATCTAATTAAAGATATAGAAATACTGGAAGCGGTCCAGCGTAGGGCTACCAAATTAATCCCATCCCTGAGGAATAAACCATACCTCGAGAGACTCAGGGAATTAGACCTATTTTCTCTTAGAAAACGGAGACTCAGGGGACAAGTAATTGAATGTTTTAAGATTCTAAAAGGCTTTAGCAATACTGATTCAAGCAAGCTATTCACAGTAATTGCCGAGACTGTAACTCGAGGAAATGGTATGAAGTTGCAAGCAAGGAGGGCTGATCTTGATACAACCAAAAACTTCTTCACTTACTCTGTTGTAAGCGAATGGAATAAACTCCCTGGGAATGTGATTGAGAGTGGTACCATAAATATATTTAAAAAGAGACTGGACATGTATCTCGACGCAATTGGTATCGTTTAGTTAGGATGGAGCAATTATTGCATATTCGCGTCTGCATTCATGTGTCTATTAGACACAGACAATATTTTAGAATATATATAATAGATAAACATTCTATTCATCTTTTGATAAAAAAAAAACATAAAAAAAAAAATTGCATGCATAGAGTAAGTATGTGGCTGTATGGCCAAATTTTCCTTTTCCATATTATTCTACTTTCTGCCGATCCTATGAAATTCCTTCGGGTTTTTCATTCCTGCAAGATATTACTTCCTCTCTTGTTTCCTGTACGACAAATGCCGGAGGGTCTGGAAGGTGGGAGAGAGCCTTCTGCTATGCTATCCTTTTCTCCTGCTCCTATGCACTATATTAGGATTAAGGCCGGACCACCTCGTAGGGACCGTAAGGTCTGTGTGGTCTGTGTATCTATGTAACTCTCTCTCTCTCTCTCTCTCTCTCTCCACACACACACACACACACACACACACACACACTCTGCTTATACAGTAAATGCACATGTTTTTAAAGACAGTATATCCTCATGACCACGCATGTCTGTTTTTGGAGGTCCTGTTCCCGCTCATCCCGCCCCAACACGCAATGCTCTTGTTACAATATTCAGAAGAACGTGTTCGTGTTCACATTACTTTTCCTGTTTGCAGTTATTTTCATATTTAAGTATTTCTGTGCATAAGCTACGTGAGTATGACCTCTTATGATGGATGGCAGTGGCATTTGGATATTCCAACAAAAAATATATTATAACGAATACATAAAAACTTGCCTTGTGACAGGTAGCAAAACTCCATCACTCGAACACGATGACATATTTGCATATCATGTTTTCCAGCGCCTGGTAAACTTCTTCCAGGCTGTAGTTTTTGTGTGCCAGATCAGGAATTTTCCGCTTCCAGGAAAAAGGCAAGTATTCTTCAGTCTCTTTTATCTAGGGCGAGGAGCCAAAACTGGACACATATAAGATTACTCACTTGAAGGAGACCCACGATACATAGTTTCAACCCTTTCAATGTAGTGACTACACTTTTATTTTATTTGTTAGTCTAAGATGGCTTCACTTAGCATACGTAAGAATATCCATAGCAAAAGTAGATATAACCTTCATCACCTTGACTGGAGAGACCTTGACAAGTTGAAGAAAACCACTTGGAACTGTCATATATGCCTATTAAAATATATAAATTTCGAGATAAACAAATACAAACACTGAGAACTCACACAGAGACATACATGCTGAAGGCACTTAAAAATACACATATTGAATATACAGAGAAATATCCATACACAGCACACGGAAAAAAATATATGCAGCTATAACATAGATATATACACTCAGTTTATAAAGAGTGCTGCATGGATCAACCTGCGGCCAATTTGCATGGGAAATGTGACACACACACACACACACACACACACACACACACACACACACACACACACACACACACAGATAGATAGATAGGTCTATAGATAGATTGACAAAAAGATTGGAGAGCAGACAGAGAGATATAGATTTAAAGATATAGATATGTACACATATGTAGACCATGATGAGTAAGTGAATATGCACACTAAAATGCAGAATACCAATGGCAAAATGGCACACGCGCACACACACAGTAAGATGAATAATACGCACACGAAAAAACAGAATACCGAGGGCAAAACAGACACAGAGACAGACACACACACACACACACACACACACACACACACACACACACACACACACACACTAAGTAAGTAAGTAAGTATTTATTGACCACAATATCCAGTTACACATATAGGATTTGAAACAACAATAAACTTTAACATGATAAACAGCACATCAGATATTAGCAAACAGTTATGGTCCACAAAACAAGCGAAGTATTAAAGGGTTGATCAGTGCATCTATATAGCCTTAATGAAAGATGGAAATCATTACACTTCTGATCAGTAACGTAACTACAATTTGACCAATCACCTTTTTTACGAAATAAAAAAAATCCCAATGATATATCATGGTTAGAATAAGAGCATACAAAATGAATTAAATACACTTTAAATAACATAGGTTATGATAAACAATCTAACCAAAACAGGAAAGGACCTTATTCACTATCTCCTCAATAGGAAACTGAGCATCGTCACCAATGATTTGACTCCAGGAAGTAAAGTTATATCTTGTACGTATGTGCTGAGTCAGTGGACACACCTCCAGTACATGCAACTCTGTTTGCACAGCACCACATGAACAGAGCCGCTCTGCTACGGGAGATGTCCCCGTCCACGCCGATTCCAACGGCCCGTCTCAATCGGCAGATTGTGACTGATTACCCGCAGCCGACTAAACGCCATTCTATGTATCTCACTAGTTTTATCACGACATTTATAGATCTCGTGAACTGTTGAGGTAGGGTTCAACACATTATAAATTAGCCTTCTAGAAGATGTAGAATTAGAAATTGATTGCTTTAAAGATTCAATGCCGACTTTAACATCATGAACAGAATTATTAATCAAACTCTTAATGTGTTTACTTGTTGGTGTGTTAGCCGCCATGGTCACCCTGACGGCGTGCACCCACGGGTCATCGAGCATACCACGCCTCTCCCCCCACAGTCACTGGAAAAGCTTCCTCTGCCTTGCTAGTACTAAAGATTTCAGTGGCGGGCACCCGAGTTCCACGTAACAAACGTCCGTGCACGCTGTCATACGAGCTCCCAGCAGCTGTTTAATACCCCAGTTATACAATTTTTCCATTGGCCTCAAGTTCCCATTGAACCAGGACTCACAGCCATATAGGATGGTTGACATTAAGGCTCCTTCAAACATTTTCTTTTTAACATAAAATGGTATGTCTATATTCTTTTCCAAAAAAAAAACAAATTTCAGAATGTGGCACATTTTTGCTTGTGCGTGGGCAGTAATGGCGGACGACAGGGTCCTGTCGCTTGTGAACAGGCTGCCCAGATACACATACCTGTCACACCACTGTAGACCATCTCACCAAAGCAGAATGGCTCACGATCGCCCACTGACGCATGGATTGCAAAGAACTTGGTCTTAATATTATTCACAACCATGCCATTATTTACACAGAACTGATTCAGAAATGTAAGTTTATGTTCCACCCCGCATCGCGTTGTCGAGAGAAGAACAGTATCTTCGATAATGACAAGGAGATGAAGCCACTGTAAAAAACCATCTGGCCCACAATTGGACTTTATCAACTTAATCATGCTGTTTACAAAAATGATAAACAATAAACAAGATGTTGGGGACCCTTGTCTGACGCCGATCCTGGATGTTACAATGGCTGTCCCAATAATGCTCAAAGTAATCCCGCATATCGCCACCAGCGCTGCTAACATTCGCGACCCGCACCCCAACTCAAGTAACATGCAAAACAATTTGGTGTGAGGGACCCGGTCATATACCGTTGAAAAATCGACAAAGCAAACAAATAACTTATGCTTTCTCCTGTGGGCCAAATCAATTAACAGTCTAAGTGCCACAACATGTTCAATGCAGCCCCGGGCCTCCTGACTCCCTGCCTGCTCCCGATACGGAACAAACCACATAATTAACCGAGTTGATAGCACCATGTCATACAGCTTTGCCAAACAATTTATAATATTTATACCACGGTAATTCTTGGGTAATGATGTGTTACCTTTCTCAAATACCGTGACCATACAGGCCAACTGCCAGGATGTGGGATAAGAGCCAGAGGAAAAGACTGCATTAAACTACGCTAATATAAAGTGTATCCACCGGTCTGGTAAAAACTTTATAATTCCTGGGCTTATCCCATCAGGCCCACACGCTTTATCTTGCTTTAATCTACGTATTTCTCGCACAACCGCATCAAATTCTATGTCATCATCAAGAACAGGTATGGTTACATTTTTATCAAACTCAGTAGGTACTATAGGTTCAGCATCATGTGGGTTATATACCTCCTCAAAAAAGGCTTTGAAATTCTCATCTGTGGGTTTTTTATTACCCTCATAATCATCACTATCATCTCTATACTCCCCACGCCAGTCTATAGCTTTCCACATATGCCTGTCATCCATATCATTTAAGAGTCTCTCCCACCTGCTCCCTGTGACATCCTCTGGCACAGTCACCTGAGCACACGGACTGGCACTAGGACACTTGTACAAAATATCTGCCATTTGGCTCACATTAGTATCAATGTCAGGATCAAACTGGGGAATATCGAATCGATAAAGTTCCCCAATTAAGTTTTCGATGTGAACATCACAAAACTTTATAGGACGTTTTAACCGAGATTTCTTCTTCTTACAACATGAATACAAAACTGCATGATCACCAAGCAAACCCTCCCGCACGCCAAGACACACCCTATCCACCACAGGGGGGGACAGAACAACTGCTATTGGGGCGTGATCCAATGGAAGATCAAGATCATTATTCACAGTGAAACTCTGAATGCAATTTTAAATTTTGGTAGAAGCAATACACACATCTACTTTAGAAATCCATTCATTACGTTTCTTATACGTCAGATTGCTCTTATAATGTTTTTCACCATATTTCAAGCTATTTACCAACACTAAATTTTGTTCTACACATACATTAGTCATAGTATTTGCATTCTCATTAGGGAAATTAATTTGATCAGGAATCTCGGGGTAGGTGAAATAATCAGATCCAGAGACAAGTAAATTCACTAAAATACTTTGAACACCAGTACCAAAACGTGTGTTCAGGTCTCGCATTAGTAGAACATTACAATTTTCCTCTTTTCCACATATGATTTTCTCTTGTATATAACTGAAACTGTTAGGATTAAAGTACTGCGAATCTGTAGGGGGTACATACACAAACCCCAAGAGCACAGTGCTCAATGGGGACAATCTGAGCCAAATTTGGTCTTTCATTTTACAGTCTACATCCATCACAGACGACTGTAAACAATGTTTTACCAGTACCACTGTGCTCCCTCCATGTCAGTCATACCTCACAGTGTCTCTGTAACAAACATAGCCTGGTAGAGCGATACGATCACTAGTTTTCACTTCATTTAACCCTATCACATCGTAATTCAATAACAATGCCTGTACACAGGGCTTTTCTAACTTTCTATGAACCCCATTGATGTTCCATGACATGATTGCAACATTTCTCCTTTGTGGTCCACATAGAAAAGAGCCAGCCACCAGCTGTCGATGACCACCTCATCGCGATAAAGTTTCCTCTCCTTCGTGTCCAGCCTGATCATGCAGCCGACGTTCTCTGGTTTAGTCCTCTCTGCTGCCTCAACATCCCGCAGATGCTTCCATTCGTTCCGTAGACACACACACACACACACACACGCACACACACGCGCACACACTTACTTAACCCCTTAACCGTCACTTTCGTGACACTCGGGCGCAATGGATCATACTGCAGGGGGTCACTTTTGTGATTCTGTGTTATTTTGAATTCGCCCAGGCTTTGAATTGGTGACTTGTATCATCTATCAGTACTGCCAGTGTCCAACAATAGTCAGCAACTGCTAATGTCATCTGTACTCCCATCCATTGTTGACAATTTAGCCATTTTTCCCCTTTCTTGACTCCCCTCCCTACCTCCCCTCGATTACCCTCTTCTCTCGCCTGCCCAGTCATGCCATGCTGCACAAATCTTCCCCGGATTTTTCCACTGATTTCATCCATTGAAATGAGCCCTATGCCCTATTTTTATACAAAATAATGTATATAAAAAAGAAATAAGGTAATTGATTGTGCCATACACCTGGAATTGGTTATTTATCACCTGGCAACACCCCATGTGCACTCGCTTGCTAATTTTCCTTACTTATTTCCCCTTGCAATATGCCGTATGACCTATTCTCGTAATAAAAATATATGTAAGAAAGGAAGGGAGAAGCTTAAGTGATATTTACATTCACCTGGAACTACCGAATATATTATGTATTGTCTAGATTTCCTACCAATCATTTCATAGCATATAAATTAGCAGCTGTCACCACACTGACATTGTCAACCCTTGGCTGCCCATATACGCCACGCCATTCAGTTCAGTGTCGTCTTTTGAGATGAAACCATGTCGCACTCGCGCCTCTCCATTTCTGCCGCTTCTGCACCCATTGCAAAGGGCCATGTGACCTCTACCCTTACTAAATCCCGTGTGGGAAGCAGTAAAGGACTAAGTGACTCTGCTGTAGAACATGAACTGGCTGAATTATCGATGATAATGGTGGATAGTGACAATCTTTTGGGTGAAACGTGTGATGAGCCTGGGGAGGAAATCGTGACAGTAAATGCCAGTACGAGTGCTTCAGTGTCCCAAGTTCGGCCTGGCTCCAAGGGAAAGGAGCCCTTAGTGCAAGAGGGGAACGAATTTGGGAAGGGAGTGAAGAGGAAGCAGGTTAGTCCCGGAACAATGGCCCCGCATGACCCAGCCCGCCATGAGTCCCGAGGTGAATCACTTCCCCGCTGTCCCAGCCCCACTTTAAATATCCTCCACCTCTTCAGCGGAAATCTCTCCTGAGTCTTCGTCGTTGGAGTCTCCACCAGCACCTAAAGTGAAGGGAGGCCATAGGGGACGAGGTAAATCCCTGCCGCATCATAAAAGTAGAGTAGCCTCTAGAGTAAGGGCTGCTAGTGGTACACGGCAACCTAGGGTTAGTCGGAGTGACCTTGAAACAACCCAGTCTGCCTCATAGCAACCCTCATCCACCCTCACCCAGCATACACCGCCACGAGAGGGAACCCTGGATGCCTTCATGTGGACGGAAGGTTCCGATTTCGTCCCTGAACAACTCCACTTTGACGAGAGTTCCTTAGGGACACAGTCTGCCTTCACTCTTGACGAGGATGCTGAGTGTGTGGACTACCTTTTGGCCTTCCTTGATGACAAAGTAATGCAGCACATATGTGATGAGACCAACAGGTACGAGTCACAACGTGCTGCAAGTGGTGCAGATGCAGTGAAAATGCAACAGTGGACTGTGCTTGGAGTGCATGAACTGTATGTGTTCTCCACCCTCATGCTTCTCATGCTCCAATCACAGAAGCACGAGTTGGAAGATTACTGGTCCATGGACCTCTTACTACCCTCACCCATCTTCAATAAGAACATGGCCAGAGATCGTTTCCGTAACATCATGGGAAACCTGCACTTCACCAACAATGATATACCTTCCCAGACTGACCCACTCTGGAAGATCCGGGAGATTCTGAACAGAATGAAAGATAAATTTATGTCATTCTTCCACCCATTTCAGAAGGTTGTCATAGACGAATCCTTGGTTCTGTTCAGAGGAGGTCTGAGGTTTGTACAGTACATTCCAAACAAACGTCATCGGTTTTGGATCAAGTTCTTTATACTGTGTGACTGTAAGACGGGGTACATCCTTGACTTCGTCATCTGTTCAGCCAGCACTTTCGATCTGGACAAAACACACCCCCTTGGCTTCTGAGGCTGCGTAATGAAAGTGCTGCTTGAAAGGTATTTTGATGGGAATCTTGTGCTGTATACTGACAGCTGCTATGCAGCACCGAAAATTGCTAAATACCCTTCAGAGCACGGCATTGGCTTCTGCGGCACTGTCAAGAGTAATCGTGCCCACTTCCCCAAATTCCCCGAAGCAGGAAATTCACAGCGAGGAGACGTGCACCGACGCAAGTCTGAGAAGATGCTGGCAATACGGTGGCATGACAAGAGGGTCGTGCACATGCTCACCACCGTACACAATTGGGATCTGAAAGACAGTGGGAAGATCGACCATGGGACAGGCGAACCTGTGATGTAACCGGATGCTGTCACTGACTACAATATCAACATGCGGCTGGTGGACAAGTCCGACATGATGACTGGAGGGATCGACTGCCTCAGGAAGAATACTAGGTGGTACAGGAAAATGTTTCTGCATCACACTGACATGACGATGCTGAATGCCTTCATCCTGTACAAGATGAAGGTAAAGCCACCCAAGTCCTTCTCCCTGAGGTTGTTTGCCAGGACCTGTGTTCAGCAGCTGCTTGAGAGATATGGTAGGGTGACAGCAAGAGCTCCAAGGCACCATTCTGTTAGACTTCCTGACAGACTTGAGCAGGGGACGTACATGGATCGGCACAGACTGGTGCAAATGCCTGCCACAACGAAGAGGAAGGCTGCAATCCCCAGGTGCCAGGTGTGTGCACATACCACCAGACACACCTGAGCACAGACGCACCTCTTGGCAGTGCACTGAGTGCCAGGTTCCCCTCTGCGTAACCTGCTTCTTTGATTACCACAGCCAGAAGCAGTTCTAAAACAGTGCAAGTGGAAATGAAAATAATGTGTTAATACTGTGTAAATAATGTGTAAATAGCAAGTGAAAGCAATGGATGTAAATATGATTGAACAGTGTTATATAGTTTTATGTTACTGCAAGTGACAGTAAATATAATGGAAAATGTAAAGAGAAATGTAAACAATTACTAATATATGAATATGAGTACAAATACTTGGAGTAATGACAGTGAAAGTGAAAGCTTCACTCTCTACGTAGTTTACTGAACGAGAAAGTGAATGCCTAGAGTGAAAATAAACTACTATTACTGAAGGAAACTTATGGATAAATACTGTAGATATATGTAAGTGTAATAAAGTACTAGGAATATAAAGTGTGAGTGTGTTTATGAATAATAAATCACAGAATACCAGTGAGGAACGAGCATGGGTGGGAAGCTCATACGCGCTCGTAATTTACACTACTTTCACAGTGTTTTTTTTTAGAGTATGGATTCCAAACTACTTGATAATTATAGAATAGTGTTTCTAATGATAATATCAGGCTGTGGTAATCACATTACGGGGTGTCAGGAAGTGTAAAGTGGAGACTTCATTACCCAACTTCAGAAGTCTCCACAAGTTCTATGGTAGTCGACGAAGGCTCAACAAACATCCCAGGAGAAAGCTGAAGATATGTGCCATAGGCATATATAATTATAATATTCTAGGACTAATAACTGATTTTTGGCAAATATTTTTAAAAAGTCAGTTGGAGCATGATTATCCCCGCAGGACGTGCAAGGACCGCCTCCGACATCCTCGCGGTTAAAGGGGTTAAGGTTGTCCTTCTGCTACAGAAGGCAACGCCTGTTATGCCCATAAGGAAACAATTTTTCTCACGGTCTTTGGTGCCAACGCATGTCACTTTGCAGATTTATCCTGGATCCGCAAACTCTGCCACACAGTCGGCGTATCAAGTCCGGGTTTGCTGGGAGAACTGTTTGTTGGTTGTGCCTCCTTTGACTATGCTCTACTCTGGCCTGGTTCCGAGCTTCTTCGAGATGAATGGGTCCTTCACTGCAGAGGGCTAGCCATTTGTTTTTGTCAGAGGCATTGGTCTGAAGATCTTTTGGTATGCTGCTGCATTTCTTCAGAGTTGTCTTTGTATGAGCTTTATATCTCTTTTTCTGTCCCTCCGAGTTAGGGTATGCTGCAGCGAGTTGGCTGTACAGAACTTGGAAGGGAAGGCAGTGCTCAGGCATGCAGAACACGTGTCCGAACTATCTCAGCTGCTTTTCAGCCTGCATGATTTCTATGCTGGTTGACTTTGCCTGAGGGAGAATTTGTGAGTGCGGGGACTTTATCATCCCTTGTGAATCCTAGGATGTGCTATAATCATAGATTGTGAAACGACTCAAGCTTTTTGATGTGATGTTGGTAAATAGTCCAGGATTCGGTACACATAAGAGGGTGGAGAGACATACAGCTGTATCACTTGATACCTTAGTCTCGATTCTCGTTTTGATGTATTCAACGACTCTGGATCTGAGATGTTTAAAAGTGGCTGAGGCGTGGTCAGTTTGCAATGATGTTATGTTTATCTGTTAGCACACTTCCAAGGCAGGTAAAATTCTCCATCTGTTTTACATTTTCGCCATTTACATGAAATGCAGGAGGCTCTGCTGGGTTGTTTCTCTGAAATATTATTTCTGTTTTATTGACATTCATTCGGAGCCCCACTGCATGGTGTAGGTTGGAGACGATTGTGAGACTCTGTTGTAGGGCTTCTGGGGTATGTGCATATTGTAGCTCAGGGAAATGAGCTATTTCAGTCTTGGATTGTGCCTGAAGACGTCTGAGATTAAATAAGTTACCGTCTAGTTGAAAATGGATTTTTATTCCATCATCAGGGTTCATTTTTTGGTGACCTAAAAGGGTGACTGCAGTGAGATAGATGTTGAAAATGACAGGAGCCAGGGCACATGCTTCGAACATACTTGCTTTATTCCCACGTCCAGGTTGAAGGGTTTCTATTTGCTCCCACCTATGGACACATGATCATTCATGTTGTCGTGCAGGATCTTCAGAATGGTAAGAAATTTAATTGGAACTCCAAATTTTGGAAGGGCACTGCATAAAAGTTCTCTGTTGACAATGTCAAATGCTTTTGCAAGATCGATGACTGTATTATAAAAGTCACAGTTCTGCTCGTGCCATTTCTCTTGTATCTCTGGCAACAAAGATCATATCACAGGCGCTTTGTTCCTTCCGAAATCCACGTTGTTTCGAGAAGTGTTGACCCAGATGTTTCATCAGTCAGGATAACAATATCTTGGCCAGTACTTTCCCAGGATTCACAAGCAGGAAGATACCTCTGCTGTTGTCAAAATATGAGAAGTCCCATTTCTTCTTGTAGATGGTTACCGTATTAGAAGAATGCCATTCAGATGGAATTTCGTTCTTGGTTCCAGTTACCCAGTACAGGATCATGGAGGCAATGGTGGAGTAACTGGCCACCTTCTTTGACTAGTTCAGATGGTATGCAGTCAGGGCCAGGGCTCTTGTTGTTTTTCGGAGATCAGATGGCCTGAACAGATTCTGCAAGTGTAGACTGGACATCAAGATGATGGCTTGAATATTTTCTGCAAATGTAGGTTGGGCATCAAGATGATGGCCTGAACAGTTTCTATAAGTGTAGGTTGGACGTCAAGATGATGGCCTGAACAGTTTCTACAAGTGTAGGTGGTGCATCGAGATCTACAGCTTGAGGAGCATTTGGGACGTTATAAGGATATTGTGATTCACTGAGTTTCTTCTCTTTAACAAGGTATTGGAGTGTTGTGCCCATCTTTCCAGGAGTGCTTGCTTGTCTTTCAGAAGCTTTCCTTTGGCGGATCGAATAGGGGCTATATTGTGTTTAGTTGGCCCATAGATGGTTGTATGGACTTGTAGAACCCATATTGGTCATTATGATCAGCCAGTCGTTGCTGTTCTTGTGCTTCTTCAGTTCACCATTAGTTCATGTCACACAGTTTTTTCTGGGTTTCACTTCCGAGACTCTGGAATTCAGTTTTTAGGGTTAAATAGCTAGGATAAGCCAATCAGTTGTTACGTGCTCTCTTCTTCATTGCAAGAAGGCTATGTATGCCCTCAGCATTTTCATCAAGCCAGTCTTTATGGTGGCAAGTGGAGAAGCCTAGGGTTTCTACTGTCGTGCTTTGAAACAGTATCTTAATGTTTAGTCACTTTGCGTGTTAGTTTGTTGCACTGTTGTTTGGGTCGAGTGATGGACATTGAGAGAGCTTGTCAGTAACAATGCAACAGAAGGTGTTACAAGTTGACGCATCTGTTAAAATACTACAGTTTGATTTCTTGAAAGAAGGTGTATTTGGTGCATTTGTGAGCTTATAACTAGTTGCATTTTGGTGAGTATAAGATTATGGTTTGTTGAACACTCAGCATCTCACATAGCTCGAGTTAAAATAACTTCTCTTCAATCTCGCTGCGTTACAATGACATAGTCAATTGGGTGCCGATGTCTGTATCGTGGGTGCATCCATGTGGTCTTGTGTTTATTCTTAAGTTGAAACGCGGTGTTGGTGATGAGCAGACTGTGTTCTGGGCATAAGGAAAGCAGTTTAAGACCGTTGTTGTTCATGGTACCAACACCATGGCACCCTGTAACGCATTGCCAGAGGTGACTATCTTTTCCTGCTCTGGCATTAAAATCTCCAAGCAGGTGGTATTGAGCGAGTGGCAGCATCCAGAGAATGATAAAAGGAATCTTTGATGGTGTCCTCAGAGTCAAGCGTTGGGGTATAGGCACTGATGAGTGTTGCACAGTGGCATTTAAAGAGTGGTATGCACCAGGACATCAACCTCTGTGACATACTCACAGGTGATTCTTTGATCTTTTGTAGTAGGTTGCTTCAGACTGCAAAGCAAATACCATGATTTCTTCTTACATTGTCTGGGTATCCCCTCCAGACATAGGTATACCCTTTTCATCTATCTATTTATCTATTGCCAGACGCCATAATCCCGTAAGGGGTGGCCATTTGACTTTGAGTTATTTGTTTTATGGGGAGGGGCACTAACTCTCCACCAACCCACTACGTATGGTTTAGTTATATGGTTACCACCCAGCACTGTAAATGGTTTCTAGGCTTACAGGAAACCATTCGGCTTGTCATTCAATGTAAAGCCACCTGTAAAGGAAAGAAAAGCAATAAGAAGTGACAGGAAAGATGGGAAAATAGGAAGAGCGGAGGGCAGGCACAGAAAAAAAAAAATGATGAAGGCTAAGAAAGAAGTAGGCAGCACTACATCAAGTGAGTGGATGATAGTCGCCACCTACCCTATTCAGATTTCTGTTACATTGTCCTCTCCTGAGAGGCGAGTCTCAGACGAGGCAACAGTCCTAATTTTATATCTTTTCAGTTCATGGACATTAAAGGTGGTCCTGTTGCGTGGTCGTAAGTCTTGGTCAGTATCAGCAAGGTTTGTCTAGTCCAGGTAGGAAGAGTCAGTGAGTTTCTTTCTCGACAGCAGTGTGGGATGCCTTGACAGATGCGGTTTTCTGCCCAGGTGGTGTGGAGCAGCAAATGTTTAAGTTACCTTTCCTAAATTCCCTCCCCGTCAGGGGTAAGCAGTTGGGCGTCCGTTTCCGACTGCTTAGTCGCACTCTTGTTTCTGAGGGCATGACCTGCTCCTGTGCCATCATGCCAGAGACCACTGGGCCAGTGCCGCCTATATGCAGAACTCAAGCTAGGGACTCACACTCACACACACACACACACACACAATGAGAGAGAGAGAGAGAGAGAGAGAGAGAGAGAGAGAGACTTTATTCTTTCCATATTACATGTAGCTGTCAGCCCCTTCAGTATGGTGACGTCGTTTTGCAGTTTATTCTTGCTACCTCCAAATGTTTGAGTGAGGTTAGGAGTGTATCACTCGTTCTGAAGGGGTTAATAAACGCTGTAGCCAAACCTTCCATTTCCACAAATGTCCCCACCTGAAGAAAAGCGTCTGGAGATAATAATAATTATAAAATATGTCATAAGACTGAAGGAGTAACTCTAACCTTGGGGTTCCATACCAAAGATTGGTGAACTAACCCCTTCATAACGTGAAAGCCTTTTAGTACTGGTTGATTAAGCGATTTTTTTTTTTTTTTCGGGGGGGGGTTAAGAGCAGGACAGTCGTTGAAGAAATTATATGCAGTATCTAAGGACGCTTATTACTATATACTTACTTCTGTCAAAATTATTATTCAGTTTATGCGAGGTTTCATTAAAAAAAAAAAAAAATGAAATCACTGATGATTCCTTTCAGTACAGTGTTGTCATTTGTGTATTATGCCTATGAAGAAATCACTCGCAAGCTCTATATATCGGTCGTGATAGGATATTCTTACATATTACAGGCACGGAAATAATAGTACAGATACCACTGATGTCCTACGATTGTGTGGAAAATGATTACTGGGATGTATAATCTGGCCACCTTCAAATTAACTTACCTGGCTGAAAACTGTGGGTCAAATGCATCATTTGATAGGGTTCAAAGAGCAATAAGACAACGCGGGTTTATCACAGGTTTACCCTTCCACTTCTTATCTCTCCACTCCCTCACCTCCGCACTTACCGCAGTGGTAGGCGAGTGGTTAAAATCTATCTATCTATCTATCTATTGCCAGACGCCTCAAACCCGTTTGGGGTGGCCACAAACAAAACGCCTCCACGTCACTCTGTCCCCCGCCATTTCACTGCCCTGCTCCCAACTCACACACCCCTCTCTCATATACCTCTCCACCCCATCCCTCCATCTCATCCACGGCCTCCCCCTCCCTCTTCCCCCCTCCACCTCACTCACATACACTCTCTTCGTCAGCCTTTCACGCTCCATCTTCTCCACATGGCCAAACCACCTCAGTGTGTTCCTCATAACACTTCCTATCACATCCACATCCACACCACAACGCTCCTCTATATCCTCATTCGTCAGCCTGTCTCTCCATGTGACTCCACAGGTTCCTCTTAAATAACTCATTTCCACTGCTCTCACTCTTGACTTGTGTCTTTCCAACAACGTCCAAGCTTCACTTCCATACGTTAGAGTTGGTATCACAATACTGTCATGTAGTAACTTTTTCACTTCCATGCTCACTTCCCTGTTTCTTATCACTGCTTTCAAAGAACCAGCAACCTTTCTTCCCTGCTATACCCTTTCAAGCACTTCACCCTCCAAACCTCCTTCCTTACTCATCACACTACCCAAGTACTTAAACGTACTCACATTTTCCAATTCCTCACCATCCAACCTCGCTGTACATTCACTGACTTCACCTCTCTCAAAGAGGTTAAAATCGCTGACTACAAAACTGCCAGCCTGTTACAGCCATGGTTCGAATCCTAGTGAGGGGAAGTGGCGTCCATCCTTCCTTTCTGGCCTGGTAGAGAAAATGAACAACATGGGTAACATTTATGAGATGTAATTGTTCTAACCTCGATATTGCAGGGGCCTTGTATCCCAAGATAATGGATCAGACACTGCAACAGGGTCAAAGGCTAAGTTACATACATCAACACAGTTTTACGCGCCTCTTGACGTTAACCTCGGACATTGCCTTTCGTGAACCCAGAATATTGTATTACTGTATTCAACTTTAGGATAAACATTTTTAACTGGAGGGTTTAGATATCGCCTTCATTCACACTTTCACAACCAGCGCGCTCTGATAAGCAGATTAAATCCTGTGGAGATAACAGGACTGATAAAAATGCCTCCTCGAGAGTTCAGGCGGGAATGTGGGAGGGACTTACAAAAAATCCTTGGCCTAAGCGGAATTCGAACTTGGGCCAAGATTAACTAAACTCTCATTACTCGAACTTGGCCTAAAATTACAATGTCCTTACCTCGAATGCTGAGTTTTAACAATAGAGATAACGGTAATGTGGCCAAGTTAGAGTAAAAACAGTATCAGGGCTTTGTTAAAGTAATCAGTATCTGGGTCAAGTGAGAACCGAAAACACGCTGTCATTTCGCTCTCATAGCTCAGGGATCGTGTCTATAAATTTCTCTTAAGCTTAAGCCGTGTATACGATTGCCTCTCTATACGTCTGTCTTCGCTTAACCAGCAATCAAACATTACCATCACACTGGAGTCGATAGTAAAGCAATAATATACGGGAAACAAAGGTCTGTGTAGGGCTGCCTATATGTCAGTTGAACCTATTGTTCCCGATAAGGACCTAGGATAGGCCTAATCTACTCTTGTCAAGTACACACAACACATTGCAACATAGACCTAACACCAGATTGCAGGTTTTACAGAGAATTATGTACTTTTCAGAGGCGATCTACACAGTTTGTTTGTTTACTTGTAGGCTTACATGTATGCAATTTTATATTAAAATGTGGTTTAGATCTATTAGACCCATTAACTCACATGCTCTTTTTAAGTGCGTTTTGATTGCTTTCCATTCTACCATAGAGATATAAAGCTTATTTAGACTTTATTTATATCTCTATGATTCTACAGACTCTGGCTGTGAACCTGGGGGCCCCACCATAACTGTTCCCAATTGGCCCTCGCAGCTCCTAAGGCCGGCCCTAGGCCTCTAATAAGTTTATTTTTATGAAGAATCGTTTATCGTAAAAACTGGATAGGATTCTTTCTAAATGGGTTTCCAGAGTTTATTATTTCTTGGAGGAACAAGATACGGAGAGATACAGCATTGTTCTTACACTGATCTTCCTCCGGTAACAACAAATAGCTGAAAGTACATTGCTTCTGAAGGTAAAGAGAGAGAGAGAGAAAGAGATGGGGGGGAGGGATGCGTGGAATTTGCACTCTTCCTTTTTCTTGCAAAAACAAATCTGTCATGACAGACGGATGATCAGCTACGGTGCATCACCACCGGTGCGACGGAATACCGATTCGGCGGTCGTTTACGGAATCGGGACTTTTAATTGGAAAACATAATTTTTATGACCACATAGGTTCATACACACCTAATTATCGGAAATCCCGTCAAAATTTCGTTTCATTTGACTCTTAATATAAGAATCAGGATTTAGACCATAACCGCGCTAAAGTTAACGGAAATATTTTACCTTCAGCTCGCCACCTCGTTTTGACAGACTTCTTTTGCACAGAAATTTATTTGAAATGAAAATTAATGTATTTGCGGGCATATTTTAACATTTATCAATATGTTGGTAATCATCCGTACTTACTATCCAATATAAATTTTTTTGAATTTCCGTGGGGAGGTTTGGCTATATTTAGAGCAGTAGTGCCATTTCTGGCCTATTTTTGGGTCTGGAATATATTCTGGCATTTAAGTTGATGATGTTTATTTTACTAAAACTGGGCTTAGAGCAGATAATGAGAGTACACGTAGTGATGGTGGTGAAACTGGCAGAGGTGAAACTCAAAACTTAACCTTTAACTGGAGTCTCCAGAGACTTCTCTCTCTCTCTCAGAATATATACTACTTGTTGATGTATCCATCATTACTTGTTGCAATTTATATGATCGTAAGCAAATCACACTCCAGTTAATGCTGCACTATTTTTCTCGGTGGCCATCGCTGTAGAAAAGGCAATTTCGTTTCGACATTTACAACTTGCTGTTAGACATCTCGAGCCAAATCTGACAAGCATAGGAGGCCAGGAGATGTATATATATATATATATATATATATATATATATATATATATATTTATATTATCATCATCAGCCGTTGAGGTCCACTGCAGGACCGGCCTATCCCTACCGAAGCAGGGACGATACAGCCAATGTATCTCTACCTAGTGGCTTAGGCTGTCTGGTAGAGACTGTATGTAGGGTGAGAAGTGCTTGTGAGTGTGATTGTAGTGTTGTAGTGGCTTTGGCTGTGTGTGTAGTCTATGAACCAAGTGTAATCGTCCCGCCTTAAGCCGATTGGGTGCAAGCATACTAGTATGCGACACTGATTCAACCACAGCACCCCTTGTATCCGCCAAAGCAGCAGGTAGCTTGGTGAACGCTTCCCAAAGTTTTTACAACTCTGGCGGGAGGCGAACCCGCGCTCACCAGCGTGCGAAATGCACACTGTACCACTGTATCACAGACGCTCCATATATATATATATATATATATATATATATATATATATATATATATATATTGCTTTGTGTGTGTTCTTACCTAATTGTTCTTACCTAATTGTATCTTTACAGGAATGAGTCAAACTCGGTCTTAAACCATTTTTATCGAACATATCCTTAAATTTATGAATTGTTTTGGTTCACACTATTTCGTTCGGTAGTGCATTCCATTGATCAGTTGCCCTATTTGGGAAACTAAATTTCCTTACATCTTTATTGCCTCTCTTTTTATGCAATTTTTTGCAGTGTCCACTTCCTGATGCATCCCCATAGGTTATGTAATCATTTATGTCTATTTTCTCCTTCCCTGATATGTATTTATATGGCATAATAATGTCTCCTCTTTTCCTTCTCTCCTGTAATGTAGGTACATTCAGTTTTTCTAGTCTTCGTAGCTTAGATCCCTTAAGCTTGGTACCCATCTTGTAGCGGCCCTCTGAACTTTTTAATTCTTATCTATGTGTTTTCTGAGATGAGGACTCCAGACTACTGACGCATACTCCAGGGTTGATCTGATGAATGATGTTATTATCTTTATTAGCATGTCTTCATTTATGTATGTGAATGCTACTCTCATATTTGCAAGCAGTGTATATATGTGCCGTACCTTCTCACTGATGTGGTCAGCCGGAGATAGTCGGTTATTAGTACTCACACCTAGGTCCTTCTCTCTTTCTGACGTGTGTAGGGTTTTACTTCCTAACTTACAATCCCAATCAGGTCTTTTTCCACTTTTACCAAACTTGATTACATGACACTTGTCCACATTGAATTCCATTTGCCATTTATTGCTCCATTCGTGAAGTTTATTTAATTCTTCTTGTAGCTCTTTACAAGAGTCTGCATTAGTAATCCTCCTTTGCATGTTTGCATCATCAGCAAACACATTTAGATAGCTTTCATTCCCACTGTTGCTATCTATGTCATTTATATACACTAAAAACATAATTGGTGCCAGCACTGAGCCTTGTGGAACTCCGCTAGTCACTTCCCTCCGTGATAAGTAATTTACCCTCAGTACTGTTGTTATTTCCCATTTATTGAGAAAATCTTGCATCCAACAATATAGTTTGCTTTGGAGTCCTCCTTGATGGTACAGTTTCCATAAAAGTCTTTGGTGCGGTACTCTGTCAAATGCTTTCTTGAAATCTAAATAGATATTGTCCACCCAACCTTCTCTTTCCTGTAATGTTTCTGTTACTCTATCAAAGTAGCTCAACAGATTTGTAACACACGGTTTTCCCTTTCTGAAACCGAACTGTCTTTCTGTTATCATATTGTGTTCTTCTAAATGATTTACCCAAACTTTTCTTATCAGCTTTTCAATATATCTTGCTTAGAAAACTGGTTAGTGATACTGGTCTGTAGCTGAGTGGATTTTGTCTATTCCCTTTCTTGAATAAGGGAGCAATGTTTGCTTTCCTCCAAATATCGGGTAGGTTACCTTGTCTCAAGAATTCCTTGAATATTAAAGATAATGGTTAACTTAACTCCTGTGCACATTCATGTAGCACCAAACATGAAATTTCATCAGGACCATTTGCTTTTCCTTTGTCTAATTTAATTAACTCCCCCTGTATTTCTTTTTCTGATATTTGTATATCTGGTAATACATGTGGGCATGCACGATCCATATCATCCCTCTCAAAATTATTTTCTTCTGTTAAAACCGACTGGAAATTCTTTTTTAGTGCTTCACAAACATCCTTCTCTCGTGTATAGGTGATCGCCTCGTCCGTAATGGATTGTATTTTATCTTTTACTTTGGTTTTGCTTCGGATGTAGCTGTAAAATAGCTTCGGCTGATCACTACTTTTTTGTATGATATCCTCCTGAAACTGTCTTTGGGCTTTCCTCCTTATTCTTCTATATCTGTTCCACAACAAATCTCGCTTTTCTTTTGATTTTTTACATTCTGTATTAAACCATTTCTGTACTTTCTTTTCTGCTTCTTTTTGCTGTGGAATGTACTTCTGGACTCCTATATCATAAAGTTCACAGAATTTTTTATGTATGACATTTAACCCGCCCCATCCCGTTGACGTATGGGTACGTTGCAACGATTTGCATTTGCCAGTCCCGGCGACGTACCAGTACGTCGTGCAATTGCAAGGTCCCTAATTTGCACAATTTTCAATTTTCGCATGTGATTTTTCGTATGTATACACAGGACACCTTCCTCTATTCCTGTACAAGATACCAAGCAGGGACAATGCTTTACACTGCATAACCTCCCCCCTCCCCCCCTCATGCCATTGTCTTGGCAAAGGACCTGTTACCAGTGACCTGGCTAGTAAAGTTATTCAGGGCCAGAGTGATTCCCCAATCGATGACAATGTGGAGGACAATGTTTACATAGCATTAGAAGAAGAAACAGCCAGAAATAATGATCAGGTAATGTGGCAAAAATAGGTCAGGTATGGTGATTAGTTAGTGAGTGAAACAATGCTTATAATGCCTTTATTACTGCTTGAAAACCAATATACTGTCATACTACATATACATTCGTACCAAGTAAATAAATAAATACCGTTTATGAGTGGATAAAATAGTTACCCTCCCATAGAACTCGTTTTCTTTGGTGCCAGCATGTTAGAAAACCCACTCAGGTAAGGAGGAACTCCTATCTGGATTGGGCACTTTAAACCTTAGGTGAGCGATTTCTCTATGAATTTTCGATGTTTCTCACCAAAAGCGAAGGTTTTAGCCAAAAAAAAAAAAATCGAAAATACCTTGGGACTGGGGGATGTCGGAGGTGTGGAAAACCTCGGGACGTGACGGGTTAAATCATGTCCTCTAAGCTCCTTTACCCAATGTATTTCCAAGACGTACTTTAGGTCATGATTGTTTCCTTTTTTTATAATTTAGGCTCTTTTTTTTTTTAAACTTTCATTGCTGTTAACTAAGTCATATGCAAGCCAAAAGTTGCATTTTAGTACTGCATAGTCGCTTTTGCCGAATGGAGGATGATACAATAAATTGTCAATATCGTTTTCTTGCCTAGTAAATATAAGATCTAGTACTGAGGGTACATCGAATCCTCGTTTTCTGGTGCTTTCCCTTTCATGTTGCGTTAAGAAAAACTCCTGCACGAGATCCAGGATCTTTTGGTCCCGACAGCTTTCTTGGCTTATTATATCTTGAGTATTCCAATTTATATTTGTATTAAAATCTCCAGTTAGTATGATTCTTTCCAATTTCTCCTCCATTCTATGTAGTAATGCTCTTAAACTCTGAACTGTACTCTCTGCCAGATCCTCATATTCTCCTCTTTCCCATGTGTTTGATCTGGGAGGCATGTATAAATTAACTACAGTTACTTTCCCTTCAGTTGTATTGATCTCTACTGCAATCAGTTCTAGTTGTAAGGGTATATCTAGTTCTATTTCTTTGACTTTAGATTTTTCTTTGTTAATATTATAATTCCTCCACCTTTTTTTAAATTCCTATCTCTTCTCCATATATTGTATTCTTCTAAGTTTAGGATGTCGTTTGATATCCTTGGTGTTAATTTTGCTTCAGTTAGGCATATTATATGTGGTTCATTTTCTCTGATGTAATCATTCATCTCTATTAATTTAGAGATCATTCAGTCTACATTTGAGTACATCAACTTAATCGTCTTGTTTACATACTTGTCATGACTTGGATCTACTACCTTCCTCCTTTTTATTCCCTCCTGGTTATGTACCACTTTCGAACCTGCAATCCAATCACTTGTTAAAAAAAAGAAAAAAAAAAGTTTCTCCTCCTCTGATCTTCCCTCATTCTTTGTTTTTGCTTCCTCTCATTTCTGCTTTAGTAATTCCAGTTCTTCTTGAGTTAGGGATCTTTTTATCCATACATTTTTGAATTCCTCTTTTTCCATGAGTTTCTTTGCATTTTTTAATATCACCTTCACTCTGGAAGGTTACCATAAGGGGCCTTGACTTATTTCTGTCATATTTCCCTAGCCTTTTGTGTTCCTCTATGCCTTTATTACAGATTTCCTCTGATACTTCCTTCAGTATACTCATTACATTTGTCATCTCCTTTTTGTCTCTCGAGATCTTGTTTTTTATTTCTTCCTCTTCTATACTGTACCTGTGATTACTTTAGATTTATTGATATCTGCTGAATCTCTGATCAGTTTAGGATTATTTTTGGATTATTCTTTTCACTTCCTTTTTAATGTTTTTTTCTTCAACTCTTGTTTCTGTCTTTCTTTACTTTCACCATTTCAGCGTAAGTGGTTTCCACATCATTTTTGTAGCTTTGCACTTGTGTTATCTTCCCAATATCATTGCTCTGATCTAGCAGATTGCTTACTTGCTTAACTGTTTCTGTATCATTTTTGAACTCTTCCATGATACACTCGTGGTCGACTACTGTACTTGCCATTTCACTAATTTTCCTTCTAAGTGAACCCACTTCTACTGTCAGCTTATCTATTGTTATGTCATTCTTGTTGACTTCTTTTCCTAATTTTTCTATTTCCCCCTTCTGCATATGCAACTGTTTTTTAATTTCATCCATTTCATTCTGAAATACCATCTCCAATTTGTTTACCCGTTCTACCAGCTTGTTATAAGTCTCCATTTCAACCAGTTCTTGGTAGAAATCATCATCCTGCTTTCTATCTTTATCCCTTTTCTTTTCCAAAGTTGCTTTACTAAAGCAAGTGGACATCATGCGGTACTAAGAGAACAGATTCTACTTACATTCCTTGGCGGCTGGCGCAGACAAAACAAATCAGCTGACGCTGATGGCGCAATCCTTTACTACTTTGTTTATTTTGATACTTGAACAGCAGTCTTACTTAAACACTTCCTCTTTTATATTAGGACACAATTTGGTACAGAGCTTGACTCATATAAAGATACTAATTTAGGTATGGCCACTTAGCCAAGTTTGGCCAAGTTTCAGAGCGATGCGGCGTGCGTCCTCCCTGGTCAATACCCGGCGTGTGTGTGTGTGTGTGTGTTTTGGGGGGTTTGCTTTAATGGCTTTTGTCCTAAGAAGCTTTTGTCCTTATGAACTTTGTCCAACATTAGAGAGAGAGAGAGAGAGAGAGAGAGAGAGAGAGAGAGAGAGAGAGAGAGAGATTCCCAACGGAAATACTAAAATTTTATATTGGATAATAAGTACTGTTAAGAAGCAAGATTTACCAGTTAGGTAGTCGAGGAGCTTCTCGACGTTTCACATATGTTTACCGTGGTTTCCGTACGAGTCAAGAGTTGCCAGTTTGTCTGCTGTTTTGTGAGAATAGTTGTTTCATAAGTTATGCATTAATTTTCGTGCTCATTTTCTTTATTATGTTTTATTTACCGGTATGTGATTGCTTGTTCAGTTATGTAATTCAAGTTTGTATGCAAAATAATTTACAGTGATATTTAATGTAAGAAAACTTTAGCATGTTTTGGATGTCTCCGAAGTGGTAACTTTTGCTAGGGGCAGGTACAGGACCAGCATGTCCTAGAATGTTGGAGAAGCAAGGAAGGTTATATAAGGATGGGGAAGAGACTAGAGCGAGTTCAGGTTTCCAGTTCAGTTTGTGTGTAGTTCAGTGTAAGTGCAGTGCTTGTGGAAATATAGTGAAGTGTTGTTGTCAAGCATTAAGTGTCAGTGCAGTGCAGTTTGTATATTTTTGGTACTTATTGGCAAACAGTGAAGTATTGTTGTCAAACATTAAGTGTAACTGCAGTTAGTAAAGTTTGTACAACTCCAGTGCTTGTGAAAACAGTCAAGTGAAGGTGGAAAGCATTAAGTGTAATTATTTGGAAAATATAGGCAGTGAACTTAAGAAGCCAGTATTTATCTTCGCCTCAGTTGATCTTGTGTGCTGTACACCGAGAGGCTGACCATAGGAAGAACAACTCACTGGGCAACGTCCTTCCTATATTAAGCTACTGCTGTTGAAGCCTGTGGCAGTGTGAGGATGCGGACATAACACTGGTGTCAGAAGTGGGATAATTTAAGTGCTGCAGTGAGTCTAACCTTCGACATGGAGGCAGAAGGCGTACAGACACGAGGCCAAGCAAGGCAAGAGGAGGCACCTCTGGCTGCAATTATGAAGCTATTACAGGCACAAAACGTACAACAGAGTGAACAACTAGAGGCACAAGAACTAAAAGAATAATTACAGGCAAAAAAGAAAGAACTCAAAGAACAATTACAAGCACAAAATTGTCCAACTACAAGCTCAGACTGAAGACAGAAAGAGCTCAGGAATGAAATCAAAGAACAATTGTAGGCACAGAACAGAGAACAAAAAGAACGATATGAACAACTTCAAGAAGCATTACTGGGGGAACAGAAGGAAATACAACTGAGGGTGGAGGGACAGCTAGATGCATTCATGGGAGAAATGAAGGAAGAACAGCAACAGCTCAAGGAGGAAGTAGATGCCAAGCTACAGCAGCAGAAGTATGAGGTAAGCAAAAATGTGATGGAGTGTAAACAGCATCTAGATGACCAGTTGAAGACAATTAGTGAGGAAATAGTGACGGAGTGCAAACAGCATGTGGACAACCAGCTGAAAATTAGTGAGGGAATAGTGATGGAGTGCAGATAGCATGTAGATAACCAGTTGAAACATGTAGTTGACCATGTGAAGATAATAAGTGAGAAAATTGAGGCTGTAGAGAAATACTGCACTGCTGAGCCTCAGGTTAGTGAACAGGGAGCATATGAAAGGAATGGATGGTGTATGGTGAATCTAAAGGTAGCATTACAGGGTTGAATAATCAGAATGCAGAATTTTTAGTCCTGGCCTTAATCATGATGCCCCAGTTTTTAGACCCCAAACCAGTGAAGTGCATGGCTATAATGGGGTCCAATTAAAAAGAAACCTAAGGAATTTGATGGTAGAATATCTTGGGAAGCCTACCGTGCCCAGTCTTAATTACTTTCAGATCAGAATGGTTGAGATGATAGGCAGAGGGCTGTGCAACTTGCCACTAGCCTTAAGGGTGCCGCAACAGAAATTCTGGGCCAGATGTCAGTGATGGAGAGGAACAGTTATTAGTTCCTTGAAGAAGTGCTGGAGCGCAGATATGGGACCATGTACCTGACTGAGGTTTACAGAGCAAGATTTCAGAGCTGTGTACGGGCTCGAGGAGAATCCCTACAGCAGCTTGCCTATGACTTGGAGAATATGGCATACAAGGTGTACCCTGGAGCAGCACCTAACCTGTTGGCTATTCTACTGAGGAACCAGTTTATCGATGCTCTTGATAATGCAGAGTTGAAAGTGCAAGTGAAGCAGGCACAACCAAGAAGCATGCAAGAAGCACTAGCCAGGGGTCTAGAATTTGAGTCCTACATCAAGTCCAGTGCGTCCATTTTTCAGACAGGTCGTAGTGCGGGGTTCGAGTCAAGAAAGGTGCAGGTACGGGAAGTGGAAAATATTTTAAGGAAGGTGCTGGTACTTTGAAAAACCAGGACATTGGAAAGTGGATTGCAAGAAGTGGAAGAGAGAACAGAAGATTAGAGGAGATAGCTGGTTCTGCGGGAAGCTGGGACACAAGAAGGTGGATTGTTACAAATGGAAGAAGGAGCAAGAAAGGAACAATGCAAGGAAATCTCCGATTGCAACAAACGGGTGTTTGACATGTGGGGACATGGGACACTTCAGTTATGAGTGTCCAATTGAGAAGGATGAGGGTAAATTTGTGAAGACTGGTGACGAGAGACAACAACCAGCCAGTTTTTCCCAAGAAGACCCACCACTGAGGAAATGCAGGAGAACCTTGATAGACAATGTGCGACAAGACGGAAGAACAGACGGCAAGGACTGTAGTAGGAATGGGAATCTTGGCAAGAAATGCCGTCGTACGGTTGTGATACGGCCAGCATGGGATGCAGAAGACCTGAAGAAGATGCAGATGGAAGATGCAGATTTACAACCAGTGCTAGGGTGGCTGCAGCGAAGTACAATGTGACCAATATGGGGAGAAGTTTCAAGGTTAAGTCCTGCGACCAAGAGTTACTGGAGTCAGTGGGACCATACACATAGCCACTGGGGGGGCAGGTGGGCAGTTTGTCCCCCCTGGGAAAATTGTGGGGAAATGCTGAAAGGGATTTTTGGTATAGTTCTTGTATGACAATACCATTTTCAAATTTTTACCACTTGTATATTAAACAATATTATCTCTTTTCAAAAATATTTATTTGGGAGCGATAATTTCCTTTGAAACTGAAAACTAGAATAAGCATTATAAAACCCTTGTGAAAAAATGACCAGTCATAACTTCACAATTTCCCCTATCACCTTAGATTATGTGGTTAATATTAGAGCTCTAATGATGTTTTGCACCTGAATCCTGATGAGGTGTAAAAATGGCCTTCCTGTCCCCTCAGCCATATCCTCCCACCCTGAAGCCATATCCTCTCACCCTGTAACCAGTTTCCAATAAACACTGCACAATTATTGTTACAAACAACTGAGACACACAGAATTTTTGAAGACTGCATAAAGCCATTTTGATCACCTCAGACTACATTTTAGAAGGTAAGCAGATATAAATATGTATGCAAGGGGCCTCGTTCGGGTGGGGGACAGCTAAACTTCTGAATGACCTAGAAAGCACTGGGCACCGGAGCCACCCGCATTTCCGACCCCAGCCGAGCGATATAAACACAATTATATTAACTATTAAAAGCCTAGGTGATACGAATTCTTATGGTTCTAATAAAATACCAATGAGCTTCATTAAAGACTATCTCTTTGTAAGTGCATATTATCTAACACATTATAAACACTTCCATTGCAACAGGGATATTCCCTACAGCCTGGAAAAACGTTATAGTCACTCCCTTTCATAAAACCTGTAACAAGTGACATAGGCAACTATCGACCAATTTCATTATTACCAATATTCTCAAAAATTATCGATAAAATCGTTGCTAATCAACTTACTAACTTCCTAGAAACTAACAAACTCCTACCAAACATTCAATACGGTTTCCGACTTAAATTATCTACAGATAAAGCGCTTACAGTAATAACAGAAAATATATATATAAAAACATGGATAACAAACATATCTCTGTTCATCCTTTGCGATCTCTTCAAAGCGTTGGGTAGTGTAAGTCATAATATTGCTCTTAATAAACTAAACATTGATAGCTTCTGGTTTGATAACTATCTTAGTGATAGATCACAAAGAGTGCGTTTGCAAAATCCAGTTTCCTCTAATTTAAATGTGGCATATGGTGTCCCTCGAGGTTCAATTCTAGGCCCAATACTGTTCAGTATATATGTCAATGATATGGCACCAGACTTTAATGACTGCATACTAGTCCAGTATGCTGACGTCACATAGTTCCTTCATAGTGGTACATTAAATGACCTAATACTCTGATCAGTAAGGTAGAAGAAACTCTAAATAATGCCAGGAGATGTTTCTCAAGAAATGGACTTATGCTAAATGCAAACAAGACTCAGTGTATTTTCAGTGGGACCCATCAGCTAATTGCAAAAATACCACCTAACTATCTATCTGTCTATTGCCAGACGCCTTAATCCCGTAAGGGGTGGCCACAAACAAATCGCCTCCATGTCGTTCTGTCCCCCGCCATTTCACTGCCCTGCTCCCAGCTCACCCCCACTCTGTCATATACCTCTCCACTCCATCCCTCCATCTCATCCTTGGCCTCCCCCTCCCTCTCCCTCCCTCCACCTCACTCACATACACTCTCCTCGTCAGTCTGTCACTCTTCATCCCCTCCACATGGCCAAACCACCTTAATGTGTTTCTCCTGACGCTTCCTATCACATCCACATCCACACCACAACACTCCTTCACTTCCTCATTTGTCAGTCTGTCTCTCTTTGTGACTCCACATGCTCCTCCCAAATAACTCATTTCCTCTGCTCTCACTCTTGAGTTCTGTCCCTCCAGCAGGGTCCAAGCTTCACTTCCATATGTTAGAGTTGGTGTCACAATACTGTCATGTAGTAGCTTTTTCGGTTCCATGCTCACTTCCCAGTTTCTTATCACTGCTTTCAAGGAACCAGCAACCTTTCTTCCCTGCTGCACCCTGTCACCTAACACTACTGTTAATTTTGATGAGAGTTATAATAAATCAAGTAACTAAGTCAAAAACTTAGGAGTGTACATGGACCGCAACCTCATATTTGACATCCATGTGAACGAGATAAGCAAAAACGTTACAGGGGCCTTAATGTATACTAAGTGAATAAAAAATAGTTTTTATAATTCAACTCGGCAAATCATTGTTCAGTCACTTGTATTAAGCCTTCTAAACTACTGTATTACAATATGGGGCTCAACAAACAAAACTTAACTCATTAACGTCCAAACACCACAAAATTTTGCTGCTAAAATAGTAGATGGGAGAGCTAGAAAATATGACCATGTTACCCCTATCTTAAAGGAACTGAAGTGGTTAAATATTCCTGATAGAATAACCTCTAACATAGCAGTCAAAGTTTTCAAACAACTACACAGTCAATACCCAGATTATCTTCTTATCTCTCCCTACTGTAAATCGTGTAACTCAAGGTACTACCAGACAACAAAATAACATGTATGTCCCCAAAGTAAACTCTAACACTGGTGCCAGATTCATCTCCGTAAAGGGACCTAAGATAGGGAACCAACTCCCATTAAACATCAAAGAAGCCAGTAATATATAGTCATTCAAAGCAATACTGAAGGAATTCCTTCTGACTTAGGCACATCAGTTTATGTAGACTATTGTACACTACTGTATATAACTTTGTCAGTACTATGTATAAAGAATAACCACTATCGTGGAAATAAAGTTTATTATTATTTTTATTATTATTATTATTATTATTATTATTATCATCATCATCATTATGTCCAGAAGATAACATTGCCAACATCCAATGTTGACCATTTAGAAGGCGAAATTGAAAGTTATCTAGACTCCAAACTTCATTTAGGCTACGAGTTTGAAAAAGAAATGGAGAACTTGCAACAGAAGGGTATGCCAGTTGATCATGTTAAAACAATAAAGAACAGATGCATAAAGTTCACTACTACTCTAGTTCATGAATTACGACACAGACTGCCTAACAATGTTAAAGTTCTGCAGAAGATGGCTTTACTCTCAGTTGACAATGCACTCCGTGTTGTAAAGGACCCCTTAATACTATCACTGGAATTGCAGAAGTGTCACATACCATCAAGTTCTGGAGTGAAGTGAATAAATATGTAGATGCTTCAAAATGCAATCCATTCAAGGAATTGCCTGAGTTTGCCCTTTTAGTTCTTGTTATACCACACTCTAATGCTGAAATAAAATTTTCAGACAGTTAAACATCGTGAATAGTAAGCTGCGTAACAGAATGGGCACAAAAATGGCGAATGCTCTACTTAGAATCCGGGTAGGATTGACAAGAAACAGGAAGTCATGCCTTGAATATGAAATACCAGTCGGTGTCCTACGAATGATTGGAATTAGTCAGGCATATGTTAGTGAGCCGATCATGGCGTTTGCACATAACCCAAGTACTTCTACACAGGAAGCTGAGATGGAGCAGGGAGTTAACATTTTTGTTGGTGTGAAGGAAACAGGATTAGAAAGTTGATGACATTTCTCCTTTATTGGTGTGAAAGAAACAGGATTAGAAAGTTGATAACATTTCTCCTTTATTGGTGTGAAGAAAACAGAGGATTCTGCAAGTTTCAATTTCATAAATGTTACACCAGTGAAGTGCCTATGGCAGGGTGATTGGGAGGGCACGGGTGGAACTCGACATGCAACCACCACCTCGTGGTGAGTTCAGGGTGATTGGAGATATATCTCTCATCAGCTAAGAGTTTTATCTATCTATCTATATATCATCATCAGTCATAACTAGTCCACTGCTGAACAAAGGCCTCCCCCAACCATTTCCACGAATTCCTTGACTGAGCCAATCTTTGCCACGAATTCCCTGCAGATTTCTCTATTTCATCTCTTCAACTCCTGTCTGGCCTTTTTCTGCTACGCTTACATTCTTTTGGTGTCCAGGCAGTCAGCCTCTTATTCCATCAATTATCCCTTATTCTTGCTATATGGCCTGCCCACCTCCATTTCTTTTATAACTTCTATAATATCTTTGACTTTAGTCTGTTGTCTCACCCAAGTTGATCTTTTCCTGTCTCTTAAAGATATTCCCAACACTGACCTTTCCATTGCTCTCTGAGAACGGATTAATTTATTTTCCATTGATTTTGTCAGTTTCCAGGTCTCACAACCATACGTCATAGCTGGAATTATACATTCGTTTTATACTTTTCGTTTCATACAAACTGGTAAGCTACGTTTCATAACGTCTCTATGTTTACCGAAAGCTTTCCATCCAATTGTAATGCGGGTTTTTATTTCGCTATCATAATCTTTAGTTAATTTTAGTATTTGTCCCAAGTAGTTGTACTCCTCAACTTCTTCAAGAATTTCATCGCTTATTCTGATGACGCTCTTTGGTGTTTGTGGATTAAACATTAGTTTTACTCCAGTTCATGTTCAGTCCTACTTTTAGACTTTCTCTGCTCAGGTCATTTAACATTTCTTGCAATGTCTCTGCTGTTTCTGAGATTAGGACAATGTCATCTGCAAATCTTAAATGGTTTAGCTTTTCTCCAAGTTCACTCCTTTGTTTTCCCAGTCTAGCTTTCTGAAAATACTTTCTAGGTATGTTGTAAATAATTTTGGTGAAATTGTATCTCCCTGACACACGCCCTTCTCAACCTTAATTTTTTCCGAGTCCTTATGCAATTCAGCTGCAGCAGTTCCCTCTTTATATATGTTTTCGAGCAGTTTTACAATGTTCTCATCCACTCCTTGTTCTCGCAATGAATTTATAATTGCTATGTGCTCCACTGAATCAAAAGCCTTTTCGTAATCAACAAAACCTAAGCACAGTGGTTTATTACATTCTGTAGTTTTCTCAATTAGCTGATTCATTGTAGGTGACATGTAGAGGTGTATGGTATGTAGGAGGACTGCTGGGCCTTGATAGCAGGCTGTGAAGCCTATGCCCAGAGTCGGACACATTAAAAAAAAAAAAAAAAAAAAAAAAAGGTAGATGATCAATGGTCAAATACCCGCTTCGGAATCCTGTCTGTTCACGAGGTTGGTTATCCTCCAAAACTGTTGTTATTCTGTTTGTAATGACTTTAGTGAAGAGTTTGTAAATGACTGATAATAAGCTAATGGGTCGATAGTTAATAAGATCTTTTGAGTCACCTTTTTCGTGGAGTAAAATAGCTATTGCATTACACCATGTTTTGGGAATATTCTTCTGTTTTATACAGTGGGTAAATACGTGAGCAAGCCTATTTTGTACTTCTACTTCTGCATCCAACAATAAATCTGTTATTAGTCCATCTTCTTCCGGAGCCTTTTCAAATTTTTAAGACAAATATTTACTTCATCTGGTGTTACCTCAGGTATTTCACTTGTGTCGACTGAAAAGTTAGCTATTGGTACTACTGTCTTTGATGCATACAGTTTTGTACAATTCTTCAACTCTCTTCACCTTCTTATCTCTGCATTTAATGATTTCACCGTTTTTTCTTTCAGTGATGTGATTTGTTGCTTTCCTAGTGCCATTTTACTTCGGACCTGTTTCAGACATTTTCCATTTTTGATGGTTTCTTGGATCTGATCCATGTTTCTCTTTCATTTTTCTTCTCTTTGTCTTTGGTTGATATGCTTATTTAATTCTGCTCGTTCTATTTCGTCTTTCTTTGTTTTTACTTTCATTTCCTTTCGTTTTTTCATAAGCTCGTGTGTCTTTTCCGAATATTTCTTGGCGTTGGTAGTCTTTGGTTTTCCTACTACCTCCGCTGATTCTCTTAGCACTTTTGTTAGTCTGTCATTCAGCTCATCAATGTCACATTCAGCATAACTTAGAACCTGAAATCTGTTCTTTATTTCCAACTGAAAGGCTGCTTTGTTTTCGTTTGCTATTATTGGGCATATCTTTTTATCTTTAATCATCCTTTTTTCACTTCTGAAATTGAATCTGGCTGTGCAACCCGCCATTCTATGATCACTACCTATATTTACTTTGTTGATAACCGTGACATTTGTGACCGTGTTATTCTTATCTGATATATATATATATATATATATATATATATATATATATATATATATATATATATATATATATATATATATATATATATATATATAATGTATGTGTGCTTGTTACCGAGTGGTAATTCAAGCAGTTTTTGCAAATCCTAGAATATTTAAAACTGATACACATATGTACACAGTTACTGTACTCAATGAATGCAGAAGAAATATTAATCTAGCGGATTAAGGGGCAAATCTAGCGGAATTTGGAAGCTGATCTGGCGGAACTGTATCGATGGCAACACTGCGGTCGCCGGGCCTGGGCACCAGTGTTACCAGATCTAGCATAATTTTATGCTTATAGCATAATCTGAAAATTTCCTGGGCAATCATAATATATAGCATATTCAAGAATTCAGCATAATTTTAGCATAATCGTGGCACATTTGGCATAACTATAGAATAATTTGAGAAAATTGAGAGAAATAAGTGAAATGTGAAAGTAGAAATAGAAATCCAACGGAAACGGGAAGCGGTGCTAAGGCACAGCAAACCCGTCCCCGGCAATCAGTTTAGTGCTGACGTATGAACACAACAGGACATCTTGTCAAGGATGTCGCATATGAAAATTGGGGTAAATCGGATGAATATTGACGATTTTATGCCCATTTGAAATTTTAGGCCTGACCCACCTGGCATTTACCCCCCTACCACTAACTGGGGAATGACCCCCCCTGATGTTATGAGATGTTATAGGATGCTGAGTTGAAAGATGCACCTTTAATTAGGTTTTGGTTTCATGTCGATATGACGAATTTGAAAGGAGTTATGGCGAAAAAAAAATCTTTTTACTTTGTTTGCCTCTCTTGGGCCTACAGTCTAGGCCTTAACCCAATTTGGCCCAAACTTTAATCAAGTGATCAGAAGGTCATAGCCCATCATCCGTGTAATTTTAGTCTAAATCGCACTGGTAGTTTTCGCGTAAAATTGTTGACAGACAGACAAACAGACAGACATACAAACAGACAAACCGAGTGAAAATAATACCCGTCCCCGAGCCCCTCCAGGGTGGGGACGGGTAATAATCATGTTTATATGACAGTAGCTAATGTTCCATGTTTCATAGGCAGTTGTGTTTGGTGTCTAGTTTTAAGAAGCTTCAGTATAAAGAAACTAGTCCTGTTTACGAGTTGCTCATTAGCTGTGATCTTGGGTTGATCCTTTTGATCGGTCACCTGTATTAGCTAATAGCAGAAATTTTTACAGACTTAGTTCCTTGTGTCAGAGTAGATAACTGCAGTGATAGTCTTTTATTCTCTTCATTCAAATACCGGTAGTTGTCATAACAATATATTATGTAAGTAGTAGAAGGATTATGATGCAAATCTCATCTTCGTCACAAAAATGTTTAGTCTTGTTTAATATGTTACAGCTGAAACTCAGCTTTATCTTGCTATTCAGTATTATCTTTAATGAGATCCCTTTATTTTTCTATGTGCAGTGCAGTTGACCTGTGTTAACCATTACTTGTTCTTATTAAGGGCTGTATAATAGTTTACTATGAAAATAAACTAACTCTGAAAGTTAGCATAAAGCTGGCTATTAATTTCGTCACCCCAATAGCATAATTTTGCTGGTTTCAGCATAATTTAAAATGGAGTCTAGCATAATTTGGCAATGGAGATCTGGTAACACCGCTTGGCATGGCGTGATGGTCAGTGCATATTGATTCCTCGCGTGGGTGGGTTAAGCGCGCGCTTGATGTGCTACTTTTCCTAGTGACAAATTCATGGGCGCTTGATGTGCTCCTTGATACTCGACAGAGGACTTTAGTGACTCATTATCATCACTACCACTTGGAAAGGTGCAGATGTTAGTGATTGTATTACGAAGTAGTTTAGCAGTAGGGAAAAAAAAAGAAAGAAAAAAAAAAGGGCACGCTTGAGAGAGGGATGGCGTGGGTTGGAGACGTAATGAGGAACTTTTTACTATTATGGAGAGAGAGAGAGAGAGAGAGAGAGAGAGACTAACATCTTGGGAAGATATTCTCGTAACGGTTAGGAAGCGTACTTAACACCTCTTCCTTACCAATTCCTGATTCTGTTACTAAATTCTTGCAGGCCCGTAACTTTCAACAGATTTTTGGGGGGCTAGACAAAATGTACATACCTGTTACTACAAACTTAAACTGAAATGCTTAAGTCTGCAGATCATCCGATAGTATTCAGTCTGATTCACTGAGCTCTAGTATGGAGAGGCTATCTCCGCCGCGGGTGTATGATTTTGGCCGTAATATTGAAACACCTACACTCGTCGCTTATAATACAAAAACGTGTATGGATTGTGACTTCTTTTTTCGGCCTAGTTCAACGAATTATATGGGGTACATTTAGCCAATGAGTATAAAGCAACGCCATAGGTTGCTGCAGTGCAGAACTTACCCTTTTGGCACTAAGTCAGAGAAAGGTAATGGAAGAAAGGGAAAAGATAGTGTGATACGAACGTTCAAATGATAAGTGATGTTGAAGCTGTTTTATGTCGAAGTAATGATGTTGAAATAATGTGGGAAGCCCTTAGACCATCCATGTCTTGACACTGAATGTCCAGATTGATAAAAGGCCGGAAGAAACATGGAAATATTTACAAGAGAATGTGAACAGAAGAGGACAGGGAAAGAGTGGAGATAAATGGGCCCGTTTTAGTGACCTCATGCAGGGATATTGGGGATGGGGAAGAATCTTCCTGCCCCACCCCAGGGGGCAGTAATGTTACAGAATTAGCAACAAGATATATTTCATGTGAAATGTAACGCCGCCTCTCTTCGATGAATTCCTGTGCCCATTATTGTATCCGTAGGCAGCACAGTGGACAATGGCACTATATTTTCCAGAATCATCAGCTGCTTTCAAAACCCACAGAGCAGCTCAGTATAAAAACACGAGCATCAGGCGTAGTGTAACATGGCTACCTCTACACCAGCGCTGCCCTGGCGTCGGCTGCATAAAAACGGGTGCTGCCCATGAGAAAGCCTCTCCATATAGAGCTGTGGTGTGATTCTACCAAAAACTTGATGCTTAATGAAGCATGTATGTTTTTATGATAGAGTTGGGTGTTTAAAAGACTTTATGCCAATCTGAACTTTCATCTCAAACTGTGACTAAGTTTAATAATTTGGCCATTTTACATATTTGTTGCAGCATCCTGCAGCCTTGTCAAGACTGTTGATATATGCCTGCGGTAGGATCCAGGTTGAAATATACCGTACTGCCCTGACTTTATTCTTTTGGAAATGATAAAATAATCAAAATCTAAGTATTATTATCATTTAGTTTATGATCAGTTTGGATCAAACTTAGAAATATTCGATCAAACACGCATAGAATTGTTTAACTTTTCAACAAAGCCACTCCAAGTATTTCTTCCTTTTTATTTTCAAGTTCAGCCTTTTAAGTCCAACGTTTCTTTCTTTCATACTAAAGGTCACTCATCTTGCACAACATTTATTTGCCCCACCCCCACACACATTGCATTCCATCATAAAAACCTTGATTTTAAAATATACAGATTCCGATACACCATTTGCACAAAATACAAACATTTATTCAACATGGCATTTTTTCTTTCCTTCGTCTCAGTAAATTCGTTCACAACTGCCTTCAGATCAAGAATCGTGCGGCATGTTCTGGGTCCAACTGTCACAATAAAGGACTTTGTAGTTACTTGTAGAGAAGTTATATATTAGACTTGTGGACGAGCGGTTGTTATACTTGAGTTGTTTGTAAGTAGATAATCTTGGTTCCCATTTGTCATGCAATGACAGGAGAGGTAAAGAATAGTATGGGACTATTTTTATTTGTCTTGGAAATATTAACAAAGTCTCTCACACACGAGTGAAGTATAAGTAGAGTCCCGCTAGCTACCTCCCTGTCTCGCTCTCTCTCTCTCTTCCAAGTTGCTAAGCCTTTCTCCCTACTACCTGCCGATTCTATGGCCTCTCTCCTTCTGAGCTCTCTTTCCTAAATTCTGGTGAAACAGGGGTCGTGTCACGTGTGTTACACTGTGGTTGGAAAGTTCCAGAAACCTGTGTGTGTGTATGTGTGTATGTCACTAGGCTTTGTTCCCCTGCTATTTCGCTGACAAACTACCTGCATCATCTCCTGACATTGCTGCTTCCTAATCTGTCGTCAGCTTTTCCTCAGATAACTTGCAAGATCATTTCCCATTCCCAGGCTCACATAGAGCTGTCTATCTGTCTATTATCTATCTATCTATTATGATTTGTAAATATAATATGGACTCATAACATTGGTCGGCCTCGCCGCTGAAGGTCCTCCGACAGCAATTATTATTGACATATGCTAATCTATTAGTACATAATATTGATTATAATATTGTATACATATAACATTCATAGTAAATAGCAATTATCCAGTAATATTACATTTTAAACAAGTTGTATACATATTTGAATAAATGCATTAAAAGTAAACTATTTAACTGTAATACAGTATGTACTTGGGTTATTGTAGTGAAATGCATACATGCAAGAAAAAAAAATAGTTTAAAATTAAGATTATGGTAAGAGTTATTAATATTTCATTTAAAGATAATGGTACTGGTATGCCATACATGGGTCATTCTTCTTTGTATTTTTTATATATATATATATATATATATATATATATATATATATATATATATATATATATATATATATATATATATATATATATATAATTAATACTATATACAAAATATGTACACTTCATTCAGGGGGGTTAACTTGGATGTTAACTCTCCCCCCACTGAATACTGACTCCAAATTAGCAATTCTTGCATGCATTCTGTGCATTGCGAACAGCAGTACTGCAAATACAATGCAGAAGATTATAAAGACAGTAGGTGCTGGGCTATACACATAATATGGGTTGAACATACTCAAACTCAAATCTTCCCAGGGCTTCATTGTTTTATTGATCAGTTGCATAGTTTCAAACTTAGGTGAAGTCAACTTAATACTTGTGCTCATGTTTAAGTTCATATCAGGCAGTGGGTGGAAATGTTTGTGTGTATGATTGAGAATGGCGTAGTGATTGATGGTGGATAAAGTAGGCATGGCTGGTGTAAAGACCGCACAGTAGTCTGGTGCTATGTATAATCCTGAGGCTGAAGTATGAGATGGTGGTATATCTGGACAGACTATGTAAACTGATGTGTTATGAGTGAAATAAAAAAAAACTGTGAGTGTCCGATGCGTTGATGGTGTACAAGTTTATCTGGAGCAAAAGTGAAGTTGCAATGATTATGAATATTGTCATTTCTGATGATAGCCATTTCACAAGGGACTGTATCAGTAGGCTGAAACGTGAAAATGTACACAGGACAAAGATGAACAGCATGTAAGGATGTGCAGCACTTTCGTTCAATCCTTGATTCACTTGCGAAAGTGACTGTGTCCCGTCTCTTGGAGACCATGAGTTCGGTGTCTGTGTTGATGTTGATGATGACCAAAGTGTTGTTATTTTTATAGGGGAAGGGATGTATTTGGTATACTGTGAACAGGTCTTCAGTTATGAATGGTACATGAACTACTACTGATGTTGGTGTTAGTGTTGCTTCTAAATATGGATAATATTGCATGAATTCCCTACTGCGGAACAACGGCTTCAATTTATGTTTATGTATGCCTTGACTAATTATCTGACGTAGCTCATGAACTGGGAGTAAGTCAATTGTGATCTTGCCATCACCAGCATTCGAAATTCCTTGCATAAGTGCCCTGAAACGATCTCTAGTGTTGTCTAATTGTAGTAGAATCGTGTCAATATGTTCTGTGATGATGGACAAGTGTTGGAAAAGTGTAATGTTTCCTTCCATTTCATTAATTTTATCTACACTCTCGAGAGCTATGTTTTCTGCCTTTTTCAGATTTTTCACAATTGTCTCCATTGCTGAGTTCTGTCCTGTGATGAATTTATCTTGGTATGTTAGTATCTGAGCTATTTTATTAAATTTGTTGTTTATTTCTTTAAGGTCATCCTCTGTAGCCAATCCAAAGATGTTTCCAAGAACTGTGCCACCCAGGTCGAACAAACCGCGCTTTTGGCGAGTACGTGTGTTGTTCCTGTCGCTCAGTACCTCCGTTCCATAAGATGGGAGATCTTGGATCATGATGAGCATAGTTGACTTTGCCTGTTCTAGTTTCCATTTCGCTAACTTTACCATTTCATTCACTTCCTTTGTGTTATGTGCTGTGAAACATAATTTCCTATCATAAAGTCCAGAGTTCGCATCGGCTTCGCAAGACTGTCTAGATAAGTAGGTAATTCATACCAGTAATCTAGACTTATTTCAGTACTCATGACGTCCTTAACGATTGTAGTCGTGGCCGTTGGAGCTATAAGGCATCCTTGTCGTACTATGTGTTGGGGGTCTAAGTGCGCATATCCTCTTGCTAAGTAGAGGAGAATCCATAGCATAAGTCCCTTCATCGTAACCTACCGAAAAAAAAATCTATTAATTTCCTAATATGGTCATGCTGTGGTCGATGATAGTGATGATGTGCGTTACGGTTGATTGTTATTTCATTTATAGAAGGAGTTTAAATTGATACTTAATTCTCGTAAATGATGTACTGTAGATTTTATTGGAACAGTTGCACCTACGTTCGATTGTTTGGTATATGACCTTAATTTCTTTTTGTAATCATTGTTGTTTTCTTGCTTGGTTTCTTGAGGTACGTTCGCCTGTTCGGTTGTATCCGAGGCTGAATAATTATTGGATAATTCCCTTGAAACTCGTTTTAAATGGTCAATATGAACTTGTTTCTCTTCGCCACTTGACAGTGACTTAATTAAAACTTTATTTGCTTTTTTGTTAATTACTCTGTATGGGCCTTCAAATTTTGGGGATAATTTATTGTCTCTCGTATGAATGATACCGTAAACAATGTCTCCTAAGCTGATAGGTGAATCTCTTGCCTTCTTGTTAAATGCCTCCGTCATTTCTTCCTTGGACATCGTTAATTGTTTTTGACTCTTTTGTGTATGTCCTGGAATTCACGTAAACGGAGTTTAAAGTAATCATTGTAATTGTATATGGGCATACTGTCACCTTCTAGGAGCTCATATGGTAGTTTTTTATCTGTTCCATATAAAATGAAATGTGGTGTGTCACCTATGGATTTATTTATAGATCCATTAATTGGGGCTTCTACTCTGGGAATCCAATCATCCCAGCTTGCATAATTTTCACTGAGAATGTGTCGTAGCACATCTAATACTTTTTTTATTTTGTCTCTCTACTAACCCATTCGATGCGAGGTGATAGGCTAAAACGTTAACCTTTTTGATGTATTGTTTACATATTTCTTGTAAGATCTCAGAAATAAATTCTCCTCCATTATCACTTATTAGTACCTTTGGGGTAGTAAAGCGACATATTACATTATCTGTTATTGCCTTTGCTACTGTCTCTGCTGTCTTATCTTTAACTGGAGCTAAAATGACATAAAGGGAAAAATGATCCGTTGCTACGAATAAGTATAGGTTATTATTGTATGATAATGGCATCTTGAGTAAATCAACCGCGACAACGTCCCACGGTTGATGTGGTACAGGGTAATTACCCATCGGTGCAGGTGTGATTGGGTATCCTTTGTGTTTTGCACATGATTTGCATCTGTCTATATGATTGTTTATATCTTTTCGTAATGAAGGCCAGTAATATAACAGTTGAGCTTGGTTGAATGTCTTATCCATTCCAGGATGTCCTGCATGTGGGCTATCGTGTATCGTTCGTAATACTTGGGGTATCATGTCATTAGGTACTACTAACTGGTTAGTATTTCTTTGGCGTTTTGGTTGTTTAGAGTTAATCTTGTATAATGTATTATTGACCATTGTGAATTGTTCGAGTGGGACATGCAGTTTGGGTAATTGTATGTCATCACCACTTTTTAACTTGTATATAACTTTAGACCATATTGGGTCAAGTCTTTGTGTCTTTGCGATATCATCGTGGTTTGGGATAATTCCTTTGAGATCTAATGCCGCGACCTGAATTGTGTTCGGGTTCCTAGATAATGCGTCAGCTACTATGTTCATTTTACCTTGTATATAATGAATTTGTACATTGTAGTTTTCAACTGTACATTTCCATCTTGCTCTCCTCCCAGAAAGCAGTTTTTCTTTAAACATACCCACCAATGGTTATGGTCGGTGAATAAGTGGATTTCGTAACCATATACCAAATCTCGAAACTTTTGTAATGCAAAAACCACTGCAAGTGCCTCTAAGTCTGTAGTGCAATAATTTTTCTCTGCACCTCTTGTTTGTCTGCTGGCAAATGCAATTGGTTGCATACAGCTCCTAATCCTTTAACTGATGCGTCTGTACAAATAAGAAATGATTTTGTGTGATCTGGATATGCTAAACAAGGAGCATTTGTTAGTTTGATTTGTAGATTGTTAAATGCCCTTTTTTGTTCTTCTTCCCATTGGAATACAGCATCTTTTTTGAGTAGTTGGAGTAGAGGAAAGGCTATATGAGAGAACTGTGGTATTAATGACCTATAGTACCCAGCCAGACCTAAAAATTGTCTAACTTCGTCAGTTGTAGTGGGTTCAGGAAAATCTCTCATTGCCTGTATTTTGTCATCAGTGGTGTGAATACCATTAGAACTTAATTTGTGGCCTAAGAAAATTATTTCCTTAAAGCAAAATTTGCATTTAGAAAGTTTAATTTTTAAACCAGCATCACTAAGCTTTTGTAAGAGTAAGTCTAATTTCCTGAGATGATCCTTAATATTCTTCGTTGTGATTATAATATCGTCAAGATAAACAAATATTCCTTGTCCTAAAATTCCGGACAATACGTAATTCATAAGACGCTGGAATGTGCCTGGGGCTGTCCTCAGTCCCATAGGCATTCTTGTATATTGATAATGGCCTCTGTTTGTGGAAAAGGCAGTGTATTTACGTGACTCCTCAGAAACCGGAATCTGATAATAGCCGTTTAGGAGATCGATGGTTGAGAATATGTTATTCTCAGGACCAATATTCTGTAGAACGTCGCTTAGCAATGGCATGGGAAATCTGTCTGGGATTGTGTGATTATTTAGTTTACGGTAATCTACTACCGCACGCATTTCTCCATTTCGTTTGGGCACGAAGAATAATGGGGCATTCCACGGGGAGACTGAAGGCTCAATAATTCCAAGTTTTAACATTTCATTGACATACTGATGTGCAAGTGTACGTTGGGAGTGTGGTATGCGGTAAGCTGGTACGAAAATTGGTGGTGTTTGTGGGTGCGCATCATGTGATTAATCAAGTTAGTACACCCTAATTGTTCTCCGGGCAATGCTATGGTGTCCCTGTGTGTTTCCAGCAGGGTTAACAAATCATTTTCTTCATCAAATTCACCTGAGTGAATTAAATTCTCTTTTATTCTTTCTCTATCCGTAGATTTTATCTCACTTGTCACTCCAGCTATAACTATTTCCTTCACAGGGGCGGGACATTTTTCAATATTAACTATGCAAGTCCCCTTTTTCAACTAAACTTCCCCATTCATGTGATTAATTATGAGTATCTGAGTTTGCCCTTCGTTGTTCGTATGACATAATGCGTTTTCTACTGACAATCCCTTTACTTTACATAATTCTTCTAAGACAAGAACAGTACTATTCCGTAATTTGCTCTTTATGGTAACTTTCATGTAGGAATTAGGTGGTATAACTAAATCATTAGTGAGATGGGCTGGAAAAATTAATAAATCAGTACTGTTATCTGGGTCACAAATTCTGGAGGATGGGGTTGGTGGAGGGAGTGGATCTATACACTCATCTGTTTGTGTATGTTTGTTTAAGCCTTTAATATTACCAATTCTTTTTGGCTCTCTTTTACCAATCGGTGAGGGCTCTGAAGGTATTTCCTCTATGAATTCATTGTCAAAGTCTATTCCATTCATTTGTGAGAATATAGTTATGTTCTCTGCTCTCATGGATCTTAAGCCCAGTAACATATGAGCTTTAATTGCTAAGTTTTCAAAGATATAGAAAAATGCAGAGAATGGTCTTGTAGTCTCTGTGAAACTGATATTTAATCTTATCATACCTTTCACCGTAATTTGTTTTCCATCTACCGTGTATAAATCTAAATCAGCTTCATCCAGAAAAGTTACTTTCTTCTTATTTTTAAGAATTCTATTTATTTCTTCATGTGTTATTAAGTTCACTGGAGAGCCTGTATCTAAAAATAAGGAAACGTTTTAATCCTCACATACAGCTGGTATCAAGATACACTCATTTCCCAACATGCCTCCTATGTGAATTTTAGACTTGTTTTTCTTTACGTTTGTTCGTTTTTTGTCATGACTTGGTCTTCCCCCGATATGAACATAGACACAATTTTTTCTACTGTTTTGCAATCACTGGTCCAGTGCCCTTGGTATCTATGATGCCTACAGTAAGGACCAAATCTTTGTGTCTTTTGTTTGTCCTCTTTTGCTTTGATAAAGCATTCATACCTTGTGTGTCCTGGTTTTGCACAATAATGACATAGAATGGACCTATCCCTTGACTGTGACCTACGAGGTGACTTCCCATAAGTAGTGTTGTTTATGGCACGAGACCTGCTCGGGCTGCGCGAAAACTTATGAAACTGCCTGTAGCCTGGCGTCTGTGATCGAGCCCTCGTCAGATTTGCTTGTTTGGTCTGCCTGCTTTCGGGTCGCGATCGATTTTGTTCTCTGGTTGGGGTCGGTGTAGATGTTTTCACAGCTGATACTGTCTCAGGTACCCTCATTCTACTAGAATGTGCATGTGTGTCGACCATACCTGCTTTACTGCACTGCATCTCTACCTCGTTCATTAAGTCTAGTAAGTACATGCCTGGGGTGTACGCGATCGTCTTGGCGATCTTAAGGGTCCTATCAGGTAATTTACACAAGGCAGCTACATAACCAATGATGTCCACGACGAGGTCTGGGGACATCTTTCCATCATCTGTTATCCAATTTGAGTTTTCCAAAGTAACTAACAATGTTCTTTTGATTGTGGAGACATCAGCAGTTATTTCACTGAGCACATGGTTTGTAGTGTGTTCCCTTACAAGATCTACAATTTTATGTAATTCTGGAATTATACCTGGAATTATACCTGTGTGGATGAAAGGATGCGAAGATGTGTAAAGGATGCAAGAGTGTATAGAGGTTGGGGGAGTGGACTTTCTGACCACTACTTGGTGGTGGCCAGAATTAGGATGCAAGTGAGATGTAGGAATAGAAGAAGGGAAAGACGAGAGGAAGGAGTAGTTGCAAGGAGAGTGGAAAGGTTACAAGAGGATGAGAAAAAGGCAGAGTATAAGAGAGAAGTGGAGGAACGATTGGACAAATATGAATTGGAGCAGATGGGAGACGTGGAAGGTGTGTGTAAGATATTTACAGAAGAAATATGTGCAGCATGTGATGTGGTGTGTGGAAGGAAGAGAAGGCGGAGGGGGGTGCAAGGAACAGCGTGGTGGACTGAAGAGGTGAAACAGGCTGTGACACAAAAGAAGAAAGCATACAATGAATGGGTGAGAAATAGGGGCGTGGAAGAAGTTGAGAGGCGGAAGAGAGAGTTATATGTGGAAAGGAAGAGAGAGGTGAAAAGATTAGTAAGAGAGAGTAAGAAGAGAGTGGATGAGGAATTTGGAAGGAATTTGAGTGTAAAGTGGAGAGACTGTAAGAAAATGTTCTGGAGAGAAGTGAAAAGAGTAAGACAGGGTGGAAGTGAAGTTAGCAGGGGAGTGAAAGGTAAAAATGGTAGATTACTAGTGGAGAAGGGAGAAAAAATGAGCAGATGGAGAGAACACTTTAAGGAATTGTTGAACGTAGGGGATGGAAGTAATGCGAGTATAAGTGGCTGGGGAATGGCTGGGAGAAGGAGGGAGGTGAGAAGACAGGAAGAAATCAGAAGGATAGAAGTTGTGGAAGCAATGAAGAAAGTTAAATCGGGGAAAGCCCCAGGAATTGATGGAGTGTGTGGTGAAATGCTGAAGCATGGGGGAGAGATAGTAGTAGAATGGATGTGGAAGATGTGCAGATTGGCCTGGGAGGAAGGTAGAGTCCCGGAGGATTGGAAGTCAGGTATAATTATTCCCTTGTACAAAGGAAAAGGGGAAAAAGAAGTGTGTGGTAAGCATAGGGGCATTTGTCTTCTTAGTATAATAGGAAAAGTGTATGGTAGGATACTTATAGACAGAGTTAGAGAAAGAACAGAGAAATTAGTTGGAGAAGAACAGGGAGGCTTTAGGAAGGGAAGAGGTTGTGTAGATCAGATATTCATTCTTAGATCTTTAGTGGAAAAGTTTCTAGAGAAGGGAAAGAAGTTGTATGCGGCTTTCCTGGATTTGGAGAAAGCATATGACAGGGTGGATAGACAAGGATTGTGGAAAGTGTTAAGAATATATGGAGTAGATGGGAAGTTGTTGAATGCTGTGACGAGTATGTACGATGGTGCGAAGGCTGCAGTGCGTGTGGATGGTGAACTAAGTGAATTTTTCTCTTTGAAAGTTGGTTTGAAACAGGGATGTGTCATGTCTCCATGGTTGTTCAATCTGTACATGGATGGGGTAATAAAAGAGGTACAAGGTAGGGTAGTGGATGTTGGAGTGGCCCTGGTGAGAGAGGATAGTGTTTGGAAACTCCCTGTACTGTTGTTTGCAGATGATACTGTGTTGTTGAGTGAAGACGAAGGGGAGCTGCAAGGCTTGGTGGATGAGTTTGGGAGAGTGTGTAAGAAACGGAACCTAAAGGTGAGTGTAGGGAAGAGTAAAGTGATGGTCTTTGAGAGAGGTGAAGTTAGTAAATGTACAGCGAGGTTAGATGGTGAGGAATTGGAAAATGTGAGTACGTTTAAGTATTTGGGTAGTGTGATGAGTAAGGATGGAGGTTTGGAGGGTGAAGTGCTTGAAAGGGTACAGCAGGGAAGAAAGGTTGCTGGTTCCTTGAAAGCAGTGATAAGAAACAGGGAAATGAGCATGGAAGTGAAAAAGTTACTACATGACAGTATTGTGATACCAACTCTAACGTACGGAAGTGAAGCTTGGACATTGTTGGAAGGACACAAGTCAAGAGTGAGAGCAGTGGAAATGAGTTATTTAAGAGGAGCCTGTGGAGTCACGTGGAGAGACAGGCTGACGAATGAGGATATAAAGGAGCGTTGTGGTGTGGATGTGGATGTGATAGGAAGTGTTATGAGGAACACACTGAGGTGGTTTGGCCATGTGGAGAGGATGGAGGGTGAGAGACTGACAAAGAGAGTGTATGTGAGTGAGGTGGAGGGGGGAAGAGGGAGGGGGAGGCCGAGGATGAGATGGAGGGATGGGGTGGAGAGGTATATGAGAGAGGGGGGTGTGAGTTGGGAGCAGGGCAGTGAAATGGCGGGGGACAGGGCGACTTGGAGGCGATTTGTTTGTGGCCACCCGAGACGGGATTGAGGCGTCTGGCAATAGATAGATAGATAGAAGAAGTTCATACCTCCAGAAAATTTCTTCAAAAATTCAGTTTTAAATTCATCATATGTCCTAGCTTTATGGAGCTTATCTGATCACAATAAATTGCTTGCTGGACATCTTTCCTGGCTTATGCAAGATGAAAAAATAGCAATTTTCTCTTGTTCATCTAGTATGTGGCGCTTGATGAACATTTGTTCACACTGACTGACTAATGAAATGACATCAATGCGATCTTTTTCTGCAGCCAGAGAATTTTGGGGCAATTTTATCCTCATGGTACACAAACACATGAGGTGTGGTTGTTAGATCCTCGGTATTTGTTTCTTGATTCATTTTCACTGTTTGCTCTGTTAATTTAACTTGGACTTGTTTATCGTTGTGTGAGGGAATGGTGGAATATGTACGACCGGACCGGTGAACCCTGTTAAGTATATTGGATACATGTGCAAGTCAGCGACAAAGTCCTCACTTGCTACGTCAGAGGGGGATTCCCACTCATCATCTGAAACTGCCGTATTTGTTTCTTGATCTTTAGTTTGTGGTGAGGTTTGTACAAGGGGTGGGTTGCCTTGGTGCTCTCTTAATTGTGAGTCTGTTGTCGTGGCTAATTGTGTGTCATCTGGTGTGTTGCCTTGGTGCTCTCTTAATTGTGAGTCTGTTGTTGTGGCTAATTGTGTGTCATCTGGTATTAACGTGGGTGGTGGCGAAAATATTCCTGTCATTAAGATATGGTGTTATGAAATACGCCTTTTGTTTATGTCCTAACAAAATAGATGAGTAAATAAGTTGAAATAAATGATAGATAGTGAGTGTATAAGTGTATATATGGAAATAAGTAAAAAAAGTTGAATTTAGCTAATTTTAGCACTGAGAAGAAATGAGTAAGTATAATTTTACCCACTTGATACAGATCGTAGGGGTGTGTCGATACAAAAGTCGATCTCGGAAGAAAAATGCAGGGTTGATTGGAGATCTCCTGATAATTCTAGTGCTGTGTTGATGGACGATATTACCGTACTCAGGAAATTCCATGGCCTGAAGCTTGTGGTGGTTAAGAGCTGTCCCAGGCAAACCTCAGCATAGAACGTCGAATTTCCAACTCAATACTGTGGAAATAAATGAGTATGAGTAGGAGCTATGTGAATAATGAGTAATGAGTAGTGGGTGAGAAGTGCCTGGTGTCAGTCACACGTTGCTTGGCGTGGCAAACTCGCGTTGTGATGTCATCTCAGCACATGGTGACGTCGGCTTCCCACACTGGTAGCTGTGGTGAATACTGAGTAGCGATGCTTAAGCTGGGTGAAGAAAGGTAAGTCGCGTTATAAATGTGGCTCTGGTGTTTTGCTGCGTGTCTTGACCTCTGTGTCAGTGATGGAGGTAGGCGGGAGAGAGTGGTAGGGGTATGTTAGCTTGTTGCTTTAATATTTCCTTTTCTTTACTTGCTTTGTTTTTTATTCTTCTTGCTGCTGCTTGAAGTTACGTGAAGATTATAGAGTTGTTTTGTAGACTTGTAGGCTATTTGCATTGTAGGCTGTATTTTGTAGGAATTCACTGTAGAACTGAAGCTAATCTTGTAGAGTGTCGCCTGCTTTTGTAGAAATTCACTGTTGATTCGAAGACGAGGTGCATACTTTCGCTGCTACCAAGTGTCACAATAAAGGACTTTGTAGTTACTTGTAGAGAAGTTATATATTAGACTTGTGAACGAGCGGTTGTTATACTTGAGTTGTTTGTAAGTAGATAATCTTGGTTCCCATTTGTCATGCAATGACAGGAGAGGTAAAGAATAGTATGGGACTATTTTTATTTGTCTTGGAAATATTAACAAAGTCTCTCACACACGAGCGAAGTATAAGTAGAGTCCCGCTAGCTACCTCCCTGTCTCGCTCTCTCTCTCTCTCTCTCTTCCAAGTTGCTAAGCCTTTCTCCCTACTACCTGCCGATTCTATGGCCTCTCTCCTTCTGAGCTCTCTTTCCTAAATTCTGGTGAAACAGGGGTCGTGTCACGTGTGTTACACTGTGGTTGGAAAGTTCCAGAAACCTGTGTGTGTGTATGTGTGCATGTCACTAGGCTTTGTTCCCCTGCTATTTCGCTGACAAACTATCTGCATCATCTCCTGACATTGATACTTCCTAATCTGTCGTCAGCTTTTCCTCAGATAACTTGCAAGATCATTTCCCATTCCCAGGCTCGCATAGAGCTGTCTATCTGTCTATTTATCTATCTATCTATTATGATTTGTAAATATAATATGGACTCATAACACAATTCCTTGGGCTCAGATACGGGGACGGACTTTGGGTTCATTTGTTCTGGACCAGACTAGAGCATGCAAACAAGGGATAGGGCTCAAACACGGGCTGACAGTTCCACGCGTATATTACCTTATAAAGAAAGCACAGTAGACCTTACACACTATGGTGCCATTACTCTAAACTGGCGGCTAGGTTGGGGCAGCAACCTGTGTACAGTTGTGCTGTTTCCCAAACCCGCAATGTGAAACGGCTGTTATATATGTAAAAGGCATCACAAATAAGATAAACACATGAATACAATTTTAACGTCTGTATTATATGAAAGAACAGTAAACTTATTGTGCATAAAATATTTATACGGTAATACAGAAACGTGGCATACATATTTTAGTGTTAAAAAAATATATATACCAGGTAGTCACTTTTATTGGGTTTTACCGTAGTTCTGGGGTGGATAATAATGTCACAATTATGATTATAAGATAATGTGCAGGAATGTAAGTAAAAGTATGCCAATTTCTTAGTAAAAAAAAAAAAAAAACATTAAACCCTCTTGAGCGGCAAAACTCACACAGTCTGACCCGGACAGGGCCCGGATTCACAAACAGTCGCACGCTCTTGGCGCCTCCCTTACCGGTCGCGCCGCTCCCTTTCGGCGTTACACCGGCATCCACAAACTGTGTCGGCCGCCATTTTTTGTCGTAGCGTCTCCCTTTCGCTAAGGGTCCTCATGATCACCCTTACAGGATCGTGATTCGGAAACAGAGGCACATTGTATCGATTACATGACAACCGACCAAAACAAGTGAGAGATGTGCGACATGAAGGGAATGTACACGTACCTACGTACATACCATACTTACATACGCACCTGTATACGTATGTCTGGATCTATGTACGTTCTTACGTACACATCCACGTACGTAATTACGTACGCATGTATTTGTGTGTGAATGTATGTACATGCCTACCTATGCACCTGCATACGTACCTACGTACACGCCCCATGCACGTATTTACATACGCACTATGTACGTACTAACGCGTTCATGTACTTACCTATGTACGTACTTACATACACCCGTATGTACATGCTTACGGAAGTACGTACATACGTACGTCCTTGCGTAAGTGTTCACGTACGTAAGTACGTAATACATAAGTATTCACGTACGTACTTCCCTAAGTATTCACGTACATACTTTATTATTCACGTACGTACGTAAATGCGTGCTTACATGAGTTGACGTACGTACATAAGTACGTACTTCTGTAGATATTCACGTACGTACGTAAGTACGTGAATACTTATATGTACGTAAATACCTTAGTCCGCCTTGGGATACATTTGTCCTTAAGTACGTACATAATTAAGTGCATAAATGCATATGTACGTATTTGTGTATAGTATGTACTTGTTTTGTGGGGAGAGAGGGAGAGAAGGAGGGGGAAGGGAGGAGAGTGGAGGAGGGTGTGGTCTGTTTAAATTCAGTCACGTGATAGATCTGTGCCTGCTGATTGTTCGAGTATATTTTCCCCAGAAACATCCCAGCTCGCTACGGAAGAGACTTGGAAGGGAGCCAACTACAGGGTTTGTGAATCGCCCTTGAGGGGTGATCCTTGACTCCCGTACATCGTGCGGCGCTGCCGCCCAGCAGCCGTTTGTGAATCCCGGGCCTTAGCTGAGAGAGAGATGGAGGGAGGGAGGGAAGGAGGCAGGGAGAGAATGATTGAATGAAAACAAATCACAGCGCCGCAACAGCGAGGTCATTTGGTGCCATGTGTAAAACAATAAATATTTTTAAATAAAATTAAATATAATTAAAACAGAAAATAAAGAAATGAAAGCACACTTTTAAATCACTCATAAAAGAAACAAAATTCCCCAGGATGACGCATATCTCCCCGCAGGAGAGAGAGAGAAAGAGAGAGGGGGATCGCGGGTATTGAAAACGCGGCAACACTATACACAGGTTGATGCCCCACCCTATCCGCCAGTTTAGAGTAGTAGCACCGTAGTGCGTGGACATCGCTATTTGTGGTACAAGTATGGCATAGGACAAGCTAAATAAATTAACACACACACACACACACACACACACAGATATATACATATATATATATATATATATATATATATATATATATATATATATATATATATATATATATATATATATATATATATATATATATATAATTATATATAGGTGTGCTGAGCCGACTCTGTTCCGCACAACTGTTGATTATATACACGGGTTTTATCCGCCCCTGTGTGGAGTACAAAACTCGTGTGGGGAAACTCCCCACATACAGCTCTTCTCAGTAGGGTGGAGTCAAAGGCTTTTCGTCTCATTAACTCTCCTCTTACTGACTTCCTTCAACCTCTGTCTCTTCACCGCACGTTGCATCTTTATCTCTGTTCTATCGCTACTTCAATGGTCACTGCTCCTCTGAACTGTCTGCATGCATTCCTCCACCTCTGCGATGGGCGCGTAGCATCCCTTTTCTGTCCAACTCTCTAATGCAAGAGTTAACCGTTACTCCCAGTTCTTCATTTATACAACAAGTCAACTCTGGAACTCTCCCTCTGTATTTCCCGCTTCCTATGATCTCCAGTCCTTCATGCGCAGTGTGTCCAGGCATCTCAAAATGATCAGATCGTGAAATTGGCTCTCTCTTGTATTTTGTTTGTCTCTTTTAAGGAACAATAATGTCCGGGCTCGTGGCCTCTGGTTCCTTCTTCCTCGCATACATACATACATATATATATATATATATATATATATATATATATATATACATACATATATATATATATATATATATATATATATATATATATATATATATTACACTTTGTTCACAAACTACACACACATCCAAAGCCACTCCAACACTACAACTGCACTTACAAGCACATCTTACCCTACGTACAATCTCTACTAGACAGCGTAAACCACTTGGTAGAGATATATTGGCTGTATCGTCCCCACTTCGGTCGGTATAGGCCGGTCCTGCAGTGGACACTCAAACTGCTGATGATATATATATATATATATATATATATATATATATATATAATTATATATATATATATATATATATATATATATATATATATATATATATATATATATTTTGTTACGGAACAGAGAAAGTTAATGTACACTTTAAGTGAGAATACTAAAAATCACTACTGTCCCGTAAAGTTCCAGGTTCAAAACAAAAGAGTTAGGTAAAATTACAAGTTAAAGTTTAATGCTCAAACTAACAACAAAACATTCAGGACTCATAAGGATAATGTAATGGCAAAAAAACAGGTTAAATATATGGTTAACTGCAATAGCCTCTATTAACACAAAATTAGCAAGATTAAATTTATCTAAGTTAGCCCTGATAAAATGGGAATACCAGATAATTCTCAGTGAATGCAAGATATATTATTACAGATACAAAATATTATTAATAATGGCTGACACCCAAAACACATTAATCTCAAAAACCTTACTAGGCCTAAGACACCTTATGCTACACAGTACAAGAAAAAATGCAATAACATTTATACTCAAATTACACAGCTGCTAGATGGTTGGAGACTTCTTGAGCACTCACAAAAATAATAACTGTACAGGGGAGGACAGAGATGTGAGCAAAATGAGGAGTAGATCTAAGTGGCAATTAATGTAGAGACTGAGCTCATTATTTAGGGGCCGGCAGAGCTTGATACAACTTGTAAGAAGGACGCGCAAATGAAGCCATAGGGGACAAAGAGTTGACAATCCTGCCCTGAACAACAGAAAGAACGACTTACTCTACTATAAGGGTAGAAGGGGGGAGTGAGGTAGAACACGCTCGTGATCAAACATGCAGCATACTGTACGTTAGAATTACACAAAGGATGATGAAATCATAGGCTATGTAACACCTCCCCAGAAAGAAAAAGAAATTTACAAAGGAAATTTCTTATTACTCTAAAACAATCTGTCTAAAGTCTAGATAAGCAATCTGCAATAACATTTTCTTTCCCCTTGACATGCTGTATGTCTAATGAATACTCCTGAAGAAGTAGACTCCATCTTGTCAATCTCTGATTTTTATCTTTAAACTTACTAAGGAATTTCAGTGGGTTATGATCGGTATAAATGACTATGGGGTCAAAACCAGAACACAAATAAAATGAAAAATGCTGTAAACCCAAAATCAAGGCCAAAAGCTCTTTCTCAATAGTTGAGTAGTTCTTTTGAGGTGGAGTGAACTTCTTACTGTAATAAGATACAGGGTGTTCAATACCCTGATCATCCTCTTGCAGCAAAACAGCCCCAGCTCCTGTATCACTTGCATCAACAGCCATCTTAAAAGGCTTAGCAAAATTTGGAGCAGCGAGCACTGGCTGACTTAATAGGATACCTTTAAGTTTGCTGAAAGAGGATTCACAGTTATCGGTCCAGACAAATTTAACTCCCTTTTTCAGTAGGTCTGTAAGTGGTGATACAAGAATTGAAAAGTTAAGAACAAATCTCCTGTAATAACCTACCATTCCCAAAAATCTTTGTAGCTCTTTCCTACTTTTAGGTCTGGGAAGATTACTTATAACTTGAACCTTAGCTCCTGGCGGTGCAACATGTCCATCACCAATTACGTACCCAAGGTACTGAACTTTAGCTTGACCAAACTCACACTTTGATAAATTAGCTACAAGATTAGCCTGAACCAAACGCTCAAGAAATATACTGACATGGCATAAGTGATCTTTCCAGTTGTCACTGAAGATTAATACATCATCAATGTAAACAACACACCCAGCCAAACCCTCTGTTACAACATTCATGAGTTTCTGAAATGTGGCTGGTGCATTCTTCATGCCATATGGCATTACAGAACATGCAAAAGTCTTTCCTAGTGTTACAAAACATGAGATCTCCCTAGCACGTTCAGTCATAGGTACTTGCCAGTATCCCTTTAACAAATCAAACTTACTTATGTACCTAGCCTTTCCGATCTTGTCTATGCAATCTTCCACACGAGGGAGAGGGTAAGTGTCTGTTTTGGTTATCTGATTAACACGTCTGTAGTCGATGCAAAGCCGCTGTGACCCACCTGGCTTAGGGACTAGAGTGACAGGAGAACTCCACTCGCTCTGACAGGGCTCAATCATCTTGTGGTCCAACAGGTAGCCAAGCTCCTTCTGGATGAGAGGAACTTTCACTGGGTTCACACGGTAAGGAGGCAATTTAACCCCTAACCGCGGGCTTGTTTACCAATGACTTGCGTGTCCCGCGGGGATAATTGGGCTCCGACAGACTCTCAAAAAATATTTGCCAAAAATCAGTTATTAGTCCTAGAATAATAAAATTACATATGCTTATGGCACATACCTCAGCTTTCTCCTGGAATGATTGTTGAGCCTTCGTCGGTTACCGTAGGACTTATGGAGACCTCTGAAGTAGGGTAACGAAGTCTCCACTTTACACTTCCCGACAACCCGTAATATGATTACCACAGCCAGATACAAACACTATAAACACTATTCTACAATTTTCAAGTAGTTTGGGATCCATACTCAAAAAAAAAAATACTGTGAAAGCAATGGAAATTACAAGCGCATCTGATCGTCGCACTGGCACTAGTTTGCTCTTGGTACTCTGTCATTTATTATTCATAAAACCCCTCACACTTTATATTTCTATTACTATATAACACTTATATATATCTACAGTCTTTATCCATAAGTTTCCTTCAGTAGTATTAGTTTATTGTCACTGTAGGGATTCAATTTCTTTCAGTAAAATACGTAGCATTCACTTTCTCGTCCTGTATACTAGCATTGAGAGTGAATGTCACTTTCATCTTCACTCTCATAACTCATAGCATTCAGACATGATAGAGTGAAACTTTCACTTTCATTACTCCTAGGGTATATACTCGTATTCTTATAATACTACTCATTTACATTTCTATTTACGTTCTCTATTTTATTTACGTTATTTACATTTCTATTTTAATTACACTGTGTTATGCACTGTCACTTGAAGTAACTTATAAAACTATTTTCCATTGTTCACGTATATTTACATTCATTACTTTCACTTGCTGTTTACACATTATTTACACATTATTTACAATTCCACTTGCACTGTTTTACTCAATAGAAAGATCGTAGTCACTCTTTTATCAATTGTCAGCCCTTTACCTCTTTCCACACGAGGTTTAGTAGGGGGTAAGGGTCACAGGGCCCTTTGCATGGGGTTGAAAAAGTCCTTGAAGTCAGCAAGAAGAAACATACGTACCCTCACTTTGGAAGATGAGAGTAAACTGATAACGGAGGGCCGGGGTAGAGGCCTATTTAGGGAATATTCAGAGCTACCAATGTTAGCTCTTGAAACAGCTATGTCTAGCACTGAAATGATTGGCAGGAAATCTAGACAATACATTATAAATTAAGTAGTTCCAGGTGAATGTAAATATCACTTAGGCTTCTCCCTTCCCTCCTTACATGTATATTTATTACGAAAATAGATTATACGGCATATTTCAAGGGGAAAAAAACAGTGAAAATTAGCGAACGAGTGAACGTGAGGTGTTGTCATGTGATAATTAGCCAATTCCAGGTGTATGGCACTCTCACTTACCTTATTTCTTTCTTGTATATATTATTTGGTATAAGAATAGGGCATAGGGCTTATTTCATTGGATGAAATCAGTGAAAAATTCCAGGGAAGATATACTTCGCGTAGCACAGCCGGGCAGGCGAGAGGATAGGGTAATGGAGGGGGGGTAGGGAGGGGAGTCAAGAACGGGGAGAAATGGCTAAATTGTCAACAATGGATGGGAGTACAGATGAGATTAGGAGTGCTGACTAGTGTTGGACATTGGCAGTACTGATAGATGATACAAGCCACACTTGGAAGCCCGGGTGAATTCAAAATAACACAGAATCACAAAAGCGACGCCCTGCGGTATGATCCCTTGCTCCCAAGCGTCACGAAAGTGACGCCCCGCGGTTAAGGGGTTAACTGGCTTTGCGTCTCCAACATCGACATCATACATCAACACAGTGGTTCTTCCTGGAGTGGCACGGAACACTCGCGGGTACTCCTGCAGTAATGCTGAAAACTCCTGCCTTTCCTCGGGAGCTAGATGAGAAAGCTTAGTCTGGAGATCATTCATGATATCAGGATTCTTCCCCAAACTATCACTCAGGCTCATGCTGCATGGGAGAACTTCACTTGCAGACTCGGGTGGAACAGCTACAGTGCAGACTGGGTTATTTTCATCCCGCCTGTGATATAACTTTAGCATGTTGATGTGACAAAGTTGTTTGTTCTTTCTATGATCTGGTGTGGCGATGACATAGTTGACATCACTGAGTTTCTTCTCCACGAAATAAGGACCACTAAACTTGGCTTGAAGAGGTGGCCCATGCACCGGTAGCAGAATCAAAACCTGATCTCCTTGCTGAAAGTGGCATAACCTGGACTTCTTATCATACCAAGTCTTCATCTTCTCCTGAGCAGCTCCTAAATTCTCTCTCGCCAGCTGTAAAGCAGTGGACAGCCGTTCTTTGAACTTCATCACATACTCCAGCAGGTTGACGTCATCTTCCTCCGACAGCCAGCATTCCTTGAGTAACTTAAGAGGTCCTCTTACTTCATGGCCAAACAGTAGTTCAAAGGGTGAGAAGCCCAGTGATTCATTTGGAGATTCTCTTGCGGCAAATACAACGAATGGAAGACCTTTATCCCAGTCTTTCTGATGTTCCAAACAGTATTTCTTGAGCATCGATTTGAGTGTTTGATGATACCTCTCCAACGCTCCTTGGGTCTGGGGAGGGTAAGCTGAAGACGTGATCTGGGTGATGCCCAACTCTTTCAGAGACTGCTTGAAAACATTTGACATAAAATTACTTCCCCGGTCTGACTGTGCCTCCTTGGGCAGACCAAACTTTGTGAAGAACCCTAGCATTTCCTTAACCACGTTCTTTGCTGAGATATTTCTAAGTGGAATGGCTTCAGGATAACGAGTAGCCATATCAATCAGGGTCAACACATAAGAAAATCCTGAAGAAGTCTTAGGAAGAGGGCCCACAATATCCACCAACACACGGGTGAATGGCCCCTCAAAAGGAGGAATGGGAACTAGAGGTGAAACCTTTTCGGTCTGATTACACTTCCCCACAACTTGACAGGTGTGACAAGACTTACAATACCAGGAAACATCCCTGAAGATACCTGGCCAGTAGAAGTGTTTCAAAATGCGTGCCACAGTCTTCCTCACTCCAAGGTGTCCTGCCAAACTGGAATCATGAGCCACTCTAATGATATCCTGCCTACAAACACGAGGGATGACAACTTGATGTACAACCTCCCATTCACAGTCGGCTGATGCTGTTGGGGGTCTCCACTTCCTCATAAGTACTCCTGACTTTATATAATAACAAGTAGAAGCACCAGCTGACTCTTCCTCACTGCAAGCAGAGTTAGCTAGACCTTTCAACTCAGGGTCAGCAACCTGCAACTCAATCAACTCTTGACGAGACAAATTATCAACACTACGGGGTACTGCCTCATCTGGTGAGTGGTCCAAATTAGCAAGAAAAGTGTCAGCTAGGATAACATCATCATCATCATTATCCTCTAAGTCACCAGTAACTTTAGACTTAGCCCTAGTGACAGCACATGCAGGGAACACATCAGGGACACCACAATCCTGGGTCGCAGCCACTGGCTCACTAGACAACTGAGGAGCTGGACACACTTGACTTCCACCAATATCATTTCCAAGTAAGAAAGTTACACCTGACATTGGGAGTGTCTCAACCAACCCAACCATAACGGAACCATTAACAAAACCAGACTCTAAATTCACTCTGTACAGAGGGACAGAGAAGTAATTATTCCCTACACCTTGTAAGATTACAGTTTCATCAGAGGAATTAACATTAGAGCCTAGAACACTGGTCAGCATAAGGGATTGGCAAGCACCTGTATCACGATATATTTTAACTGATTTCCTGTCATTACTGTCCAGAGGACTGACAAAACCATCAGACAGGAAATTAGCACATGAACTCTTGACAGTGTCACCCACGTTACTGCTCAAAAGAGGAGCTTCATCATAAGAATTTAATTTACCCCTCAAAGCAGGTTCAGTTAACTCAGTTAAAGAATTCTGGGAACTCTCAAGGGTGGACACTAAACCAATTGACTGAATATTTAGAGACTCCTTTTTGTTCACATCACGCTGTCTCGTGAAACATTTCTCCGTAGTATGACCAAGCTTACTACAATAAGTACATTTACTTTTCTGAAATCTAGAGGTGGAGCTGGTATTTACTTCCTGAGAAACATCATTTTTATTCTCTTTCCTGTTACCTGTACTCTGAGTAGAGGCAACGTACTTACTCTCAGCTTTCCTTTTTTCTCTAGAATATCTCTTGTGAGTGATGTTACATAGCCTATGATTTCATCATCCTTTGTGTAATTCTAACGTACAGTATGCTGCATGTTTGATCACGAGCGTGTTCTACCTCACTCCCCTCTTCTACCCTTATAGTAGAGTAAGTCGTTCTTTCTGTTGTTCAGAGCAGGATTGTCAACTTTTTGTCCCCTATGGCTTCATTTGCGCGTCCTTCTTACAAGTTGTATCAAGCTCTGCCGGCCCCTATATAATGAGCTCAGTCTCTGCATTATGGCCACTTAGATCTACTCCTCATTTTGTTCACATCTCTGTCCTCCCCTGTACAGTTATTATTGTGAGTGCTCAGGAAGTCTCCAACCATCCAGCAGCTGTGTAATTTGAGTATAAGTGTTGTTGTATTTTGTTCTTGTACTGTGTGGCATGAGGTGTTAATTTGTGGGCCTAGTGAGGTTTTTGTAATTCATGTAAGGTTCTTATTGTCAGCCATCATTATTAATGGGAGCTTGGGAGCTTGGGATAGAAAAGCGAGAGAAAGAAGATAAGAAGTAGTAAGAAAACAGTGTGGGGGAAGTGAAGAAAGAAAGTCAGAGAAAGAAAGTGTGGGGGCTGTCCCCATTGCTGTGGCTGATCATGTTCTTGTTTATTTATATATAGATTCTCGCTGCTCCCGTCTCAATATTTTATTTGTGCAAGAGAGGGCTTGATGGCTTGCAGGTGTCCTCATATGTGGTATTGTGTTTGGTGAAAATGTGGCATTCACTTTTGTTTTCATCTGATGTTTATTTATTTATTTATTTTTTTATTTATTTTTTTATTCTATTTTATTTTTTCATATTGACACAAACATTCATACATCTTTTTTATCTGTTTATTTATTTATTATTTTATTTTATATATTTAGAGGGCCGATTCCACTTATTTGGTCTCGGTTACACCTCATCTTTTTATTTATTTATTTATTTTTTTATTTTATTTTATATATTTGGAGGGCCGATTCCCCTTTTAGGTTTCGGTTACACCTCATCTTTTTATTTATTTATTTACTTTTTGTTTTATTTTATATATTTGGAGGGCCGGTTCCACTTATTTGGTCTCGGTTACACCTCATCTTTTTTTTTTTTTTTTTTTTTTTTGCATGAGGGGAAAGCTGAGGCTGACAAGTCTGTAGCCTCGGGTTCTGGGGTAGTAGGGTGGTAGGGTAAGGGTGGGGGTGGTGGCCTAACGGGTTCTTGGGGGGAGGATGGGAGAGGCAAGGTTAAGGAGGGTAAGGCAGAGGAGGAAAGAATGCGGTAGTGAAGACGGGAAAGGAATGCGGTAGTGTAGGCGGTGTAGCAGGAGGGATAGCGGGGATTATAGCGGGGTGGTGGGGGATTAAACGGGCGGGGATTATAGCGGGGTGGTGGGGGATTAAACGGGATAGGGATTTACGGTGTGGGGATTAGCGGAGTAGGAGGGTTTGGTGCTTATATTTCTGTTCATTAATGTACCTTTCTTTCTTTTTCAGGCTGTGTATAAGGGGTCTGGATCTTCTTCCAAATTATGCAGGGAGCTGGGGAACCACTGGTGCGTCCGCCTATATTCTACGTTGATTTTTTCATTCATTCATTGCCAGACGCCATGTATCCCAAACAGGGTGGCCAAGGGCTTAGAGTTAATTGTTTTACAGGGAGGGGCACTAATCCTCCACCAACCCCACTTGACACGTAGGGATGCCAGCAGCATCTGGTGTTCCCAGGCGGTCACCCATCCAAGTACTATCCAGACCCAACGTTGCTTAACTTCGCTGATCGAACGGGAAGCAGTGTACTCAACGTGGTATGGCCGTGATATCTACGTTGATAAATTGTTCAATACCCCCGGCCTCTTCCAGTGTTGTCCATATTTTAGTTGCTCTTTTGTGTACTCTTAGGTTTAATGGATTTAGCTTGCAGTTGTTATGTAGCTGGACTGTAGTGTGATCGTAAGCGTAACGATCATTATATACAAACCTTAGAGCTTTGTTTAGTATCCTTTGATGTTTAAGTTTCTGTGTTCTTGATATGATGTTTAGTGGCACTGGAGGGTATTCGAGGACTGGGAGGAGGAACGCTTTTACTAGGTGAGTTTTAATTTTAACAGATAGTGAACGGAAGCGGTATAGATTTGATAGTATGATTTTGCCTCTGTTAGTTATATTATTCGCCTTTTTAATGATACCTCTGGAGGTGATGGTGAGGCCCAGCATAGTGCCCTCATTAGTAGTATTTATCATATCCCCGTCTACAATGATATTCCGCATGTTGAACTGTGCTATAGGAATTATTTTGAATTTATTTTGATTTGTTCTGATCTTCCATAGTTTTTCATAATCATTTATTCTTGCGATTTCTCGGGATATTTTATTGGCCATCATGGCCTTCGAGCGTCCTGGGTATGTTATTATTTGTGTGACATCGTCGGCATACATTATATCGAGGCAGTCATGTGGGGGAGGGGGCATATCTCTCGTGTACAAGATGTAAAGGGTGGGAGAGATGACGCTTCCTTGTGGCACCTCGCTTTCAAGTTGTATTATGTCCCCTATTTTGTTCTTATGTTTTATTCGTGCCGTCCTATCAGTAATGAAATCACACAGGAATTTTTCTAGTATTAATGGAAGGTCAAGTTGTAAGAGTTTATGTTTAAGGCCATCATGCCAGACTTTGTCGAATGCCTTACTGACATCCCGAAGGACCAGGCAGCATTGATGTTTATTTGACAAAGTCTGGGCAATGGTTTCATACGCAATGGCTATGGCTTTTGTGGTGTCATGGCGTGGTCTAAAGCCATACTGTCTTGGATTGTGCAGTCTGTTTGTTTCCAGGTAATGTCTAAGTCTGTTATTTATTATCCGTTCAAACATTTTCCCAGGAACTTCCAGCAGTGAAATGGGTCGAAAGTTTGCTGGCGTCATGGTCTTTTTGTTGGACTCGGGAATTAAAGTTATTATGGCTTCCTTCAGCCGGTCTGGGTAATAACCGGCTGATAATGAAGCGTTAAATATTTCTAGGAGTCTTTCAATTAATGTCTGGAAGCACTCTTGAATTACTTGTTTGTTTATTCCTGATCTTCCAGGTGCGGTGTTTTTGGTTTTAATAACAACTGCCCTGAGTTCAACAATAGTGATAGGTCTGATGAGGGGGTTGTCATGCGTCAGTCTGGAGAAGTCTTCTGTGTCATGTAGGTATGTCCTGTGTCTGTTGTCGTGTAAAAGTTGTAATATTCTGTGTTCATTGTCATCGTCAAAGTCGTCGTTTTCGTCATCAGAGATGCGGAAGACATCTCTCCAGTGTTGAGTGAAAAGATTCAGCTGGTCTTGGGTGTCATGAATTTTGTTACCTTGTTCATCTGTGATGTATGGAGTGTGTTGTTTGTCTGTTCCTTTAAATAGTCTTATTTCCTTCCAAAATGTTGCAGGATCTTGATATTTATTTGTCAACTGTAAAATTTTGTGGTTCCAGTGATCGTTGGTGAGTCGTCTGCAAAGTGTTTTTATTTGTTCTTGTATTTGTCTGTATTCACGGTATTCGTCATATGCCAGTCCTTGTCGTCTGGCTAGGTTGTACAGTCGTGTGTATTGTGTCTGCAGTGCTTGCAATTCAGGTGAGTGTCTTTGTGCGTTTATTATTCTTGTTGTTGTCATGGGTATTGAGGCCGCAATCCCCGTCTTAATTGCCGAGAACCACTGTTCTAACGCTGTGTCTATGTTCTCTAAAGTCGTGTTGTCAAGTGGGGTTGTGTCTGGGAGGGCATTCTCTGCTGTAGTCCTGAAATTATTCCAGTCAGCTAGTCGGTAGTTTAGTCTGGGTGATGCAGGAGTATGAATGGGTGATGATGAGATAGTCAGGATAATGGGTATGTGGTCAGAGGTGGTAATGGGGCCAGGTTGTGAGTATATGTGATGATGTGCCTCATTATTAGTCAAAATGATGTCAGGTGAAGTGGAGCAGTCTTGTCTAATGAATGTGGGGAAGTTAGGTCCAGCATGAATTGCCCTACCATTGTTAATGAATGTCATGATGTTTCGTCCTACTGTGTTGTCATATCTGTCTCCTAGTGCTGTGTGTTTAGCGTTAAGGTCACCTAGTAAGTATGTCGGGTCATTGTCATACAGTAATTTATGGGCGTCTGGGAAGGAGAGGAATGGTCGTCGGGGGGGAATGTAAGTAGTCGCTATTTGTATTGGTCCAGTCGTTGTCTGTATAGTTATGGCAAGGAAGTCAGTAATAAAATCGTCATGTAATTTATATGTCAGCCCATGTTTGATTGCGATAGCAGACCCATCACTATTCTCGCCACTAGTGTTTCTTTTATGAACAGTGTAGCCATAGATTTTAAGGCTATCACTGTCCTTGACTCCATGACTATTAATTAGTATAATATCGGGCTGTATTGTTTTATAGACAGTTATCAAGGTATGTTTGTGAGTGGCCCAATTCAAGACTGTGTTGAATAACTTTTATGGTGTTCATAACTGTGGCTTATTGGAACGTGTGGTCCTTACTGGTCTGGTGGAGGCTTCATGAGAGATATGTGGGAGTGTTTTTAGTTTGTTTTTGTCTACTGAAAATGTAGAACAAGTCTGTATATCGATTTTGTTCTCAGTGAAAAGACGGTAGATTGCGTCATCTTCCAGTTTTGTGTCATGCCTGATCTTAATGACGGCTTTCTTTATTGAATATGCAACCTCTACTTTATTCATTCTACCGTTTGTGAGCAGTTGTATGACTGATGGTATGCTGATTAGGGTAATTTCTCCCAGTTGTTTTGCATTTGTGTTGTCATGGTATGAGGTAGCCCCTGTCATTTCTTTTGTGTTTATTTGCTCGTGATCATTCTCATTTGTTTGTTGTTGTTCATGCTCCTCCTCATCTGAGTCAGTATGAGATTCATCAGTAGAGACATCTGTGGTATCAGAGGTAATAGAGTGGCTTGGTGATGGAGAACGGGAATGGTGGGTAGGAGAGTTGTTGTCCAAATCTGGGTGGGGGGTTTGTGCTCTCTGTGGTTTGTTGGTATGTTGGGAAGCGCTGTGAGTGTCATTATCATTGTGTGTGTTTGAGTTATTAGTGCTGGCAGATGAGGTGTTTGTTGCGTTTGCAGAGTTTAGTTGTTTGTTGATTATGTCATTTGAAGGGGGATAGTTAGGAGCTTTTACTGTGGGGACTCCATTTTCTTTGAACAGATTATTGAGTATTGTGGCATATGTTCCTGGTTGTGCTGCATTATGGACATGTGCCTCATATATGCAATAAAGTATAGTGCTGGGAGGAACAGGAAGTTGTGGAAAAGCTGTGTTGTTTGCATTGGGTGGGCTAGTGCTGGAAGCAGAAGTGACAGCACTGTAGGTTCGGGTTTGGTTGGTTTGTTGCTGTTGTTGTTGTTGTTCTGCTGTCTTCCTTTTTTCCTGTACTGCCTTTTTTCTCTTGGGACATGCCATTGCAGTAGTAGCATGGTTCCCCTTGCAGTTTACACAGGTTTTTGTGTGGGCTTTGCAATCTTTCCAAATATGCTCACTGCTGCTACACAGTGAGCACACTTGGAATTCCTTGGGCTGTGGGCAGTCTTTAGTCAGGTGTTCCTCCACAGCATAACATTTATAGCAAGTCATGATCGGGTAGAATTGTTCCTGCTTTATTCTGTGGCTAGGAACACTTAGGTAGAACATTTTAAGTCCAGAATCAGTAGCTTTTTCTGCTTGAGCAACTTGTTTAAATGTTACTTTAATGGTTTTTGATTTAGGGAATTTGTAAACATCCTCAACGTCATCTTCCTGCAAGTATTGATTGCAGGTGGCTATTTCTTTCTTGATTTCTGCCTCATCATTCTCGTATATTATGTCATCCACATCTTTGATTACTACAGACTTCTTCACTCTTAGTTGTGGTGGTATTACTGGCTCATACCCTTTAGCAACAAGATCTTGGTTGCATTCACCAGTGAGCAACTTGTCTGCATTCTTTTCATCACTGATGAGCAGAATCAAAGAGTCATTGGTAGCAATTACTTTATATGTTGGGATGTTGTGCTGTGACAGCAGCTCCAGCAGCTCCAACTGGGTACTGCGAAGTTTGCTGTTTCTATGCTTTATTTTGATTCTAGGCATGTTGGCATGTTGATCAATACCTAAAACTTCAGGTCTTCTCGCTCCCTCTTGAAGGGAGTGATCACGTGCGAGGCCGTAAGAGGCCTAAAAAGGTAAGTATGTAGAATTCAGGCACGCAATCTGAAGTAGAATTTAGTTTAGAAAAACTAAGTTAGGGCTGCCACAGAACTAATTTGCTATACAAATTAATTCCTACAGCAGACCTAACAAGTTAAATTAAACTAAATATCGGAAAAAAAAAAAAATGGAGGGAAAAAACTCGGCCAACACAAACCCTACAGTAACGGGGGTTACAGTAACGGGGGTAGGTTTCCCCGCCCTCTAAAGGGCGCCGAGGGAAGCCCCGTCACTACCCCGTGAGGGACATGCCTAATCCTAGCCCTATCAGAAATTGCCGCCCTCACCGCCTCCTTTAACCAGGCCCTAAAGGCCCCCCTTCATGGAAGTGCCCTGCGGCACCCCTTCAGGGTTCGGCGTCGTACTACGGTGAGGGACACTACACGGCAGGCCGAGAAACAAAAACAAAGGAGAGAGGCTCTCCAAAAGCTCAACGAAAAGTTGTGCAAAAGTCGGAAATAGAGTCGTCCGGCAGTGGCGAGAAACTCTAGGGAGAGTGAAACCTGATTTCACTAACACCCGGAAACAGACAGAACTGTTGCCGGGAGAGTTGGGGGAAGAGGTGCTGTCGCCGCGGCTGCCAGACAGAGAATGACCACCGATCCACCACACCACATAATATTTTGTATCTGTAATAATATATCTTGCATTCACTGAGTATCATCTAGTATTGACATTTTATCAGGGCTGACTTAGATAAATTTACTCTTGCTAATTTCGTGTTAATAGAGGCTATTGCAGTTAACCATATATTTAACCTGTTTTTTGCCATTACATTATCCTTATGAGTCCTGAATGTTTTGTTGTTAGTTTGAGCATTAAACTTTAACTTGTAATTTTACCTAATTCTTTGTTTTGAACCTGGAACTTTGCGGGACGGTTTTCTCTGTTCCGTAACAGTGAGAACATATTCATCAGCTAAAACTGCAGCATCAGACAAATTATCTATTCTTCTCTCATCAAGATATAGGCTTACATCTTTATTAATACACCTTTTGAAGTCCTCCAGCAAAATCATCTGCTTAAATTTACCAAAATCAGAATCCACATTCTTAGAATTTAACCACTGCTCTAACAGATCTTCTTTGATTTTTGCATACTCAACATGGGATTGCTTATCTTGCTTATAAGTTGTCCTAAATTTTACTCTATAGGCTTCAGGAACAAGCTCATAGGCCTTAAGAATCAAGCTCTTAACTACATCATAATTATCAGATTGATCCTGAGGCAAAGATGCATAAGTTACTTGAGCTTTACCGGTGAGAACAGTTTGAAGGAGTACTGGCCAATACTTTTTGGGCCAATTAAAACCTGTAGCTACCCTCTCAAACAACTGAAAATACTTTGTTAAATCAGATTCATTAAAAGGAGGGACAAGTTTAACATTGTTAGCCACATCAAAATCATCAGAGCTAGATGATCCAGTTCCACCTTGTTTCATGCGATACTCATGGTCTGCCTGAATCCTAGCAAGTTCAATTTGTGCCTGTGCCTCCTGAATACGAGCATTTGCCTGAAATTCAGCCTCCTTAGTACGAGCCTCCTGCAGGGCTAGCTGTAACTTAGCTAATTCAATCTGCGTTTGCTCATTTGGAGGAGTTACATTAAACAAGCTTTCATTAATCATGTCAACAATTTGATCTTTAGAATGAGGAGAGCGAACAGCAATTCACAATTGTTGAGCAACAAGCTTAAGTTCATTCTTTGTTCTGTTTTCTACATCACACACTGTTTGCACATTTGACAAAAAATCTTTGGCTTCATCAAGCGTAGTAATAGTAGACATCATGAATAAATCACAGTCACAAAATATCAAGCAATATCCTTATGATAATATCCTGAATATCCTGATAAGAGGTCACCAAATTTATGTTACGGAACAGAGAAAGATAATGTACACTTCAAGTGAGAATACTAAAAATCACTACTGTCCCGTAAAGCTCCAGGTTCAAAACAAAAGAGTTAGGTAAAATTACAAGTTAAAGTTTAATGCTCAAACTAACAACAAAACATTCAGGACTCATAAGGATAATGTAATGGCAAAAAAACAGGTTAAATATATGGTTAACTGCAATAGCCTCTATTAACACGAAATTAGCAAGAGTAAATTTATCTAAGTCAGCCCTGATAAAATGAGAATATCAGATAATAATCAGTGAATGCAAGATATATTATTACAGATACAAAATATTATTAATAATGGCTGACACCCAAAACAAATGAATCACAAAAACCTTACTAGGCCTAAGAATTAACACCTTATGCTACACAGTACAAGAAAAAATGCAATAACAGTTATACTCAAATTACACAGCTGCTAGATGGTTGGAGACTTCCTGAGCACTCACAAAAATAATAACTGTACAGGGGAGGACAGAGATGTGAGCAAAATGAGGAGTAGATCTAAGTGGCAATTAATGTAGAGACTGAGCTCATTATATAGGGGCCGGCAGAGCTTGATACAACTTGTAAGAAGGACGCGCAAATGAAGCCATAGGGGACAAAGAGTTGACAATCCTGCCCTGAACAATAGAAAGAACGACTTACTCTACTATAAGGGTAGAAGGGGGGAGTGAGGTAGAACACGCTCGTGATCAAACATGCAGCATACTGTACGTTAGAATTACACAAAGGATGATGAAATCATAGGCTATGTAACAATATATATATATATATATATATATATATATATATATATATATATATATCTGTCTATATATACATCCATCCATCCATCATCCAATCCTACATTGCCCCAAGAAGAGCGTAGGAGCCCGGGGCTAGGCAGTTGGTCTCGACATTTAAGATGAATGACCAGCCTCACTCATCCCTTAGTGGCATTACATGAGCAATCAACCCCAACCATCCCTTGGTTATAAACCTTCACCGGCTCAATCCGACTGGAGTGCAATAATTACCCACTAAATCACCAGGTGCCAAAATTTGGTTATATGGTTACCACCCAGCTTAGTAAATGGTTTCCTGGTGTACAGGAAACCATTTGGTTTGTCACTCAGTGTAGAGTCACCACAGGCAGAAGGAAAAGGAAAGAATGAAGGAAAGAATGACAGAAGAGGGAGTGTAAAGTCACCCGTAGACAGAGAGACAAGGAAAGAATGAAGGATAGAAAGACAGAAGAGGATGGAAGGAAAGAAGGATCGAAGAGAGGAAAGGGCAGACACCCGAGAGCAGCAATACATCGAGTGAGTGGATGGTGAGCGCCCCCACCTACCACTAATATATATATATGTATTATCTATCTATCTATATATGTATATCTATCTATCTATCTCTATATATATATCATCAGCAGCAGCAGCAGCCGTTTGAGTATCCACAGCAGGAGTGGATATGGCTTTGGATATGTGTTTAGTCCGTGAACCAAGTGTAATCGGCCCACGCAAGCCGATTGGGTGCAAGCATACTTTATAGTAAGCGAGACTGGTTCAATTACAGCACCCCTTGTGTCCCCCAATGCAGTACGTGGCCGAGTGAACACTCCCAAAGTTTATTACCCTGGCGGGGTGTGAACCCTGGTTTACCCGTGTATGAAACGCACACTCTACCACTGTACGACAGAGGCTCCATATATATATATATATATATATATATATATATATATATATATATATATATATATATATATATATATATATATATATATATATATATATATAGATAGAAAGATATAATATACATGTATCGATAGATAGATAGAAAATATATATATATCTATCTATCTATAGCCCAACGTCCTAATCCTGCAAAAGGGTGGCCACAGACAAAACGCCTCTAAGTCGCTCTGTCACCCACCATTTGACTACCCTCCCCCCAACTCACCCCCCCTCCCTCATATACCTCTCAACTCCATCCCTCCACCTCATCTTCGGTCTACCCCTCCCTCTCCCTCCCTCCACCTCACCTACATACACCTTCTTAGTGAGTCTTTCATTCTCCATTCTCTCCATATGTCCAAACCACCTCAGTATATTTCTCCTAATCTCAACCACATCCACCCCAAAACGATCCTTCACTTCTTCATTCGTCAACCTGTCCCTCCATGTCACTCCACATGCTCCTCTCAAGTAACTCATTTCCACTGCTCTCACTCTTTGACTTGTTCCCATCTTGCAATGTCCACGCCTCACTTCCATACGTCAGGGTAGGGATCACAATACTATCATGCAGTGACTTCTTGACTTCCATACTCACCTCCCTATTTCTCATCACTGCTTTCAATGAACCAACAACCTTCCTTCTCTGCTGTACCCTTTCACGCACTTCATCCCCCAAAGGTCCATCCTTACTCATCACACTACCCAAGTACTTGAATGCACTCACATTCTCCATATCCTCACCATCCAGCCTCACTGCACATTCTGTGACTTCATTCCTCTCAAACACCATAACTTTACTTTTGTTTACATTAACTTTCAACTTCCTCCTCCTGCACACTGTCCCAAATTCATTCACCAAACCTTGCAACTCCCATTCATCTTCACTCAATAATACTGTATCATCGCAAACAGCAACACCGGAATCTTCCAAATCTCACCCTCATTCATTAGAGCCACCCCTACATCCACTGCCCTACCTTGCACCTCCTTTACAACCCCATCCATGTACAGTATATATTAAACAACCATTGAGACATCACACAACTCTGTTTCAGTCCCACATTGAGATCAAAGAACTCACTCAGCTCATCATCCACTCGCACAGTAGCCCTAGCTCCTTCGTACATACTCTTCATAGCATTCGACAATTTCCCATCTACTCCATATATTCTTAATAACTTCCACATACCTTGCCTATCTATTCTGTCATAAGCTTTCTCCAAGTCCATGAAGGCAGCATACACTTTCTTTCCCTTCTCTAGATACTTCTCCACTAAACATCTTAAAACAAATATCTGATATACACACTATTCTCCTTCCTAAATCCCCTTTTTCTCCATATATATATATATATATATATATATATATATATATATATATATATATATATATATATATATAAATATATATATATATATATATATATATATATATATATATATATATATATATATATATATATATATATATATATATATATATGGAGAAAAAGGGGGATTTAGGAAGGGAAAAGGGTGTGTATATCAGATATTTTAAGATGTTTAGTGGAGAAGTATCTAGAGAAGGGAAAAAAAGTGTATGCTGCCTTCATGGACTTGGAGAAAGCTTATGACAGAATAGATAGGCAAGGTATGTGGAAGTTATTAAGAATATATGGAGTAGATGGGAAATTGTCGAATGCTATGAAGAGTATGTACGAAGGAGCTAGGGCTACGGTGCGAGTGGATGATGAGCTGAGTGAGTTCTTTGATCTCAATGTGGGACTGAAACAGGGTTGTGTGATGTCTCAATGGTTGTTTAATATATACTGTACATGGATGGGGTTGTAAAGGAGGTGCAAGGTAGGGCAGTGGATGTAGGGGTGGCTCTAATGAATGAGGGTGAGATTTGGAAGATTCCGGTGTTGCTGTTTGCGATGATACAGTATTGTTGAGTGAAGATGAATGGGAGTTGCAAGGTTTGGTGAATGAATTTGGGACAGTGTGCAGGAGGAGGAAGTTGAAAGTTAATGTAAACAAAAGTAAAGTTATGGTGTTTGAGAGGAATGAAGTCACAGAATGTGCAGTGAGGCTGGATGGTGAGGATATGGAGAATGTGAGTGCATTCAAGTACTTGGGTAGTGTGATGAGTAAGGATGGAACTTTGGGGGATGAAGTGCGTGAAAGGGTACAGCAGGGAAGGAAGGTTGTTGGTTCACTGAAAGCAGTGATGAGAAATAGGGAGGTGAGTATGGAAGTCAAGAAGTCACTGCATGATAGTATTGTGATCCCTACCCTGACGTATGGAAGTGAGGCGTGGACATTGCAAGATGGGAACAAGTCAAAGAGTGAGAGCAGTGGAAATGAGTTACTTGAGAGGAGCATGTGGAGTGACATGGAGGGACAGGTTGACGAATGAAGAAGTGAAGGATCGTTTTGGGGTAGATGTGGTTGAGATTAGGAGAAATATACTGAGGTGGTTTGGACATGTGGAGAGAATGGAGAATGAAAGACTCACTAAGAAGGTGTATGTAGGTGAGGTGGAGGGAGGGAAAGGGAGGAGTAGACCGAAGATGAGGTGGCGGGATGGAGTTGAGAGGTATATGAGGGAGGGGGGGTGAGTTGGGGGGAGGGTAGTCAAATGGTGGGTGACAGAACGACTTAGAGGCGTTTTGTCTGCGGCCACCCTTTTGCGGGATTAGGACGTTGGGCTATAGATAGATAGATATATATATATATTTTCTATCTGTCTATCTATACATATATATTAGATCATTCTATCTATATATATATATAAAATTTATATATATATATATATATATATAAAATATATATATATATTTATATATATATATAATGTATATATATATATATATATATATATATATATATATATATATATATATATATATATATATATATATATATGTATATATATCACAGACACATTATAACACACAACACGGCATTAATGCAAACAAGATATATTTTGCACAGGGAACAGCACTGTCTGTGACTTGGATATGGTATATTGTGCAACACTTAGATGTATCACAAACAAGGTATACCATATGAGTCTCTGTACAGATAGATATATCGAGAACTACGACACTGTAAGTCACCACCTATATGACACAGGGGTTGCAATATAACAGTAGGGGAACGGGTGAGATACAGTATATAAGGACCAGAAATATTACACAGAGGCATGGGTGTTACAGGGTATAGTTGTACAAAGGGGTGTCGGGCAATACACACTGGATCACAAACAGGGGCGGTGCAAGGGGGAGGGATAGAGAACACTACTCAGGGATCAAGTAGGAATGTTGCACACGGGAGATATACACCCGGGGTGGAGGACACGGTAGGGGAGGGGGTTATTGTGGTACACAGGGGCATAACACTCTAGACAAAGGGGGGTGGGGTTCACACAAAGTCTGTAGCACTGGGGGTTGGATGGGAGTGTTGCACAGTGTTGGTTGGGTCGTTGGTGGGCGCTGGGGCGCACCTAGGACTACATCACAGGTGACAGCCAGGTGTGGGAAGGGGGCTGTCAGGGGTGCGTTCCCGAGAGGGGCACAGACCTCAGGTGGCATACTCAGGTGTCAGGTGGGTGCCCCTTTCCTGGTGAGGGTCCTGGGAGTTTGGTGGCCCTCCTGACTGGGGCTAAACAGGGCTAAGAGGCGGGCAGCACAGTGCCTGCCCTTGGCCGTGGTGGGAGTCCTGGGGACAGGTCCTGGCTGGTCCGGGCCCAGGATCGGTTGCAGGGCGCCCCTTGAGTTCCTGAGGCTGTGGTTTTGCGGGGACGGAGAGGTCATCAGGGGTTGGCTGTGGCCGTTCACCCTGGGGGAGTCCGTCAGCTACTGGGGGCATCGGGGGCTGGGCTGCAGGGACAGAATACCTAGGCTCGCAGTGGGTCCACTCCAGTTACTCTTCAATGGGAGTCCTGATGGAGAGCAGTCTCCACCCTTTGTAGAGGAGGGGGAGCAGGAGGGGCATCTCACTTAGCCTCCGGAGGGGCAGGCTAAGCCAGATACGGCGCCCTCGTAGGGAGCCTTGGGAGTAGTGGAGGAGGGATGACCAGAGGCCTGTCCCTCAGCCTGGTGGGCCAGGCAAACCCTGCTGAAGCTCCACTCCAGGGCAGAGGAAAGAGGTCCGGAGGACATTCCTTCCACCTGGTAGATCCATGGGACGCTACCCAGGCTCCCTCCCGAGGTAGTGGTCGAGGGAGATCCGGGGGACACTCCCTTAGGCTGACAGGTCCGGGGGACACTGCTGGGGGACCACTCGTCCTGGGGACAGTAGGAGGGGAAAGTCCAGCGGGCTTTCTGGCTTCTGTGGCAGATCCATTGGACTCTACCACCCTCCTGCTGTTGGGGGAAAAGTGCAGCTGGAGGACGACCAGTGGTCTCTTCCCCAGTGGCAGATCCGGTGGAGACTACCACTGGCCTGCCGCCCTCCTAGGGACTGCTGGCGAAGGTTGTCTGACTGGCGGTCCGAGACGCCTGCTCCCGAAGGTGGGTGGCAGGAGACCAGGTGGACACTCCTCCTTCAGTAGATCCAGTGGATACCACTGTGCTGCTGCTCTCCTGGGGTAAAGTAGGTCTGTGAGCTCTTGTGGTCGTTCTTCCTCTTGTGGAGGCATGTCCAGTGGACACTGCTACCTAAGGTCTACTTGGGACTGTCAAAAGGCAAGTCCCACCCCAATTCTGGCGAGCGCTCTTCCCATCAGAGGGTAATGCACCTGGTCAGTGCACTTCCCTGGGGTCCGGCTGTGTGGAAGAGGGGCATGGGGTCACAGAGGAGATGAGTCGTTGTAGCGCAGGACACCTATGCATTTCCCTATTGCCTCTTGGGGTGGGGGTCACCTCCCCATGTCCTCCTCTTGTGGTTGTGATGTCGGGGTTGCTCTACCAGGTGGGTATTTCACCATTGTCGCGGGGATAGAAGTCACGTCCCCGTGACTGGAGGTGGTATCAATGATGGAGGTCCGATGGGAGGGTGTGAGGTGGTGGAGCAGTTTTGTCTAGTTATGTGTGGGTTGGTTTGGCTGCTGGTGTGGGCAGTAGACGATGGTCCAGGTGGATGGCTGGTGCGTCTGCTGGAGGAGGTGGAGGATTTGGGCTGTGCCTTTAAGGTGTCACGTCTTCCGGTTGGAGTCCACAGGATGTGCTTGATTTTCACCTCAGGTGGCAGGGAGTGTGGTGCGTGACTAGTTGTTTCCGGCTGCAGACTGGAGATAGGTGAGGTCGCCTTGATTTTATGAGGTCGTGGAGGGGTACCCCTAAGGGGGTTAGTGGGGCGGGCCACTGGAATTTTCCAAGTGGTGTATTGTATTTTTAGGGTGAGAGAGGGGAGGTGTTGGGGGCCAGGGTGGATGGAGGGGAGGGTGTTGAGGCGTATCTGGCTGGGGGGTGGGATAGGCGTCCTGATCTGGTTTGGATGGTAGTCAATATAGGTGTGGGTGATGAGGAGTGGGCAGTTGGTGGTTGGGTGGAGTGTGTTGTGATTTATGGGGGCGGTGACGGTGATGGAGTGGATTGGGCAGGTGGTGATGTGGTGGGGGTGTGAGGTGAGGTGGTGGGGGGCAGTGTGTTGGTGGAGTGAGGAGTGGGTGGCGGTGATGGGCGTGAGGGCACTAGTCGGCTGTGTGATGTCAGACTTGGCGGTGGTGGCATAGTGGGGGAGGAGGAGGAGTGAAGTGAGGTCGCTGGAGGCGAGTGGGGGGTGGGAGGGGGAGGGAAGGGGTCCACTGTCCGGGTGGTGATGGTGGAGGGGGAACTGGGCAAGGATCGGGCAGGGGAGAGGTTGCAAGAGTATGAGTCATCGGGCTCAGACTGAGGGGCAGAGCGCGCGTTAAGCAGGTGAGGGTGGCGAGGTGGTGGTGTCGGTGGTGCATGAAAATGACGCACATGATGGTTCCGGTAGGTGCGGGCGGTGTTGTTGTACTGTATGGTGACTTGGTATGGGTTGGGAACCTTCACAACTGTATAGGGGCTGGTATAGCGTGGAGCTAGTTTGTTGGGTGTTGGCAGTGTAGCTACCATGATGGAGTCGCCTGATTTGTAGGGGTTGGTTACAGTGGTGTCAGGTTTCAGGTCTTGGATGTTTTGGATATGATGTAGTTTACGCTTGAGGTGATGTAGGGGATCGGAGGAGAGGGGGTCGGTGGGTGGTTGTAAGTGGTGACAGAGTGGCAGGAGGAGAGGTGCCTTGCCAAACACTCGTTCATGTGGGGTGATGCCATCTTCACGAGAGCAGGAGTTCATGCCCCATTGCACAGGCTTGACGTGTGCCGGCCAGTCTTCATTTTGGGTCTCTTGTATCCTTGAGCGCACCTGGTTGAGTAGGGTGTGATGAGTCCTTTCGCTGATGCCATTTCCCTATGGCCAATATGGCAAGGAATGGGAGAGAACGTAGCCGAATAGTGTGGTGAGTTTGGCCCAGATCTTGCTTGTGAACTCTGGGGCGTTGTTGGAGTGGAGAGCCTGGGGAATGCTGAAGTAGGGGAACATGAGGCAGACCAGTGCGTTTGCGACGGTGATGGCGTGGTGTTCTCTTGCCAGACAGGCAATCAGGAACTTAGAATAGGTGTCCACAGATGTGATTATGTATTTGTAGCCGAACTTGGGTGGGAGAGGTCCGTCGACATTTACTGACAGGAGCTGCCAGGGTTTGCTGGCTAGGATACTTCCGGACAGGCCTGGTGTCTTGGTGGTGTCTTTTCCCAGGGCACATGTGCGGCATGTTTGGACAACTTGTTTGGTGAGTTGGGAGGGGTTCGGGGTTCAGTAACTGTCATTGAATATCTGTAGGAGTTTTTTTCGTGGCAGGGTGTATTCTACTGTCGGAGAGAAGGTGAGTTAAGGTGTCTAGGGCAGTGTCCGGGTGTAGGGCGATGTGTCCTGAGTGAGTGCACAGGTGGTCACCATGCCATTGTGGTTTGGAAAACACATGTGTGGGTATCCAGTCAGGGTGGTCTTTTGCTTGCCATTGTTGTAGGAGGGTGGAGGTGGTGTGGATCCTGGAGAGGGTGTCGGCATTTGTGTGGAGTTTACTGGACTGATAAGGTATGTTGAAATTAAATTCTTTGAGAGTCTCCCTCCATCAGGTAATCTGGGCGTTGTGAGTCTCTGGCTGTTGTAACCATTGTAGGGATTGATGATCAGTGATAATGGTGATGTGGGTGCCAGACAGGTAGGCCCAGAAGTATTCCAGGGCCCAAATAATGTCCAGGCACTCTTGCTGTGTAGTGGCATAATTCTTTTCAGCCTGGTTTAGTATGCTGCTAGCACAGGCAATGATGTGTTCCCTCCTTTCTTGGGCCAGGACAGCTCCAATCGCCACTAGTGATACGTCGGTGTACAGGCGAAAGGGAAGGTTATAATCTGGGAATGCCACTATAGGGGGGGTGATGAGTTTGTCCTTTAGGGTGTTTAATGATTGTATTCAGTCCGCTGTCCAGACGATGGGTTCCCCTTTTCTTGTCAGGTCATGGAGCGGCTTTGTGATATTTGTAAAACCTTTCACGAAGCGTCGGTGGTATGACACCAGGCCGATGAAGACATGGACCTCATGGATTTTTCAAGGCAGGGGGAGATCTGCTATGGCCCATAGTTTTTCTGGGTCAGGAGCTATGCCCTCCTTGGATATGATGTGCCCCAGGAGGGGGACGGAACGTTGGGCTAGGACACTTAGATGGTCTAAGCTTATGTCCAGCCTGCTGGATCCTGAGGAAGACTTGTCGTAGGTGGTGGAGGTGGTTGGCCCAGGTTTTACTGAAGATGATCACGTCATCCAAATAGGCCAGACATATTTCCCAGGTGAGACCGCTGAGCACCGACTCCATTACCCTGGAGAATGTTGCTGGGCCATTGCAAGAGGCCAAAGAGGAGCATGTTGAATTCGTAATTTTTCCTGTTGCTGATGGAAAATGCAGTCTTGCCTCTGTCGTTGGGTTGGATGGGGACCTGCCAGTATCCTGACTGCAGGTCGAAGGTGGAAAACCAGGATGCCCTGGAGCGGGAGTCGAGGGAGTCGTCAGTTCTAGGTAGAGGGGTGGCATCTTTGGTAGTTACATCATTGAGGTGGCAGTAGTCTATGCAGAAGCATAGAGTGCTATCTTTTTTCTTCACCAAGACGATGGGGGAAGACCAGGGGCTGGTGGATGGTGATATCATGCCAGCATCTAGCATGTCCTGGACCTGTCGGTCTTCCTCAGCCCTTTGGTTAGGGTTTTTCCTTCATGAGGGTTGATGAATGGGTGGTCCCGTCATGTGTATCTTGTGGGACAGGTAGGTGGTGTGATCGATTGTTGTTGTCCCTGACGAGAAGATGTTTTGGAAATCCAGGAGGAGGCATTGAAGGCTGTCAGTTTGTTGTGGTAAGAGGTGGTCTGGGATGGGGGGAAGGGCTTGGGGGGGAGAGGCACAGGGCTCCACTTCCTTCCTCTCTCTGACTACTAGTCCATTGGGCAGGGTGAGGGGAGTGGTGGAAAGGTTGGCAATGTGCACTGCCCCCACGTGGGGGGCGGAGGAAGGTGGGCAACAGCAGCCAGGAGGCGGTGGCGCCCATCGGTAGGTTTGGAGAAAACAATACGGAGTGTCCGGCAGGATGATGTAAAGGAAGCCAGGCTTCATGGTGGGGAGGAATGATGATGGTGGAGGCAATGGTAGTGGGGAAGGTGGGGGTGGGGGGAGGGGGGTCTTAGTGACAGTGAGGGTGTGTAGTGGATGAGGGGATGAGGTGGGTCAGGGGCAGGGGGAGGGGCGTGGTGGTGCAAATGCAGAGTGGCTGGGGGGGGGGGGATCTGGAGGTTTGTTAAAATTTAGGTGCCGCTTGTGGCAGTCGATGCAGGCGTGGAGCTTCTGTAGGAGACCTAGCCCCAGGTAGCCATCATATGCATGGCAGATTGACTCAGATACAATGATTTTTTTTTCTTTTTTGCGAGGAAGAAGGAACCAAAGGCCATGAGCCCGCAGTAACAGTTCCCTCCAAAAGAAAAACAAAATAGAGAGCCAAATTCAAGATCCGATCATTTCGAGATGCCTGGACACACTGCGTTTGAAAGAATGGAGATCATAGGCAGCAGGAAATACAGACAGAGGGAGACAGTTCCAGAGTTGACCTGTTGCATAAATGAAAGACTGGGAGTAAAAGTTAACTCTTGCATTAGAGAGTTGGACAGAAAAGGGATGAGAGTTTGCTGCCAGACGGATGCTACGCGCCCGTCGTAGAGGTGGAGGAAAGCAAGCAGACAGTTCAGAGGAGCAGTGACCATTAAAGTAGCGATAGAAAAGAGATAAAGATGCAACAGTGTGACGAAGAGACAGAGGTTGAAGAGAGTCAGTAAGAGGAGGAGAGTTAATGAGACGAAAAGCCTTTGACTCCACCCTATTGAGAAGAGCTGTATGTGGGGAGCCTCCCCACACATGACAGTTGTACTCCACACAGGGGCGGATAAAACCCCTGTATAGAGTCAACAATTGTGCTGGGGTAAAGAAAGAGCGGAGTCGGCTTAGCACACCCAATCTCTTGGAAGCAGATTTTACAAGAGATGTAATATGATCTTTCCAAGATAAGTCCCGAGTAAATGAAACCCCAAGCATGTTCAAGGATGATGCAGGATTAAGCTGAATATTATTAAACATTAGTGGGTATACCTGTGGAAGATTTTGTCGGGTTGATAGGTGTAAGAACTGAGTCTTTGATGCATTAAAAACAACCATATTATTTTTACCCCAGTCAGAGATACGAGCCAAGTCAGACATTAGGTGTGCCATAGTCTCATCCCTTGTTTGTTGAAGTAACTGTTGAGATGGGCGTTGCAGGAACCGAATGGAAAGGTGAAGGGTGGAGTCATCAGCGTATGAGTGGATAGGGTTAGATGTACATCTTAGAAGATCATTGATGAATAAAAGGAAGAGAGTTGGTGATAGGACAGAGCCCTGAGGAACACCACTGATGATAGATCTAGGAAGAGAACGATGGCCGTCTACAACAGTGGCTATAGAACGACCAGAAAGGAAGCTAGTGATGAAGGCACAGATAGAAGGATAGAAACCATAGGAGGGCAGTTTGGAAATTAAAGATTTATGCCAGACTCGATCGAAAGCCTTTGAGATGTCAAGTGCAATGGCAAAGCTTTCGCCAAAGTCCAGAAAGGAGGATGACCAGGAGTCTGAAAGGTAGGTGAGAAGATCGCCAGTGGAGCGTCCCTGACGGAACCTGTACTGACGACCGGAAAGAAGGTTGTGAAAGGAGAGATGCCTTAAAAATTTTCTATTGAGAATTGACTCGAAAACTTTTGAAATACAGGATGTTAAAGCAATTGGACGATAGTTGGAGGGTTGGAAGTGGTCACCGTTCTTTGGGACTGGCTGAATGAGAGCAAACTTCCAGCAAGAAGGAAAGGTACAAGTTGACAGACAAGTGCGAAAGAGTTTGCCTAGGCAGGGTGTAAGCACAGAAGCACAGTTCTTGAGAACAACAGAAGGGACCCCATCAGGCCCATATGCCTTGTTAGTATTGAGGCCTGTGATGGCAGAAAATACATCAGGTGAAGAAATTTTAATGTCAGCCATGAGGAAGTCAGAGGGGGGAAGTGATGGAGGAACAGCACCGGAATCGTCTAAGGTGGAATTGGAGGAGAAAGTCTGTGCGAAGAGATCTGCTTTATCAGTAGCTACAGAACCATCAGAGTAGAAAAGGGGAGGAAAGGATGATGAGGTAAAGTTGTTAGAAAGGTTTTTGGCAAGGTGCCAGAAGGAGCGGGAAGAATTCGAGTTGGAGAGTTGAGAGCATTTAGTACAGATGAAATTATTTTTAGCAGAGCGAAGAACGACTTAGCACGATTCCGGGCAGAAAAGTAAAGATGATGTGATTCAGGGGTGAGTTGGCTCCGGTACCTTTTGTAGACCCTCTCCTTGCTGCGGACAGCATTAGAACAAGCGTGCTTAAACCAAGGCTTTCTTGCGTTAGTCAAAGGATATGAGAAAGGAATATATGCTTCCATGCCCGAGAGAATAACCTCCGTAATTCGCAAGGCACACTCAGATGGCTCACGGCCATGGAAGCAATAATCATTCCAGGGAAAATCAAAGAAGTACTGCCTGAGGGCCTCCCAGTCCACGGCTCCAAAATGCCACAGATGACGTTTCCCTGGAGGGTCCACAGGCTGTACCGGAGTGATAGGACAGGTTAAGGTGATAAGGTTGTGATCGGAGGGGCCCAACGGAGAGAAAAGATTAACAGAGTAAGCAGAAGGATTAGTTGTGAGGAAGAGGTCAAGTATGTTGGAGCTCTCTCCAAGGTGGTCAGGGATACGGGTAGGGTGCTGTACAAGCTGCTCAAGGTCATTAATGATAGAAAAGATGTAGGCTTGTTCACCAGGTGGATCAGTGAAAGGAGAGGAGAGCCAAAGGTGGTGGTGAACATTGAAATCTTCTAGAATGGAGATTTCTGAGAAAGGAGAAATGGATAGAATGTGTTCCATCGTAGAAGTAAGATAGTCAAAGAATTTTTGAGTCAGTAGAATTAGGGGATAAGTAAACAGCACAGATATATTTAGTCAGAGAATGACAGGAAAGCCGAAGCCAGAGTGTAGAGAATTCAGAAGAATCGAGTTCAGGAACACGAGAGCAAGATAAGTCGTTGCGTATATATACACAACAGCCACCTTTGGCTTTGAAATGAGTATAGAGAAAGTAGGAGGATACCGAAAAGGGTTTGCTGTCAGTTGCCTCAGACAACTGAGTCTCAGAAAAAGAAGGTGAGGTTTAGAGGAGGAGAGGTGGTGCTCAACAGAGCGAAAGTTAGAGGAAAGGCCGCGAATGTTGCAGAAATGAAGAAGTGAGTCAGACAGTGGTTCCAGGCACCTCGAGTCGTCACCGGGAGAGGGGCGGATGTTGGGGGCATTTATGGTCCCCCCCCCCTGGGGACTCCAAGGCATGGTGATGAGACGCCATAATTACATTTTGGAATAGGAAGTGTAGTGTGTACTGTGCATGTAGTTTGGTGTAGATAGTTAGAGAAATTTGTACTGGAGAGCATGCTGGCCTACTCTCTGTGTAACTGAGACACTGAAAAAGTTCAGCAAAGGGGAATGGTCAGGAACTAGTCCTGAGGGCTGACCAAACGGGAGCTCCAATACTCCCTGACATCAGCTTTCCATCCACCTTGAGAGTACTGCCCTGCTCGACTGGTGCTACAGTCTACTCCTAAATTGGTGTTGGGTGGTCACATTTTGGTGGGTTTCAGCACAGTGGGCCCGTGTCTCCCCACAGATAGGCAAGGGACCATCCCCGTGTCTACAAGATGGGCGGAGGCGGGGAGGAGAAGGCCGAAGGCTGTGGAGTGATGGGAGTAAAAGTGGTGGTAACAGCATGATCTGGCTGCTCCCGTATCAACCAGAAGTCTCGCTTTTACCCCGTTCAGCCTAATTTTGTCGTAGACTGGGGGGCGGTATTTATGTGAGGCGGCCCCCGCCAGTGTGGGGAGGTGTGAGGGCAGTCCTAAAAATCCAGTTGTTGTGGGGCGTCCTCATCTCTGAGCTCTGTTTCCTCAGGTTCAGGGTAATCAGCTGTAGGGGCCTCGTCCTTGTCCTCGATGGCAGAAACTTTCTGGTGCTCCTGGTTGGCTGCCTTGCAACGGGCAGCCTTTAGCTGCTCTCTGATATCATGTATGGGGCAGTGGTGGCTGCATGCAAAGAACTCCCATGGTTTGATAGAGATTAAGTTAGTGGTTTCTCTGAGGTTGGGGCATTTCTTGGTAGGGAGTGCCCTTGATATGGTGGGAGGGTTGGGTGGGGCAGCGTTCCTGGGGGGCATCCGGGGCTTGGTGGGGGGAAGTTTCTGTGTGGGGACTCGGCTAACCGCCCCGATTTGTTGAGGGGTAATGCGAGCGGCGAGGAGGCGCCTCACTAACTGCATTCTCTTTCGAGGTCCCCAGTCGGGATGTAAATCGTCAAATGCTCTCTGATGATGCTGGAGTGGATCCTTAGTAGAGTGTTGAAAGTATGCTGGTCCTGGGTGTCGGCCTCGGCCTCCGGGTAGGTGGCGGCAACGAGCCACCTGGTCTGAATAAGGGTATTGTCTAAGTTGCCATCATAGTTGAGGGCATCTAGCTGGAAGAAGGTGACAACCTTCCCCAGTGAGGGTGTGACGGCTTGCGTCACTATCTGTTTAAACTGTGTCCATGTTAGATCCGGGACAGTTTTTGCCGCAGTGTGGGAGTGTGACTGCGATTTTCTGTCATTTTCGAAACATATCCAACATAGGTTTGACCATGCACATAATATGTGTTTATGTCATACTGATCGGGGTCAGACTTAGGTAACTGGACGTGAAGTTTGGCAGCCACTTTGTGACTTTCCCTTTTGTCTCTTGTTGCTCTGCCGGATCGAGAACCAGTGCTAGCCACCAGTGTTATGCAGCATATTCTGGGTTCAACTCCTTGGGCACAGATACGGGCACGGACTTAGGGTTCTTTTGTTCTGGACTGGGCTAGAGCATGCAAGCAAGGGATGGGGCTCAAACACGGGCTGACCAGTTCCACACGTATATTACCTTGTAAACAAAGCTCAGTAGACCTTACACACTAGTGCATGGACAATGCTGTTATGTGGAACAAGTATGGCATATGACACAACACTATATATATATATATATATATATATATATATATATATATATATATATATATATATATATATATATATATATATATATTGTCACATAGCCTATGATTTCATCATCCTTTGTGTAATTTTAACGCACAGTATGCTGCATGTTTGATCACGAGCGTGTTCTGCCTCAGTCCCCCCTTCTACCGTTATAGTAGAGTAAGTCGTCCTTTCTGTTATTCAGTGCGGGATTGTCGACCGTTTGTCCCCATCGCTTCATTTGCGCGTCCTTATTACAAGTTGTATCAGGCTCTGCTGGCCCCTATATAATGAGCTCAGTCTCTGCATCATTGCCACTTAGATCTGCTCCTCATTTTGTTCACATCTCTGTCCTCCCCTGTACAGATATTATTATTGTGAGTGCTCAAGAAATCTCCAACCATCTAGCAGCTGTGTGTAATTTGAGTATTGCTGTTATTGCATTTTTTCTTGTACTGTATAGCATAAGTTTAATTTGTAGGCCTAGTGAAGTTTTTGTAATTCATGTAGGGTTCTTTATGTCAGTCATTTTTTATAATAGTTCATCATCATTTCATTCAAAGATTTCCCGCAACTTTATTACAGGCCGGGCCATACATTAGCCCGGTCAGTGGGGTATGGGCTAATTAAAAAATAGTAAGTGGGGAGAACAGGACCTGGGGATTGCCTAGCACACACGTCCTGTCTCCTGGCGGGCTTTGTGGTGTGTGTGGATAATAGTTTGTATCTGTAATTATTTATCTGGCATTCACTGAGTATTATCTGGTATCTCATTTTATCAGGGCTGACTTAGATAAATTTACTCTTGCTAATTTCGTGTTAATAGAGGCTATTGCAGTTAACCATATATTTAACCTGTTTATTTGCCATTACATTATCCTTATGAGTTCTGAATGTTTTGTTGTTAGTTTGTGCATTAAACTTTAACTTGTAATTTTACCTAACTCTTTTGTTTTGAACCTGGAACTTTACGGGACAGTAGTGACTCTTCGTATTCTCACTTAAAGTGTACATTATCTTTCTCTGTTCCGTAACATAAATTTGGCGACCTCATATCAGGATATTCAGGATATTATCATAAGGATATTGTTTGATATTTTGTGACTGTGATATATTCATGATGGCTACTATTTCTACACTTGATGAAGCCAAAGATTTTTTGTCAAATGTGCAAACAGTGTGTGATATAGAAAACAGAACAAAGAATGAACTTAAGCTTGTTGCTCAACAATTGGGAATTGCAGTTCACTCTCATCATTCTAAGGATCAAATTGTTGGCATGATTAATAAAAGCTTGTTTAATGTAACTCCTCCAAATGAGCAAACGCAGATTGAATTAGCTAAGTTACAGCTAGCTCTGCAGGAGGCTCGTGCTAAAGAAGCTGAATTTCAGGCAAATGCTAAGCAGGCGGAGTCTCAGGCTCGTATTCAGGAGGCTGAATTTCAAGCACGTGCTAAGGAGGCTGAGTCTCAGGCTAAGGAGGCGGAATCTCAGGTTCGGATTCAGGAGGCACAGATACAGGCACAAGTTGAGCTTGCCAAGATTCAGGCAGACCATGAGTATCGCATGAAACAAGGTGGAACTGGATCATCTTGCTCTGATGATTTTGATGTGGCTAAAAATGTTAAACTTGTCCCTCCTTTTAATGAATCTGATTTAACAAAGTATTTTCAGTTGTTTGAGAGGGTAGCTACAGGTTTTAATTGGCCTAAGGAGTATTGGCCAGTACTCCTTCAAACTGTTCTCACCGGTAAAGCTCAAGTAACTTATGCATCTTTGCCTCAGGATCAGTCTGATAATTATGATGTAGTTAAGAGCTTGATTCTTAAGGCCTATGAGCTTGTTCCTGAAGCTTATAGAGTAAAATTTAGGACAACTTACAAGCAAGATAAGCAATCCCATGTTGAGTATGCAAAAATCAAAGAAGATCTGTTAGAGCAGTGGTTAAATTCTAAGAATGTGGATTCTGATTTTGGTAAATTTAAGCAGATGATTTTGCTGGAGGATTTCAAAAGGTGTATTTATAAAGATGTAAGCCTATATCTTGATGAGAAAAGAATAGATAATTTGTCTGATGCTGCAGTTTTAGCTGATGAGTATGTTCTCACTCACAAGAGATATTCTAGAGAAAAAGGGAAAGCTGAGAGTAAGTACGTTGCCTCTACTCAGAGTACAGGTAACAGGAAAGAGAATAAGGATGATGTTTCTCAGGAAGTAAATACCAGCTTCACCTCTAGATTTCAGAAAAGTAAATGTACTTATTGTAGTAAGCTTGGTCATACTACGGAGAGATGTTTCAGGAGACAGCGTGATGTGAACAAAAAGGAGTCTTTAAATATTCAGTCAATTGGTCTAGTGTCCACTCTTGAGAGTTCCCAGAATTCTTTAACTGAGTTAACTGAACCTGCTTTGAGGGGTAACTTAAATTCTCATGATGGAGCTCCTCTTTTGAGCAGTAACGTGGGTGACACTCTCAAGAGTTCATGTGCTAATTTCCTGTCTGATGGTTTTGTCAGTCCTCTGGACAGTAATGACAGGAAATCAGTTAAAATATATCGTGATACAGGTGCTTGCCAATCCCTTATGCTGACCAGTGTTCTAGGCTCTAATTTTAATTCCTCTGATGAAACTGTAATCTTACAAGGTGTAGGGAATAATTACTTCTCTGTTCCTCTGTGCAGAGTGAATTTAGAGTCTGCTTTTGTTAATGGTTCTGTTATGGTTGGGTTGGTTGAGACACTCCCAATGTCAGGTGTAACTTTCTTACTTGGAAATGATATTGGTGGAAGTCAAGTGTGTCCAGCTCCTCAGTTGTCTAGTGAGCCAGTGGCTGTGTCCCGGGATTGTGATGTCCCTGATGTGTTCCCTGCATGTGCTGTCACTAGGGCTAAGTCTAAAGTTACTGGTGATTTAGAGGATAATGATGATGATGATGTTATCCTAGCTGACACTTTTCTTGCTAATTTGGACCACTCACCAGATGAGGCAGTACCCCGTAGTGTTGATAATTTGTCTCGTCAAGAGTTGGTTGAGTTGCAGGTTGCTGACCCTGAGTTGAAAGGTCTAGCTAACTCTGCTTACAGTGAAGAAGAGTCAGCCGGTGCTTCTACTTGTTATTATGTAAAGTCAGGAGTACTTATGAGGAAGTGGAGACCCCCAACAGCATCAGCTGACTGTGAATGGGAGGTTGTACATCAAGTTGTCATCCCTCGTGTTTGTAGGCAGGATATCATTCGAGTGGCTCATGATTCCAGTTTGGCAGGACACCTTGGAGTGAGGAAGACTGTGGCACGCATTTTGAAACACTTCTACTGGCCAGGTATCTTCAGGGATGTTTCCTGGTATTGTAAGTCTTGTCACACCTGTCAAGTTGTGGGGAAGTGTAATCAGACCGAAAAGGTTGCACCTCTAGTTCCCATTCCTCCTTTTGAGGCGCCTTTCACCCGTGTGTTGGTGGATATTGTGGGCCCTCTTCCTAAGACTTCTTCAGGATTTTCTTATGTGTTGACCATGATTGATATGGCTACTCGTTATCCTGAAGCCATTCCACTTAGAAATATCTCAGCAAAGAACGTGGTTAAGGAAGTGCTAGGGTTCTTCACAAAGTTTGGTCTGCCCAAGGAGGTGCAGTCCGACCGGGGAAGTAATTTCATGTCAAATGTTTTCAAGCAGTCTCTGAAAGAGTTGGGCATCACCCAGATCACGTCTTCAGCTTACCATCCCCAGACCCAAGGAGCGTTGGAGAGATATCATCAAACACTCAAATCGATGCTCAAGAAATACTGTTTGGAACATCAGAAAGACTGGGATAAAGGTCTTCCATTCGTTGTGTTTGCCGCAAGAGAATCTCCAAATGAATCACTGGGCTTCTCACCTTTTGAACTACTGTTTGGCCATGAAGTAAGAGGACCCCTTAAGCTACTCAAGGAATGCTGGCTGTCGGAGGAAGATGACGTCAACCTGCTGGAGTATGTGATGAATTTCAAAGAACGGCTGTCCACTGCTTTACAGCTGGCGAGAGAGAATTTAGGAGCTGCTCAGGAGAAGATGAAGACTTGGTATGATAAGAAGTCCAGGTTACGCCACTTTCAGCCAGGAGATCAGGTTTTGATTCTGCTACCAGTTCATGGGCAACCTCTTCAAGCCAAGTTTAGTGGCCCTTATTTCGTGGAGAAGAAACTCAGTGATGTCAGCTATGTCATCGCCACACCAGATCGTAGAAAGAGCAAGCGACTATGTCACATCAACATGCTAAAGTTATATCACAGGCGGGACGAAAATAATCCAGTCTGCACTGTAGCTGTTCCACCCGAGTCTGCAAGTGAAGCTCTCCCATGCAGTATGAGCCTGAGTGATAATTTGGGAAGAATCCTGATATCATGAATGATCTCCAGACTAAGCTTTCTCATCTACCACCCAAGGAAAGGCAGGAGTTTTCGGCATTACTGCAGGAGTACCCGCAAGTGTTCCGTGCTACTCCAGGAAGAACCACTGTGTTGATGCATGATGTCGATGTTGGAGACGCAAAGCCAATTAAATTGCCTCCTTACCGTGTGAACCCAGTGAAAGTTCCTCTCATCCAGAAGGAGCTTGGCTACCTGTTGGACCACAAGATGATTGAGCCCTGTCAGAGCGAGTGGAGTTCTCCTGTCACTCTGGTCCCTAAGCCAGGTGGGTCACAGCGGCTTTGCATTGACTACAGACGTGTTAATCAGATAACCAAAACAGACACTTACCCTCTCCCTCGCATGGAAGATTGCATAGACAAGATTGGAAAGGCCAGGTACATAAGTAAGTTTGATTTGTTAAAGGGATACTGGCAAGTACCTATGACTGAATGTGCTAGGGAGATCTCATGTTTTGTAACACTAGGAAAGGCTTTTGCATGGTCTGTAATGCCATGTACAGATTGTTTTAGAGTAATAAGAAATTTCCTTTGTAAATTTCTTTTTTCTTTGTGGGGAGGTGTTACATAGCCTATGATTTCATCATCCTTTGTGTAATTTTAACGCACAGTATGCTGCATGTTTGATCACGAGCGTGTTCTGCCTCAGTCCCCCCCTTCTACCGTTATAGTAGAGTAAGTCGTCCTTTCTGTTATTCAGTGCGGGATTGTCGACCGTTTGTCCCCATCGCTTCATTTGCGCGTCCTTATTACAAGTTGTATCAGGCTCTGCTGGCCCCTATATAATGAGCTCAGTCTCTGCATCATTGCCACTTAGATCTGCTCCTCATTTTGTTCACATCTCTGTCCTCCCCTGTACAGATATTATTATTGTGAGTGCTCAAGAAATCTCCAACCATCTAGCAGCTGTGTGTAATTTGAGTATTGCTGTTATTGCATTTTTTCTTGTACTGTATAGCATAAGTTTAATTTGTAGGCCTAGTGAAGTTTTTGTAATTCATGTAGGGTTCTTTATGTCAGTCATTTTTGATAATAGTTCATCATCATTTCATTCAAAGATTTCCTGCAACTTTATTGCAGGCCGGGCCATACATTAGCCCGGTCAGTGGGGTATGGGCTAATTAAAAAATAGTAAGTGGGGAGAACAGGACCTGGGGATTGCCTAGCACACACGTCCTGTCTCCTGGCGGGCTTTGTGGTGTGTGTGGATAATAGTTTGTATCTGTAATTATTTATCTGGCATTCACTGAGTATTATCTGGTATCTCATTTTATCAGGGCTGACTTAGATAAATTTACTCTTGCTAATTTCGTGTTAATAGAGGCTATTGCAGTTAACCATATATTTAACCTGTTTATTTGCCATTACATTATCCTTATGAGTTCTGAATGTTTTGTTGTTAGTTTGTGCATTAAACTTTAACTTGTAATTTTACCTAACTCTTTTGTTTTGAACCTGGAACTTTACGGGACAGTAGTGACTCTTCGTATTCTCACTTAAAGTGTACATTATCTTTCTCTGTTCCGTAACAATATATATATATATATATATATATATATATATATATATATATATATATATATATATATATATATATATATATATATATATATATATATATATATATATATCCCGACACCCTAATCCCGCAAAGGGTGGAAGCAGACAGAACGCCTCCAAGTCGCTCTGCCACTCACCATTTGACTACCCTCCCCCCAACTCACTCACCCCTCCCTCATATACTCTATCTCTCAACTCCATCCCTCCACCTTATCCTCGGTTTTCCCCTCGCTCTCCCTCCCACCACCTCACCTACGTACACCCTCTTAGTCAGTCTTTCATTCTCCATTCTCTCCATACGTCCAAACCACCTCAGTTTATTTCTCCTAATCTTCTCAACCACATCCACATCCACCCCACAACGTTCTTTCACTTCTTCATTCGTCAACCTGTCCCTCCATGTCACTCCACATGCTCCTCTCAAGTAGTTCATTTCCACTGCTCTCACTCTTGACTTGTTCCCCTCTTGCAAGGTCCATGCCTCGCTTCCATACGTCAGGGTAGGGATCACAGTAGTATCATGCAGTGACTTCTTAACTTCCATACTCACTTCCTATATCTCATCACTGCTTTCAGTGAACCAACAACCTTCCTTCCCTGCAGTACCCTTTCATGCACTTCATCCCTCAAGGTTCCATCCTTACTCATCACACTATCCAAGTACTTGAATGCACTCACAATCTCAATATCCTCGCCATCCAACCTCACCTTACATTCTGTGACTTCATTCCTTTCAAACACCATAACTTTACTCTTGTTAACTTTAACTTTCAGATTCCTCTTCCTACACATTGTCCCAGATTCATTCACCAAACCTTGCAACTCCCATTCATCTTCACTCAATAATACTGTATGATCAATAAACAACACCGGACACTTCCAAATCTCACCCTCATTCATTAGAGCCAGCCCCACATCCACTGCCCTACCTTGCACCTCCTTTACAACACCATCCATGTATATATTAAACAGCCATGGAGACTTCACACAACCCTGTTTCAGTCCCACACTGAGATCAAAGAACTCACTCAGCTCACCATCCACTCGCACCATAGCCCTAGCTCCTTCGTATATACTATTCACAGCACTCAACAATTTCCCCTCCACTCCATATATTCTTAATACCTTCCACATACCTTGTCTATCTGTTCTGTCATAGGCTTTCTCCTAGTCCATGAAGGCGGCATACATTTTCTTTCCCTTTTGTAGATACTTCTCCACTGAACATCTTAGAACAAATATCTGATCTACACACCCTTTTCCCTTCCTAAATCCCCCATTTTCTTCTCCAACTAGCTCGTTTGTTATATGCCTAACCCTGTCAATGAGTATTCTGCCATAGCCTATATTTTTCCAGTCACATTAAGAGGGCAAATACCCCTATGGTTACCACATACTTCTCTCTCCACTTTTCCTTTGTATAAAGGAACAATTATACCTGATTTCCAGTCCTCCAGAACCCTTCCTTCTTCCCAAGCCAATCTACATAACTTCCATATCCACTACAATCTCATCCCCATACCTCGGCATTTCACCACACACCCCATCAATTCCTGGGGCCTTTCCCATCTTGATCTTCTGCATTGCTTCCACTATTTCTGCCCTACTGATCTCTTCCTCCCTTCTCTCATCTCTCCTTCTCCCAGCCATTCCCCAACCACTTATACTCACACTGCTCTCACTCTCTACTTTCAACAAATCCTCAAAGTACTCCTTCCATCTCCCCAGTTTTTCTCTCTTCTCCACGAACAATTTATTATTCCTATCTTTCACTCCCCTACTATTACCCCTTTCACACCGCCTTACTTTCTTTACCTCCTTCCAAAACAATTTCTTACTCTTCTTCCATTTCACACTCAGATCCCTCCCAAACACTTCATCCACTTTCTTCTTACTCTCCTTCACCAATCTCTTCACCTCCCTTCTCCTGCTCACATATACCTCTCTCTTCTCTCTCCCATCTTCTCCCCTACCTCTACTCGCTAGCCATTCTCTATATGCCTTCTTTTGTTCCACAGCTCATTTCACCTCATCATTCCACCATGCTGTCCCTTGCACACCCCTGCATCTCCCCCTCACTCCACAAAACACCTCACACGCTGCACCTATCTCTTCCGTGAATATCTTACGTCTTCCACCCCTTCCATCTGCTCTAACTCATACCTTCCCAATCTTTCTTCCACTATGCTCTTATACTTTGCTATTCTCTCACTGTCTTGAAATTTCTCCACTCTTCTCACAGGAGCTGTTTCCTCCTGTCTTCCCCTTCGTCTCTTCTACCATTTTCTTTGCAGCCTTACCTTAGTCATCACTAAGTGATGGTCCGAGATTCCATTCCCCTACCCTCTCCACACTCTTGCATCCACCACTTGTCTTCTTATTCACTCATCGACACACACAGAGTCTATCATTGCCTTTCGTTCAACAAGTTGTCAAGTTCATCATCCGTCCTCCTTATAACCCTCCATGTATACCTGTGGATTAGGGTGGAGTGAAAACATATGAAAAAAAAAAAAATCACAGAACTCGAGTCGGCGAGGGTGTACTTTTTTGTAGGATGATGAGACAAACTTATTGTTAAAATATGAACTTCCTGTGTCAATTTTAAGACGTGTCACCAAGAACTTGTTTTTTAATATAAATACGAAATTTCTGTCATACGAAAACGTTAAATTTGCAGCTTTCAGCTAGAGTGAACTTTACTGATATTATAGCCTTTGGCCTATTTTGAGTTTGACACAGTGTCTCTTTAATTATATTTTCGTAACCATTAATATAAAGTCCACTCTACCCAGGTCCACCACGAGGAGGTAAGCTGCTTGGACCCACACCATGTCCATCCCATCCTCCCATCCAATAGGCATTTGTTTTTTTTAATGATTTGTAATCATTCTTTGTGTTGTATGAGGGCATTAGTTGTCTTGATTCGGTCTGTACTTTAACATACCCATCTCTTCTTTCGTTTCCAATCACATGTTTTGAGGCTGGGTCATAAGATTGATGTGACGCTCCACGGCTTGAGTGTGACACGGATATTTTGGTGAAGAGGCAACATTTGTCACGAATGTTTCAAACAGTGCACTCTCAGACATGCCCTTGGTTAGAGGAGGCTCATACACTTCTCTCCAATCAATCATTGAAAAATAGTCTCTTGCTTCAATTTAGTTCTGGTACTTGAAAAACGCGTTTCTTTTGGGGCTCTTCCTTCCTGGCTTTCACGATCCTCCTACATGCCTGTTCTCGGATATGTGGCATCTCGTCATAAAGCATGCTGCTAGCAAGTTTTCACTGTGTGCAAAGTAGGCATTTCTCTGAATTACTGAATTTACGATCTTTTGCTCATTGTCTTGCAGTTCTTTAGTTAGTTCAATCATCTTGAAAATGTGTTGTGGACCACTGTGAAAGTTAGGATTTAACTTGATGATAAACCACATTGGTGCATATATCTTAACAATATACTCTGTTATCCTAACAAGACTCTCTGATGGATGAGCTGTAGATAAATATAGCCTGCATACTCGATTTGCCATTGTTAGCCATCTAAAATGGCAGAGTTTTCCTGGCTGCCTGACTTCCAGACTTGTACTGCAATGACCATCTCTGATCGCCAAACAAATCTCGTACAGGTATTTCTGATCATCACTGAGGTCCTTAACAATGTCATCATCCAGATGTGGCATGGCAGAAGATCCTATTTGATGAAAATTTGTAATTGGTTTATTCTGACAGTAGGGAAGCTCATTTTCCAATTGGTCCTGTGAATGATCTTGGCCCATGAGTTACTCCATCTATTTCTTGAAAGAGGTGTCTCAGTGGCAGTTCATTGCAGTGCAAAAGACACACAAACCAATGTAATGCATGTCCTACATGATCCTCGAGAGCTCTAATTGTTCCATCTCTCCAGCCGGTGTTGACGTTTGTCCCGTCACATCCAACAGCTAGAAGTTTCCTAGGGTCCGTATTATGGTCACTCAAAAACATTTGAATTGATGCACTTACTGATTTAGCTGTTCCATCTTTTGGTGTCACATGACCTAGAAAGTTATGCCCTGATTCTACAATAATGACAATATGCTCCTCTGTAACGTTCTTTCTGTGATGAACATCATCCTTCAATTTATCTTGAGTAATCGTCGCATCTTTTCGACCATCAAAATATAGAGATGTAACCTCGTCTTGCTTCCTGCTTTCAGCCATTACTTCAGAACGACGTTGGGATCTTGCTCGCCTCAGTTTGTGCCTGTCAATAACGCTGGTACTGTCAGTGCTGCTTATGAGGCCCATATCTTGTAGGGTAGCAGTTGCTACTGCTGCAGCAGCCCTATCAGATAAGCCGTATCTGTCACACTCTCTAGCAAGAGTTCTCATAGGAGTTCGCATCTGTGTTGAGTCTGTTGACTTGGTTGGGTTAGCTTTCAGTCCTGGGTATTCAGAATCAATGTCCACTGAATCTTCACTATCATAGTCAAATATATCTTCTAATTCAGTTGATTGTAGCTTCCTTTTCTTGGAGTTTTCATATGCCTCTACTTGTGTCTTAAGCTTCTGTTCTCTGCTTTGCTTCCTCTGTAATTTGGCTGTCTCTGCCTTATCCAGTGTAGATATATACATTTTTTGGTGCGTTCGCTGGTCTTTCAGAAACTCTTGTTCTAACTTGGGAACTAATTTCTTTTGGGCAAAGACAGTGTTCTACACACTGGCAACTTGCTATATCAAACATTTTAAGACTTGAATCAGCAAATTTCGTTACCTTTGTTTTGCTGATTCTGTATCCATTCGATTCTTTGGAATTTTTTAAGATCTGATTTCTATATGCACTATGGTATCTGGAGATTCTGTCTGTTACTGATTTCAAGCTATATGTTGGGATTGATGCTGACTTCCAAATACCAATCACCACTTCAGCTACTCTTCCTGAAACAAACCGCACATCTTGTTCTTTCTCGCATTTCTGTTCCTCTTTGATTTTCATTGTTTCATAATGTCTTTGTATGTGGGGAGACAGTTATTTTTGAGTCTTTTAGGTTGTCCAAACACAATATGTTCAGTATCACTTCTAGTAACATGCTTCATTTCTGATTTTTTCGCCATCATATCGCTAATTTCTTTGATTTGGTCTGTAAAGGGAGATAAATATCAGTTTCATATATTCATATAATGTCAGTTATAAGGCTATAGTAGAGTGTTAAATGAGCAATGAAAAGAAAAACCAATTATACAGACATTTAAAACATACCATGTTCCGAATATTGGTCTAACATATATGCATAAATATAGCAAAACTTTGATGGCTTGGTGACACGTCTTAGCATTTCAGTATGACTCTTAAATTTTGCATGTGAAATGTGTGTCAATAGAAGTAAAAATCCTGTGCCTCGCCATTTCAAAATTCAAGAGTTGGAAATTTCGCTCCACCCTACTGTGGATCATCTTATGCCGAAAGTAGGTGTTAGCTATTGCTAACCCCTTACCAGCACAGATGTCCAACAAAGCACTACCATTCCCATCTACTTTAGTTGGCACACCCCACTGACCAACTACTCCATCCACTCGTACATTCCCAACTTTGCCATTCATGTCTCCAATTAAAAACACTCTCTCACTCCTCTCAAACTTGTCCATACATGCATCTACACTTGCCCAAAATTCATCTTTCACTCTTGCCACTTGGTCCTTTGTTGGCGCATACGCACACACAATCGCCCATGCTTGTATACCTACTTTCATCCTCACCCATACAATCCTTGCACCCATTGTTTCATACTCTCTTATATTCTCCTTCCACTTCTTGCTTATCATCAGACATACTCCCTCTCTTGCCCTCTCATTCTCATAAACTCCTGCACATATTCCTAAACCATATTCCCATTCTCTCACCCTTTCACCTTCCCATTTAGTTTCAGTCAATCCACCTAGGCCTATATCCACTCTTGCAGCCTCATGCACCTGCACAATCTCTCTCTCACACTTCATCATTCACTCCTCTCACATATATATATATATATATATATATATATATATATATATATATATATATATATATATATATATATATATATATATATATATATCGCAAATACAGTATAACACGTCATATAACACAAACGATATATATTGCACGGGGAACCAGGGTTGGAATTTTTTTTTTTTTTTTTTTTTAACCAACCCACTTTTCTGGGGGGGTTTTATTGGGATTTTTTTTTTTCTTATTCCTCATATTTATACGTAAATCAGTTAAAGTTAGCAATTAAAAAGTAATATAGAGTGAAACAGAAGGTTTTAAGTGTTACCTGAAGAACAGACACTTATTTAAGACATGTTTTTGTTACAAGGTGGTCCGGTTGGACAAAGCCTCTGTTAACTTGTACTGTGCAGGAAATGGACGGGTGAGGTAGGTTTGACTACTCCTGACTCAGTACTCAGTGTCTCAGTTTCTCCTTGGTAGTGAGAGGATGTAAATGTATGTAGACCTCATCAGTATTATGTGAACCTACATTTTTGTATGTAAAATTTAACTATATGAAATATAAATTTCCAAAAAAAAAAAACACAAGCTAGTTTTTTTAGTGTTTTTTTTTTTTTGGGGGGGGGGGTTTGAGGAGTGTTTTTTTTTTTCTTTTTTAATGCCAACCCTGCTGGGAACAGCACTGTCTGTGACTCGGATATGGTATGTTGCGCAACACAAACAAGGTACAGTATACCATACGAGTCTCTGTACAGATAGATATATCGAGAACTACGACACTGTAAGTCACCACCTATATGACACAGGGGTCGTGATATAACAGTAGGGGAACGGGCGAGATATATAGGGGCCACAAATATTACACAGGCTCATGGGTGTTACACACAGGGTATAGCGTTACACAGGGGTGTTGGTCAATAAACAATAGATCACAAACAAAGGTGATGCAAGGTGGGGGGGATAGAGAACAGTACAAAGGGGTCGAGTAGGAATGTTGCACAGGGTTGATATACCTCCAGGGTGGAGGACACGTTAGGGGAGGGGGTTATTGTGGTACACAGCGGTACGACACTCTAGACCAGTGGTTTTCAACCTTTTTTCTCGCACGGCACACCAAGCCAGGCGTAAAATGGACGAGGCATACCATCAGTATTTCAAAGTAGAACTAATGATCTTCATACGTTAAGCATGTTAATTACTGTTAATTATTTATTATTTTTTATGGATTATCATGGTTTTCACAATATTACTTTCTTCTGCATATTTATTACTCCACAATTACAGTGAAATATGATGTCCTTGACAAAGTTACCAGCTATCAAACACAATAAAAATTATGAGGATTTAAAACACAAGATAGTGATTCTATTCACGCACAAGCATGTGTAAAAATAAATGGCCTTTTCATGGACACAAATACCATTGGGAAATGAAACATGATGTCCTTTATAAAGTTACTAGCCATTAGAAATAATATGAAGATTTGAAACTAAAGATACTAATTTTTTTCGAGCACAATAACCATTAAAAATAAAAGGCCAATTCAAACAGAAATATCAGTGGAAAATGAAACATGATGTCCTTGATAAAGTTACTAGCCATTAGAAATGTACATGAAAATTTAAAACTGAAGATATTGATTTCATTTAAGTAAAAACATGACTAAAAATAAAAGCCTTCTCCATACATACAGATATCAATCGGAAATTTGACCTTGGTGTTGTTTCATAATGTGCCTCATCCGAGGTCGAATGGTGGAGAGGCATACCCTCAAGTCCTCCTCCAGTGTCTGAAGCCGCGACCTGTTCTTGTTTTTTACTCTGTTCATTGCAGAGAAGCCAGCCTCACACAGATAGGAAGTTGAGAAAGGAAGAAGAGCTCCAACTGCATTCTTAGTAATGGTAGGGTATTCGTCTCGAAGGGACAGCCACAAAGTAGTCATGTTTGTGGATTCATTCTTTAGTTTTAGTGCTCTGTCATTCCTGATTTCTGTCAGCTCATCCTCTTCGGTAACTGTTAGCTCTGCTGACTCGTACGTACTTGCCATAAACGGATTTCTTACCCAGTCCAAACACGATATCTCAAGTGATGGAAAATACTTTTCAATGTTCTTACTCAGTAGCGACAAGCTTTGTAGAATAAACGTAAGAAGATTTTTGTCCCGTCTGCAGTCTTTTCTTAATTCAAACACTTCATCTTTGTTCTCTTTTTTTATTCTGGATCCCCACAACGTTAGTTTTTCCTTAAATGCATAAATTTTATCTGTACAAGTAAGAATGTTTTCGTTCTTTCCTTGCATACTCTTATTGAGAGTGTTCAGTGCTTGAAAAATGTCAGCTAGGAATGCCACTTTATTTCACCAGGTTTCATCACTAAGTAGGTCAGGCAGTTGAGACCCTTCTGAAGTTAAAAATATAAGAAGATCCTCTTAGTTCATAAAGCCTTGAAAGAACTCGCCCTCGAGATAGCTACCTCACTTCTGTGTGCAGTAGCAGTTGTGTGTGAGCACATTCCATGGCAGAACAAAGACTTGAAAAAAGCCTTGATTTTAATGGTCTACTTTTGATATAGTTAACTATTCTGATTGTCTCATCTAATACTTGCTGCAACTCAGGAACTATTGATTTTGAAATAAGGATCTCTCTAAGCAGGAAACAATGTGTAAAAACAATGCCAGGGTTTTTCTGTTTTGCAAGTGCAATGAATCCTTTTATTCTCCCTGACATGGAAGGGGCACCATCTGTGCAGATACTCATGCATGATTTCCATGACAAATCATTTGAGCTGAAATAGCTGTCAACCACCTCAAAAATATCTTGACCTCGTGTTGTTTCTGGAAGTGGTTTGCAAAATAAAAATTGTTCAATTATGTCTTCATTACAAACAAACCTGATAAATGGTAAAAGTTGAGTTTTTCCAGTGATGTCAGTTGACTCATCCAACTGGATGGCAAAAATTCTCACTTCTTTGATACGAGCTATGATTTGTGACTCAACGTCTTGAGACATATCAGAAATACGACGACTGATGGTGTTATCTGACATTGGGATTTTCAAAATCTCTTTTTCACATTTTTCACCAAACATGTTCACAATTTTGCTACATGCTGGTAATTTTACTGACTCTGCAATTGTATGTGCTTTCATTTTTTTGGCAACTATTTCTGCAACAGCATAACTTGCTTCTTGAGCTTTGGCAGATACAGTCGTGATACTGGTGATTTGTTGAGACTGGCGTGTTTGGTCAGTGATAAGCCTTTTAAAATATTCAGTTGATTTCTCACATAAATGAGAGTGCTTTGTCTGAAGATGTCTTTTAAGTTTACTTGGAACCATCGCTTGATTCGCTAGTCTTTCGCCACAAACAACACAGACAGGACCTGGTTCCTCTTCTCCAGATGAAGTGAATCGGAAGGACAAGTAGTCTTCTTTATACAGTCGCACAACTGATTTGGAAGTAATACTGTCTGTCCTAATTGTCTTGCTTCCAGAACTAGTTCCGGCCACACTAGCTTCACTGCCCTCATCTTCTAACGTTCGTTTCATAATTACATCTCCTGATCTTTACTTTTAAGACGTATACAAGGAAGAGGGGCGCCGGGCAGCGCGTCCACGTGCCGCTGTGGTGAAGGCCCGTCTGGCTGAGAAAATCCGTTAGCCCGGAGGCCCGGCGGAATAACGGTTACCAGTTCGTACATACAGTGTGATATGCCCCCCAGAAATAGGGTATAATATAAATTCACAATTAATTAAATTCATTGTCATTAAGCCGTGACAAATGATAGTCATACTCATAGATGTCACATTTGCCATGTGCACGTTGTTTGAGGGAGGATCAATCTTCCTTCCCCAATTCCCACGGCACACCTGCAGTTGCTTCGCGGCACACCAGTGTGCCGCGGCACACTGGTTGAAAATCACTGCTCTAGACGAAGGGGGTGGGGTTCACACAGGGTCCGTAGCACTTGGGGTTGGATGGGAGTGTTGCACAGTGTTGGTAGGGTCGTTGGTGGGTGCTGGGGCACATCCAGGGCTACGTTGCAGGTAAACACAGGTGACGGCCTGGTGTGGGAGGGGGGCCATCAGGGGTGCATTCCCGATAGGGACACAGGTCTCAGGCGGCACACTCAGGTGTCCGGGTTGAGCTGGAGGAAGGTGTGGTGAGCAGCCCTTCCTGGTGGGGGCTCTGGGAGTGTGGTTGCCCTCCGGACTGGGGCCGAACAGGGCTAAGAAGCATGCGACACAGCACCTACCCTTGGCCATTGTGGGAATCCTGAGGACAGGTCCTGGTTGGTCCGGGCCCGGGGTCGGCTGCAGGACACCCCTCAAGTTCCGGAGGCTGAGATCTCGCCAGGAGGGAGAGGCCGTGAAGGGTTGGTTGCGGCCGCTTGCCCTGGGGGAGTCTGTCAGCTGCTGGGGGCGTCGAGGGCTGGGCTGCAGGGACAGGATATCTATGCTCTCAGTGGGTCCGCTCCAGGTACTCTCCGACGGGAGCCCTTTTTTTTTTTCATGCGAGGAGGAAGGAACCAAAGGCTGAGCCCGCAAAAACGTTCCTTCCAAGAAACTAAAACAAAAACAATAAAAATGAGCCAAATTCAAGATCCATTCATTTCAAGAAGCCAGGACACACTGCGTTTGAAAGACTGGAAATCACAGGAAATAGGAAATACAGACAGAGGGAGACAGTTCCAGAGTTGACCTGTTGCATAAATGAAGGACTGGAAGTAACGGTTAACTCTTGCATTAATGAGTTGGACAGAAAAGGGATGAGAGTTTGTTGCTAGACGGGTGCTACATGCCTGTCGTAGAGGTAGAGGGATGCAAGCAGACAGTTCAGAGAAGCAGTGACCATTGAAGTAACGATTGAAAAGAGATAAAGAGGCAACTGTGCGGCAAAGAGACAGAGGTTGAAGGGAGCCAGTAAGAGGAGAGTTGTTGAGATGAATAGCCTTTGACTCCACCCTATTGAGAAGAGCTGTATATGGGGAGTCTTCCCACACATGAGAGTTGTACTCTACACAGGGGCGAATAAAACCCGTGTATAAAGTCAACAACTGTGCGGGGGTAAAGAAGGCACGGAGTTGGCTTAGCACACCTAATCTCTTGGAAGCAGATTTTACAAGAGATGCAATATCTTTCCACAGTAAGTCCCGTGTGAATGAAACCCCAAGCATGTTCAAGGATGATGCAGGATTGAGCTGGATATTATTAAACCTTAGTGGGTCCTCCTGTGGAAGATTCTGACGGGTTGGTATGTGTAAAAACTGAATCATTGATGCACTAAAAACAAGATTATTTTTACCCTAGTCAGAGATACGAGCCATAGACTCATCACTTGTTTGTTGCAGTAACTGCTGAGATGGACGCTGTGAAAACCGAATGGAAAGGTGAAGGGTGGAATCATCAGCGTACGAGTGGATTGGATTAAATGTACAACTTTGAAGATCATTTATGAATAAAAGGAAGAGAGTTGGTGATAGTACGGAGCCCTGAGGAACACCACCGTTGATAGATCTAGGAGAAGAACGATGGCCATCTACAACAGCAGCTATAGAACAATCAGAAAGAAGCTAGAGATGAAGGCACAGATAGAAGGATAGAAACTAAGAGAGCAGTTTGGAAATTAAAGATTTATGCCAGACTCGATCAGACGCCTTTGAGATGTCAAGAGCAATGGCAAAGCTTTTGCCTAAGTCCCGAAAGGAGGATGACCAGGAGTCTCGAAGGTAGGTGAGAAGATCGCCAGTGGAACCCATACTGACGATCAGAAAGAAGGTTGTGATAGGAAAGATGCTTTCACATTTTTCTGTTAAGAATAGACTCAAAAACTTTTGAGACACAGGATGTTAAAGCAGCTGGACAATAGTTAGAGGGTTGATAATGATCACCCTTCTTCGTGACTGGCTGAATGAGAGCAAACTTCCATGAAGAAGGAAAGGTACAAGTTGAAAGACAAAGGCGAAAGAGTTTACCTAGGCAGGGTGTAAGCACAAAAGCACAGTTCTTGAGGACAACAGGAGGGACTAAATCAGGTCCATATGTTGGGGAGCAGTCTTCACCCTTTGTAGAGGAGAGTGAGCAGGGGAGACGTCTCGTTTGGCCTCTGGAGGGGTGGGCTAAGCCAGGGACAGCGCCCTCGTAGGGAGCCTCTGGGGTAGTGGAGGAGTGACGACTGGTGGCCTGTCCTTCAGCCTGGCGGGCCTGGCAGACCCTGCCGAAACTCCATGCTGGGGCAGAGGAAAGAGGTCCGGAGGACACTCCTTCTGCATGGTAGGTCCGGGGGATGCTACCCAGGCTACCTCCCGAGGTAGTTGTGAGGGAGATCCGGGGGACACTGCCGGGGGACCACTAATCCCAGGGACAGTAGGAGGGGAAAGCCCGGTGGGCTTTCTGGCTTCTGCAGCCGGTCCAGAGGACTCTGCCGCTTTCCTGCTGTCGGGGGAAAAGTGCAGCTTGGGGACGAACGGTGGTCTCTCCCCCAGTGGCAGATCTGGTGGACACTACCACGGGCCCGCCACCCTCCTGGGGACTGCAGGCGAAGGTCATCTTGCTGACGGTCCGAGATTCCTGCTCCCGAAGTTGGGTGGCAGAAGGAGGAGATCTGGTGGACACTCCTCCTACAGTAGATCCGGTGGATACTACTGTGCCGTTGCTCCCCTGGGGTAAAGTAGGTCTGTGAGCTCTTGTGGTCACTCTTCCTCTTGTGGAGGCATGTCCGGTGGACACTGCTACCGAGGGCCTACTTGGAACTGTCAAAGGGCAAGCCTCACCCCGATTCTGGTGAGCACTCTCCCCGTCAGAAGGTAATGCATCTGGTCGGTGCACTTCCCGGGGGTCCGGCTGCATGGAAGAGGGGCGTAGGGTCACGGGAGAGATGAGTCGTTGTAGCGCGGGTCACCTATGTGTCTCCCCATCGCCTCCTCTTGGGGTGGGGGTCGCCTCCCCATGTCCTCCTCCTGGGATGGTGGTGTCGGGGTCGCTCCGCCGGGTGGGTATTTCAGCTCAAGTCTCCTAGAAGGAACACCCAGACACGTTGTGTGGTTCAGCTGGTTGTGGGTCACTGTGCTCCTCAAATATGTCTCTCAGTCTGTAGGTAGAATAACGATAACAAGACACAGAAACATAATTATAAACACAATAGAGGGACAGTAAACTCACAGGCCAGAAGGCAACAGAGAGCTATCGGCAACGCTTGGCGAATGACAAGAACAGCATTGCTACACTACGTAAACATTGAAGAATCTCATAACACTACTACAGTGCGTCTCAAATAGTTGTATTGTACATACTCTTCCTTAAATCTTTACAAGGAGAAACCTATTATGTAAAATTGTTAGAGAAAACAATGAGTAAATGCAAAAGTACCGTTATATTTAAAAATAGTAAGAATCAGTTCGTTAGTTACGATAATAGGAAATCCTAAACGGAACTAATTGAAATTTCAGAACTTTCGTTCAGGGATAGTCAGGAATAATTTGCGGAGTTCATATCTAATATGTTAACACACAATAATTTCTTAGTAGCGTAAGACTAAAAAGAAATGCGCTTTAATAATAAAATCAGTCATTATTATTTATAAAATAGTTCCTGTTACAATACTAAGGACTAATTTAAAGTCGTTTATTTCCGTTTTTGTTGTCTTCATGGAGGACGACAGAAAGCGGGAATACGGCGTAAGTTAGTAGGCTATTTTAAATGGTTCGATCGAAATGCACGGAAGGAAAACTTTTACTCAAAGACACGCAGTTATTACACTGCATTTGGCCAGTTTCTTATTAAGAAAATTCTCTTGAAGTTTTAATATCAGCCAGAGGACTGTCAGTGAATGAAAAATAAGGAAAACCTCAGAAAATTTGACGGGAGTCGGAGCTCCTTCGATAATAACAAACTTGTGTCATAGCCTAGTATCCTCAGTATCTAAACAATTGGCAAGAGAAATAAAATGCAAATGTTCATAAACAAGCCACTGAGTTCAAAACTTTCAGATCAGCAATTTAAATTAAGCAGGACACAGAGGTTTATTTTAAAAGAAGGGTACTAGAGACTATTAGATAAAACAAAGAGTATGTGCTTTTGAATTGCAAGAGTATAAGCTCATGCTTTCGTTCTGTTCACTGCCTAGTGTATGAGGAAGGGGTAAAACCTGTTATGTCTTCTTACAACTTAAAATAATTTTGCGTCAGTTAGGGATAAAGTCACTGTAAGCGAGGGGAAGACAAGGAATAAAAGGCAGAATGGTCTTGCTGCTGCCGCAGGTAGGATATCATTACTAAGATAAACTTCATTGTTGCGGCATCCTTATTGTTGCTGTATCATCACCACAGCAATTGAAAATAACGTAGTGTATTGCAGTCACAAGAGTTTTCCTTAACTGGTCTTCGAAACTAGAGCATTCTGTATTTGAAAATCTGGGAAGCAAATACATCAGGATAGAGGGTTACGCTGAGCTTCGTGCGCGGAGAAATATTCGTTCAAATTGGGAAACGTATATCTGAGTGTTAACTTCTAATATATCACTACCTCATGTTATTCATTTAACGTAATTCTTAACGTGATACTTTATTTTATATGACGTAATGGAGGCACAGAAGTTTTACCACATATTCACTAAGTTTTCATTGAACGTATATCAGTGCAGAGTGACCGAAGCAATCTGAAACTCTGCCATCACTTCTTGGGGCGACTGTACGATCATGATGATGATGATGATGATGATGATGATGACGACACATTAACGCTCTCTTATATGGTCATGATGGTGATGATGATGATGATGATGATGAAACCTTAACTTTCCATTATAGGATGATGACGATGATGATGATGATGGTGCCACCTCTACTGTGCACAGAGACAGTCAGGCATGCAGACAGATAAAACGACAGACAGAAAGATAGACAGAGACCGACAATGAGACAAACAGATAAAAAGAGACAAATTGGTACATGGATAGACAGACGGATAGACAAAAGACATACTGATGGATAGATGACAGATAGATAGCAGGCCCGTATTCAAAATTTTCGAAGAGGGGGGATGGGGGGGTCTTTTCTGCTGACTCTGGCCTTGCACAGCAGCAGGCTGGTCAAAGGTGTGCTGCCTGCTGGTCAAAGGGTGTGCTGCCTGCTGGTCAAAGGTGTGCTGCTGTTGGTCAAAGGTGTGCTGCTGCTGGTCAAAGGTGTGGTGCATGCCGGTCAAAGGTGTGCTGCTGTTGGTCAAAGGTGTGCTGCTGTTGGTCAAAGGTGTGCTGCTGTTGGTCAAAGGTGTGCTGCTGCTGGTCAAAGGTGTGCTGCTGTTGGTCAAAGGTGTGCTGCTGCTGGTCAAAGGTGTGCTGCTGTTGGTCATAGGTGTGCTGCTGCTGGTCAAAGGTGTGGTGCATGCCGGTCAAAGGTGTGCTGCCTGCTGGTCAAAGGTGTGGTGCATGCCGGTCAAAGGTGTGCTGCTGCTGGTCAAAGGTGTGCTGCTGCTGGTCAAAGGCGTGCTGCCTGCTGGACAAAGGTGTGCTGCTGCTGGTCAAAGGTGTGCTGCCTGCTGGTCAAAGGTGTGCTGCCTGCTGGACAAAGGTGTGCTGCTGCTGGTCAAAGGTGTGCTGCCTGCTGGACAAAGGTGTGCTGCTGCTGGTCAAAGGTGTGCTGCCTGCTGGTCAAAGGTGTGCTGCCTGCTGGACAAAGGTGTGCTGCTGCTGGTCAAAGGTGTGCTGCCTGCTGGACAAAGGTGTGCTGCCTGCTGGTCCAAGGTGTGCTGCCTGCTGGTCAAAGGTGTGCTGCCTGCTGGACAAAGGTGTGCTGCCTGCTGGTCCAAGGTGTGCTGCCTGCTTGCTGTGCGGGTCTGGGTGTACAGTATACAAATGCGACGTTGAGAAGCAGCACAAAACTTCTAAACAACGGAGAGTGTTTTTTGCAATGATAGTAAAAACAGACCGTGAGAAAGTGAGCCTTTAGGCCAGGGGTGGGGAACGTCCGGCCTCCGGGCCGTATAACGCCCGCAAGACATTTGATCAGGCCCGCGAGGCAATTCATAAATGCAATTTCATAAACTCATGAACGAATATCTATCTATCTATCTATCTTATACTGGGCTACAGTTGATTTTAAGTTGATAATTTTGTATGGCCCGCGAATGATGTTAAAAATATCCTAATGGCCCTTAATAGGAGAATAGCAGAAAGGTTCTTCGCCACTGCTTTAGGCAGGTGGTGGAGGGGGGTTGTTCGACCCCCTTGCCACCCCCCCCTCCCATGGCTACGAGCCTGGATAGATAACGAGACTGACTGGTGGATAGATAGCAGCCCGTAATTTTCAACAGATTTTTGGAGGCTAGACAAAATGTACATACCTCCGTACTACATACTTAAATGCTTAAGTCTGCTGACCAGCTGATATTTTCAGTCTGATTCTACCAAAGAGTTGATGCTTAATGAAGCCTGTATGTTTTGTGATGGAGTTGGGTGTTTAAATAAAAGACTATGCCAATATGAAATTTCATCTCAAACTGTGACTAAAATAATTTGGCCATTTTACATTTTTGTTGCAACATCCTGCAGCCTTGTCAAGACTCTTGCTACATGCCTGCGGTAGGATCCAGATTGAAATATACTGCCCTGCTTTTATTCTTTTGGAAATGATAATATAATCAAAATCGAAGTTCTATTATCATTTAGTTTATGATCAGTTTGGATCAGATTTAGAAATATTCGATCAAATACGCATAGAGTTGTTTGAATTTTCAACAAAGCCGCTCCAAGTATTTCTTCCTTTTTATTTTCAAGTTCAGCCATTAAGTCCAACGTTGCTTTCTTTCATACTAAAGGTCACTCACCTTGCACAACATAACATTATTTTCCACACACACACACACACACACACACACACACACACACACACACACACACACACACATTGCATTCCATCATAAAAACCTTGATCTTAAAATATACAGATTCCAATATACGATATGCACAAAATACATTTATTTAACATGTCAAACACGGGCAAACATGGCATTTCTTCTCTCCTTCGTGTTAATAAATTCGTTCAGAATTGCCTTCAGATCAAGACTCAAGTCTCCTAGAAGGAACACCCAGACACGTTGTGTGGTTTAGCCGGTTGTGGGTCACTGTGCTCCTCAAATATCTCTCTCAGTCTGTAGATAGAGTAATGATAACAAGACACAGAAACATAATTATAAACACAATGGAGGGACAATCAACTCAGGGGCCAGAGGGCAACAGAGAGCTATCGGCAACGCTTGGCGAATGACAAGAACAGCTTTGCCACACAACGTAAACATTGATACACCTCATGCCACTACCACGGTGCGTTTCAAATAGTTGTGCCAACAAGATTTATGATAATATTTGACATGTAGTATCAAATTTTACTTACAAACTTGATGAATTTCATGAGTTGTTACTGAACCGTCTTAGTTGAAATTTTGGCAAGTTAATATACAGAAAACATAGGGGGGGGGGGCTACAGCCCCCCAGAAATTACGGCCCCTGTCTTGTGTTATTCATGCAGGTTGTCAAACTGTATCAGAAGCGAAAAAAGGACATTAATGGGTAGTTAGGAAAATAAATCGCTAAGGAAGAGGTGTTAGGTAGTCTCCTTGCCCAACGACATTATGGCTCATTATACTGTACAGCTCGCTCCCAGTGTGATGATGGTGGTGGTGGTGGTGGTGGTGGTGATGATGGTGGTGGTGGTGGTGGTGGTGGTGATGATGATGATGATGATGATGATGATGATGGTGGTGGTGGTTGTGGTGGTGGTGGTGATGATGATGATGATGATGGTGGTGGTGGTGGTGGTGGTGGTGATGATGATTATGATGGTGATGATGATGATGATGATGGTGGTGGTGATGATGATGATGATGATTATGATGATGATAGGAGGAGGAGGAGGTGCATGATGATGATGATGATGATTTAGGATGAGATTGAGGGACTGAGTGAGACCAATTTGGAGAGTATGTGAGTGAGGTGGAAGGGGGAGAGGGAGTACGAGACCGAGGATGAGATGGAAGGATGGAGTGAGAGACTAACTAGGAGAGTACGTGAATGAGATGGAAAGAGGAGAGCGATAGGAAGACCGAGGATGAGGTGGAGGGATTTAGTAGAGAGGATGGAGAGTGAGAGAATAACTAGGAGAGGGGGAGGTAGATATGGGGAGAGGGAGGGTTAGATCGAGGATGAGATGGAGGGATGGAGTGGAGAGGTATATGAACTAGGGAGTGTGGGGGAGGGCAACGAGATGGCAGGGGACAGGACGACATGGAGATGATTTTTGTGTGGCCACCCACTGGATTAAGGCTTTTGGTTATAGATAGATAGTGTTTATTGTTAAAGCATCTCACTTCCACCCCTCTTAAATGTCCATAATAATAATAATAATAATAATAATAGTAATAATAATAAAACTCACATTATTAAAATCTTTTCAACCCTCCATAGTCGTCATAGAAAACGGATCTCTTGACGTAACCTGCCGAGCGGGGACTTGACTATTTTTTGTTTTGTTTTAGGGGTAACCGTGCCAAAATTGCCTTGATCCCATGACGATAATGCCTCCCACGTGGATGACAGGTGTGTGTGTGTGTGTGTGTGTGTGTGTGTGTGTGTGTGTGTGTGTGTGTGTGTGTGTTTACTGCTAGTTTAATATTTCGATTTATAGCAAGGGATTATTTTTACACCCGCGTTTGCGATGCGAGAGAGGGTGTTGTACTCGACGTCTCTCTCTCTCTCTCTCTCTCTCTCTGGCCTTTATTCTCGTCGGTTGAGGAAGCTCCCTAACACCTCTTCCTTAGCGGTTTATTCCTGTTTATCACTCGTTTATAATAAATTTCGTGTTAATTATGCAGTCTATCCTCGAAAGAAAAGATAAGCAGTTCATACGCAAGAGTAACAGAGTGTAGTAAGCAAAATAAATCGCTATGGAAAATGTGTTAGGGAGCTTCGAGTGTTCTTTCTTGTAATATGCGTTTTTAATTTCTTATGTATATAATAACACATACATACATACATACATACACATACATACATACACTTACATACATACATACATACATACATACATACGCATACATACATACACATACATACATACGTACATACACTTACATACGTCCATATCTACATACACACCACACAAAACCACCCACCCACCCACACCCACACACCCACACCCACACACCCACAGACAGACAGACAGACACACACACACACACACACACACACACACACACACACACACACACACACACACACACACACACACACACACACACACACACACACACACACACACATCACAGGTAAACGATAAATGAATAAGTAATATGTAATTAGATGCAGGTAATCAAACCAATGTCAAGGGTCATTTATTGGTTGATTACCTTTGCACTCTCTCTCTCTCTCTCTCTCTCTCTCTCTCTCTCTCTCTCTCTCTCTCTCTCTCTCTCTCTCTCTCTCTCTGTGGGTGTCTCTCTCTCTCTCTCTCTCTCTCTCTCTCTCGTGGGTGTGGGTGTGTGTTCGTTCTCTCTCTCTCTCTCTCTCTCTCTCTCTCTCCTGTGGGTGTGGGTGTGTGTACGTACTCTCTCTCTCTCTCTCTCTCTCTCTCTCCTGTGGGTGTGGGTGTGTGTACGTACTCTCTCTCTCTCTCTCTCTCTCTCTCCTGTGGGTGTGGGTGTGTGTACGTACTCTCTCTCTCTCTCTCTCTCTCTCTCTCTCTCTCTCTCTCTCTCTCTCTCCTGTGGGTGTGTGTGTGTACTACTCTCTCTCTCTCTCTCTTGTGGGTGTGGGTATGTGTACGTACTCTCTCTCTCTCTCTCTCTCTCTCTCTCTCTCACACACACACACACACACACACACCCACACACACACACACACACACACACACACACACACCTAAAATTGACGTTTCTATATCTTGAATGCTGAGTTATATATATCATTAACACAAAGCGCTAGTCACGAAGTGCTATGGAAATGATGTGGGGCGTATGTATTTCTGGAGTTTAGCGATGGGAAATTGGGAAATGATATGGATAGGAGGATGGGAAAGAAGGAAGTGGGGAAATGAATGACAAAGAAGGTAGTGAAGGAAGTGAAAAAAGAATGTTGTGGTGATGAGAAGGAAGGGAAGGGGAGGGAAGTGAGTTACAACAAGGATTATAGTGTTGTGGTGATAATGTTGTTGTGATGAACTGAAGATGAAGAGGTTGAGAGATGAATGGGAAAGAAGGAAGTGTGGAAATGAATTACAAGGAAGGTAGTGAAGGAAATGAAGAGAGAATTTGTGGTGATGAACTGAAGATGAAGAGGGTGAAAGATGTATGGGAAAGAAGGAAGTGTGGAAATGAATTACAAGGAAGGTAGTGAAGGAAATGAAGAAAGAATGTTGTGGTGATGAGAAGGAAGGTGGTGAAGGAAATGAAGAATGTTGTGGTGATGAAGAGGAAGGTGGTGAAGGAAATGAAGAACGTTGTGGTGATGAAGAGGAAGGTGGTGAAGGAAATGAAGAGAGAATGTTGTGGTGATGACAAGGAAGGTGAAGGAAATGAAGAATGTTGTGGTGATGAGAAGGAAGGTGGTGAAGGAAATGAAGAATGTTGTGGTGATGAGAAGGAAGGTGGTGAAGGAAATGAAGAGAGAATGTTGTGGTAATGAACTGACGACTGAAGAGGGTGAAGGAGATGAGAAGAGAAACAGTGAAAATTTTAGACATGATACACAGATCTTGAGAAACACTGATTTAAGTACACCTGAATCATTAACAGGTAAATATCTAATGACCACCTGGGTAATATAAGGGAGGTCAAGGGCTATTGGCTGACCTTATCCAACTTACTGTTATTTAATACACGAAGGTCCAGCATAATAGGGCAAGAGGCTGGGTAGTTCTGTCTATCCATGTCTGTCTGTCTGTCTATCTGTCTGTCTCTCCATCAATTTGTCCATCTGTGTCTGTCCATCCAATCTCTATCCATCTGTCTGTCTGACTGTCTATCTCTGTCCATCTATCCGTCTGTCTATCAGTCCATCTGTCTATCAGTCCATCTATCTGTCAGTCTGTCTATCCATCATCTATCCGTCTGTCTATCAGTCCATCTGTCTATCAGTCCATCTATCTGTCAGTCTGTCTATCCATCATCTCTCTGTCTATCCATCTATCTATCCATCTATCTGTCTATCTATCTATCTATTATCTGTGTCTCTTACCAGCTTGTCAGTCTGTCTATCAATCTATTTGTGTCTGATTATCTACCTATCTGTCTGTCTATCCACAGCCAGAAGCCTTAATCCAGCAAGGGGTGGCCACAAACAAATCGCCTCCGTGTCACCCTGTCCCCTGCCATTTCGCTACCCTCCCCCCCAGCTTACACCCCCTATCTCATACCTCTCCATCCCTTCATCTCATCCTCGGTCTCCCCCTCCCTCTCACCCCTCCACCTCACTCACATACACTCCTAGTTAGTCTCTCACTCTCCATCCCCCCAGTTTACATCCCCCTCTTTCATAGAGCCTGCCTCTCTACTCTATTTCATCCTCGATCTACCCTCTCCACCTCACTCACGTGCACTCTCCTAGTTAGTCTCTAACTGTCTCCTCTACACTCCATCCCTTTATCTCATCCTCGGTCTCCCCCTCCCTCCACCTGACTCACAC
>NC_137066.1:3341444-3541444 GCF_032717465.1 Coenobita brevimanus
TGAATTCCATTTGCCATGTATTACTCTATTCATGAAGTTTATTTAATTCCTCTTGTAGCTCTTTACATGAGTCTGTGTTAGTAATTCTCCTTTGTATTTTTACATCATCTGCAAACATATTCAGATAGCTCTCATTTCCAGTGTTACTGTTTATATCATTTATATACACTAAAAACATGATTGGTGCCAGCACTGAGCCCTGTGGAACTCCACTAGTCACTTCCCTCCACGATGAGTAATTTCCCCTTAGTACTGTTCTCATTTCTCTTTTTGTGAGAAAATCTTGCATCCAACAGTACAGTTTGCCTCGAATTCCTCCTTGATGGTACAGTTTCCATAAAAGTCTTCAGTGCGGTACTCTGTCAAATGCTTTCTTGAAATCTAAATAGATACTGTCCACCCATCCCCCTCTTTCCTGTATTGTGTCTGTTACTCTGTCATAGTAGCTCAACAGATTAGTAAAACATGATTTTCCTTTTCTGAAACCAAACTGTCTTTCTGTTATCATATTGTGTTCTTCTAGATGATTTACCCAAGCTTTTCTTATAAGCTTTTCTAATACCTTGCTTACAACACTGGTTAGTGATACTGGTCGGTAGTTGAGTGGATTTTGTCTATTCCCTTTCTTGAATAAAGGAACAATGTTTGCTTTCTTCCAAATATGAGGTAATTTACCTTGACCCAAGGATTCCTTGAAAATTAAAGATAATGGTTTACTTAACTCCTTTGCACATTCATGTAGCACCCAACATGAAATTTCATCAGGATCATTTGTTTTTCCTCTGTCTAATTTACTTAACTCCTCCTGTATTACTTTTTCCGATATTTGTATATCTGGTAGTATGTGTGGGCATTCATGTTCCATATCATCCCACTCAAAATTTTTTTCCTCTGTAAAAACTGATTGGACTTTCTTGTTTAGTGCTCCACAAATATCCTTCTCTTGTGTATAGGTGATTCCTTCGTCCGTAATGGATTATATTTTATCTTTTACTTCGGTTTTGATTGTGATGTAGCTGTAAAATAGCTTCGGTTGATCACTACTTTTATTTATGATATCCTCCTCAAACTGTTTTTGGGCTTCCCTTCTTATTCTTGTATAATTGTTTCTTGTCTGTTTGTAATTATTATATGCCCTCTCACTATTGTGTCTTCTGTATTTATTCCACAACAAATCTCTTTTTTCTTTTGATTTTTTTACATTCTGTATTAAACCATTTCTTTCTTTTCTTTTCTGCTTCTTTGTGCTCTGGGATGTACTTCTGGACTCCTGTTTCATAAAGTTCACAGAATTTTCTATACATAACATTTAAATCTTGTCCTCTAAACTCTTTTTCCCAATCAGGTTCTAAGAAGTATTTCTCTAGGTCATGATAGTTGCCCTTTTTGTAGTTAAGGCTCTTTTTGTACCGTAACTTTCATTATTATTAACTATGTCATATGCAATCCTGAAGTTGTAATTTAATACTGCGTGGTGACTTTTGCCGAATGGAGGGTGGTACATAATACTGTCAATATCATTTTTTTGCCTAGTAAATATAAGATCTAGTACTGATGGTACATGAAGTCCTCTTTTTCTTGTGCTTTCTTTTACATGTTGCTTTAGAAAAAACTCCTGCATAAGGTCCAGGAGCTTTTGGTCCCAACAGCTTTCCTGGCTTATTATATCTAGAGTATTTCAATTTATATTTCTATTGAAATCTCCAGATAGTATAGTTCTTTCATATTTCTCCTATATTCTATGTAGTAATGCTCTTAAACTTTGAATTGTACTCTCTGCCAGGTCTTCATCTTAGCCTTTTTCCCAAATGTTCGATCTAGGTGGCATGTACAGTATAATTTTGCCACAATTACTTTCTCTTCAGACGTACTAATCTCTACTGCGATCAGTTCTACCTGTGGGTATATCTAGTTCTGTTTCTTTGACTTGCAGATTTTTCTTGGTTAATATTATAATTCCTCCTCCTTTTTAAAAGTTCCTATCCATTCTCCATATATTGTATTCCTCTAGGTTTAGTGTATCGTTTGATATCCTTAGTGTAAATTTTGTTTCAGTTAGGCAAACAATATGTGGTTCTTTTTCTTTAATATAATCGTTCATCTCTGGTAATTTAGATACCATTCCATCTACATTAGAGTACATCTCATCTTGTTTACATACTTGTCATGAATTAGGTCTACTACCTTTCTCCTTTTTATTCCCTCCTGTTTATGTACCACTTTCGAACCTGCAATCCAATTACACAGTACACACTACACTTCCTTTTCCAAAATTCCAAAAGAAATTATGGCCTTGAAATACCTAGCTTCGGAGTCCTCGTGGGGGGGGGACCATAAATGCTCCCACCTTCCGCCCCTCTCCCGGTGACGACTCGAGCTGCCTGGAACCACTGTCTGACTCACTTCTTCTTCATTTCTGCAACATTCGCGGCGTTTCCTCTAACTCTCGCTCTGTTGAGCACCATCTCTCCTCCTCTAAATCTCACCTTCTCTATCTAACTGAGACTCAGCTGTCTGAGGCAACTGACAGCAAATCCTTTTCTGTATCCTCCTGCTTTCCCTATACTCATTTCAATGCCAAAGGTGGCTGTTGTGTAAATATATGCAACGACTTATCTTGCTCTCGTGTTCCTGAACTCGATTCTTCTGAATTCTCCACACTCTGGCTTCAGCTTTCCTGTCATTCTCTGACTAAATATATCTGCGTCATTTACTTATCCCCTAATTCTATTGACTATTAAAGATTCTTCGACTATCTTACTTCTACGATGGAACACATTCTATCCATTTCTCCTTTCTCTGAAATCTCCATTCTAGGAGATGTCAATGTTCACCACCACCTTTGGCTATCCTCTCCTTTCACTGATCCACCTGGTGAACAAGCTTACACCTTTTCTATCCTTAATGACCTAGAGCAGCTTGTACAGCACCCTACCTGTATCCCTGACCGCCTAGGAGAGAGCTCCAACATACTTGACCTCTTACCTACAACTAATCCTTCTGCTTACACTGTTAATCTTTCCTTTCCGTTGGGCTCCTCCGATCACAACCTTATCACTTTAACCTGCCCTATTGCTCCGGTACGGCCTGTGGACCCTCCGAAGAAACGTCGTCTGTGGCACTTTGGAGCTGCAGATTGAGAGGCCCTCAGGCAGTACTTCTTTGATCTGCCCTGGAATGATTATTGCTTCCATGGCGTGGAGCCATCTGAGTGTGCCTTGCGCATTATGGAGGTTATTCTCTCGGGCATGGAAGCATACATTCCTTTCTCATATCCTTTGACTAATGCAAGAAAGCCTTGGTTTAATCATGCTTCTTCTAATGCTGTCCGCAACAAGGAGAGGGTCTATAAAAGGTACCGGAGCCAACCCACCCCTGAATCACATCTTGTTTATGTTTCTGCCCGGAATCGTGCTAAGTCTGTCCTTCGCTTTACTAAAAATAATTTCATCCGTACTAAATGCTCTCAACTCTCCAACTCGAATTCTTCCTGCTCCTTCTGGCACCTTGCCAAAAACCTTTCTAGCAACTTTACCTCATCGTCCTTCCCTCCTCTTTTCTACTCTGATGGTTCTATAGCTATTTCTTCTACTGACAAAGCAGATCTGTTTGCTCAGACTTTCTCCTCCAATTCCACCTTGGATGATTCCGGTGCTATTCCTCCGTCACTTCCCCCCTCTGACTTCCTCATGGCTGACATTAAAATTTCTTAAGCTAATGTATTTTCTACCATCACAGGCCTCAATACTAACAAGGCATAAGACTGGTTGCCATGCATGCCTTGGTATACCTGGAAGGGTCCATTTTAGATCCATTGAGAGATAATGCCCACCCTAGCAAGGCAACCCCTTACCAAGAGGTTTCTCTTCTGCCTGTTGCCTCTGGGAAGTTTGAGCTAACTCTCCGAAGTCAAATGCCGAAAAAGGTGATGCTTATTTCTAACTTGCTGTTGATCTTTTCTCCTTGTAACAGACTGGACTCCTTGACCATCAGATTGTTCATCAGACTCGGACTGAAAATTTAGTGTCTCATCTAGTCACTGTCTCTACTCTTTGTTGTGTTTTTGATGTTGTTTCATGTTAATTTTATTGATGTTATGGATCTGTTCTGGTGATGATGAGGTGAACCCAGGTCCACTCAATTCATGTCATACATGCAGAGATATGTATGGCAATATCTGAGGCCTGTTGACAGATTTGAATGATTGAGCAGTGGTTAGTTGTGGTCATAATGTACTAATTTGTGGAGAAACCCTGATTTCGGACTTGCATCATAGTTCCAAATTCGACATCCCTGGGTTTGCTCAGCCATTGTTTGTTCATCACAGTCAAGGCAATCATAGTTGTAGCATGTTGGATCATATTCAAAAGCGATTTGCTTCTCATAAGATAACTGACTTTGAATGCAGTTGCCATGACATTGTAATAGTTTATGTGTGCTTGCAGTATCATGATTTCTGTGTTTTGCACATACAGGAATCCTCATTGTGATGACTCGATATATAGCTTTCGGCTTTCTACAGTGTCAGCTGTGAAGTTGGGTGATTACAAGGCAACTAATTATTGTTGGTGATTTCAACGAGCATCACCGTGATTGGCTTGATTCTGTTTCACTGACTGACGCTCATAGTCGTGCAGCACTGGACTTTAACACTGTTTCAGACTGCTCTCAGATTGCTTTTAGGTCTACCCATCATGCTGGCAACTGTCTTGACTGATGCTCATGCTGAAACCAAAGTCCCCTGGGGGCTCTTTCGACCATTCTTCTGTCAGTGTTTCAATCAAACTTTCTTGATCTCTAAGGAACTTCATCTGAAAACCCACGTAATTTGGGATCCTGTCAAGGAAGAAGTGTCAAATATTTCCTGGCTGCCCATTCTTTCCAATTCTGATACGATTATAGCATTAAATGTACTAGAAGATCTCTGTCTGTCTGTCTGTCTGTCTCTGTCTCTGTCTGTCTCTCTCTCTCTCGCGCGCACACACACATACACACACACAGTTTTCCAGTCTCTTATTCCACTTGCATATTTCCTTTCTCAAATACTTCCCTCTCGCCTATCTTCATTTACTTATCTCTTTCCTACTCTTCCTCTCTCCACTTCAGTATTCAGTTTTATGAGAAGCCTATCCGTACCACTCCTCTCTTTTCCCTTCCTATTCATGCCTTCCCCAACGTTTGGCATATTTTGTTTTCTCATAAGCTATTCTCCTTGCAACCATTATTTCGTCTGTCTTTCTCTTAGTATCCTTCTCCATCATCTTTCTCCTTTTCCTCCCTTCCTCTGTCCATATATATTTGTGTTTTCCTATAATTGTCTGTTACTGCACAGGATTGATGTTATTTATATGGGATCTATTAGTGTGACTGCCTTAATTCATTATACCCATTTCCCCAGCCAACTCTCCCCAGTTCCTCCCCTCTTCATTTCTACCCCTGCCATGGCCTTTCCCTCCTTTTCTCCCTTTCTTTCTTCATTTTTGTATCTCACTCTTTTGTCTTTCTATCCAGACCTCCGAACACGATGACTCCCTCCTGCCTCCCGCTTTCCCATCCTCCACCACTTTCTTATCACTGCAATAAAATTTTCACATCTGTGACATCCGCATTTCCTAGTTCAGGATGCGGATGCAGATGCGGTTATGAAGGTTTTGCAGATTCTCAGTGGATGCGGATGCGGATTCAACGTTCAGCACTAGTGTGTGTGTGTGTGTGTGTGTGTGTGTGTGTGTGTGTGTGTGTGTGTGTGTGTGTATATGTGTGTGTGTGTGTGTGTGTGTGTGTGTGTGTGTGTGTGTGTGTGTGTGTGTTTGTGTGTGTGTGTGTGTGTATATGTGTGTGTGTGTGTGTGTGTGTGTGTGTGTGTGTGTGTGTGTGTGTGTGTGTGTGTGTGTGTGTGTGTGTGTGTGTGTGTGTGTGTGTGTGTGTGTGTGTGTGTGTGTGTGTGTGTGTGTGTGTGTATTACAATTGCAGTGATTGAGCACACTGTACGGTGTAGTATGTAACGTAACGACAATGATGAACGTTACCCAGGTGTTGTTTCCATCAGCTGATCTGGCCACCCTACCTGTTGATTCATGTATTGCTTTGTGAACGATACAAGGTACTTTGATTTGTCCTGAAGATTGCTAAATGAACAGAGGCAATGTGGCAAGTTATGTCCAGCCCCTCGTCGATCAACTGTGTTATGATTCTTGACCTGTAGCAAATTTCAGCATCAAGAGTATCTTTTCTTTCACTAGATGATAATAGTATTAAAAAATTGCTTTGATAATTGAAACAGATGTAACAAAAAGGAGAGAGAAAACTAAAATGGCCTGCAACATAACGGGTGTAACCTCTTTTTGTTACCAGTACTGCTGTGACTATGAGCGACTTTTGAATATCGAGTGATGCTAACAGTAAGTCGAGCTGATTCAGTAGGGGCTGTAGGCTATTGACAGATTCACTAGTAGAATATAACAGTCTGCTCTAATGAAGGAAAGTATTAGACCACTAAATCAACTGTTCAAGATCCATTGCGAACTGCAGTATCCGATGTCTGAGGTGATGATCCGTCACAGCCGTTCAGCATTAAATATATTTGCCTCTCCTTTCATATAATACTAACATGATGATATAGCTGTTAACCATCATACTATTTTATTCAGGTAATCAGTTAAATAAACCTCATCTAATTTCATGCAATCAAGACTCAGAATTCCAGTTGAGGGGATTGACGTAGTTCTGTCATGTTAAAACAACTGACCGTACATACCCAAGTTAGTTTTATCCTCTTGAATCCGGAGACATGTTTCATTGATTCATTCTTTCTACAGTCAAAAGATTTAATTCAGTTTGAGACACTTTCTGAACTAGAGAGGTAAGATACAGCCTTCATTACCACTTCACTACAACAGGTTTCTCCCGGACTGAATAAATGCTGCAGGTAGCCTACTGAACCCATTTAAGTTGTCACCGCATTCAAGAGGTGAAAGATATTTCTTGACTAAATTTCAAAATCTGAAAATTGGCAAAGAATTTCAGTATTTTAGTCATATTAATGGCTCTCCACACCCTGTGGAGAGCCTGTGAACCCTCCAAACAAACGTCGTCTGTGGCACTTTGGAGCTGTGGATTGGGAGGCCCTCAGGCAGTACTTCTTTGATTTTCCCTGGAATGATTATTGCTTCCATGGCCGGGAGCCATCTGAATGTGCCTCGTACATTACGGAGGTTATTCTCTTGGGCATGGAAGCACACATTCCTTTCTCATATCGTCTGACTAATGCAAGAAAGCCCTGGTTTAATCACGCTTGTTCTAATGCTGTCCTCAAGGAGAGGGCTTATAAAATGTACTGGAGCCAACCCACCCCTGAATCACATTTTTTTTATGTTTCTGCCCGGAATCGTGCTAAGTCTGTTCTTCACTCTGTTAAAAATAATTTCATCTGTACTAAGTGCTCTCAACTCTCCAACTTGAATTCTTCCCGCTCCTTCTGGCACCTTGCCAAAAACCTTTCTAACAACTTTACCTCATCATCCTTCCCTCCTCTTTTCTACTATGATGACTCTGTAGCTATTTCTTCTACAGAACTTCCCAAAATGGTTTGATGGTAACTGTGCCAGAGCAACAGCCCAAAAGTCATTAGCATATAACTCTTACTCCCAATTTAAAATGGCTAGAAATCATGCAAAAGCTGTATTAAATCTAAATCAAACTTTCTTCAAAATGAAGCATCAAAACTACTTAACAACCCTAATGACAATAGAATATTCTGGTCAACTCTCAATTCTTTCAATAATAACTTTAACAAGTCATCTTCCATTCCCCCACTAAAATCTTCAGATGGCAACATTACAAATGACCCGCGTGGGAAAGCATATATCTTTGCCAGTACATTTGCAAGAAACTCTTACCATAGACGATACCAGCCAGAATGTCCCAGAACTGGAACTTGATTCTCCCGAAATTGCCCCACTTAAAATACAGACAAGATAAGTAAAATCCATCCTAGACAATTTACCTACCAACAAAGCTCCAGGCCCAGATGGAATTCCGCCAATTGTTTTGAAAAAGTGTTCCCCTGAACTTGCCTCTGTCCTAGCTAAATTATTCAGACTACGCATACGTACTTCTTTATTCCTAAATTCATGGAAAGAAGCCAATATCCACCAATCCCGAAGAAAGGAAGTTCGTCTGACCCCTCCGATTACAGACCAATAGCTGTCACATCTTCTCTGCTTTAATTAATAAGCACATTGTTAAACATTTTGAATCCAACAACTTAATTAGTGATAGACAATATGGTTTTCGCCGAGAAAGATCCACCATTGACATACTCAATCACTTAACTCATACCATTCATCAATCAATTGATCTTTTTGGAGAAACTCATGCAGTAGCTCTTGATATCTCTAAAGCTTTCGACAGAGCATGGCACCGTTCCCTGCTGTCCAAACTCCATTGCTATGGACTAACGTCTTTTGTTCCTTTGATTTCTTCATATCCTAGTGACAGGAAAATAAGAGTAAAAGTAGATGATGTATATTCCAATTTCCACTCAATTAACGCCGGCGTGCCGCAGGGATCAGTCCTGGCGCCAACCCTATTTCTGGTTCATATTAATGATCTCTTATCTGATGACTCAACACTACATAGTTCATTCACACTCAGACACCCATTTTCAAAGTCTAATATCTCTACCTCTCAACTCAGTACAGCCATCTCCATAAATCAAGATCTATCTACAATCAGTGAATGGGGACAAAACAACCTTGTCTCTTTTAATGCTAGTAAAACTAAATATATGCAGTTTACTAACAGACAGATATTGCCAGATTCGTACATTACCTTCAATGCTACTAATATTCCCATCTCCAAAAGTATTGAAAATCTTGGCGTCTCACTTAACAGTGCCCTCAGCTGGACCTCTCATGTCAGATCACTTGCTAAATCCGCCTAAAAAAAACTTGGATTATTGTACAGAGTCCATAACTTCTTCGCTGATGAGCAGTTGGCTATAATTTATGAGAGTCATGTGCGCTCTCAGCTTGAATATTGCTCACCCTTGTGGAATGGATGTGGAGAGGCGGCATTAAAACAACTAGACAAAATTCAGAACAAAGCTGTTAGAATCATTAACAACCCTGCCATTACAAATAAACTACATCCCCTGCAAGTAAGAAGGAATGTTGCCTCCCTTGCATTATTTTACAGATATTTTTTTGGCAAATGCTCAGACGAAGTTGCGTCCATGGTACCACCTCTCCATGCCTTCCCTCGTGCTACACGGGCATCTGGTAGCGCTCATGACTGGAATGTCACTCAGCCATATTGCAGAACTTCTGCCTATCAGAATTCTTTCATTCCCCGAACTGCATCTCTCTGGAACTCGCTTCCCCAAAGTTGTTTCCCTCCAAATTTCAACCTACAACTGTTCAAGTCTAACTGTTACAGATATTTTATGAACAGAGGACACCAGTAATCTGGTGAATGGATAATTTTAAAAAAAGAAAGAAAAAAAAAGATGGGTTTGATAGCTTCATATAGATAGCTAGACAGACAGAGAGACAAGTAGGCAGATAGATAGATAGATAGATTTTTTCAATCACTTTATTCTTAGTATATAAATAAATTTCTCCGGAATTATCTCGCTATCCATTTTCTTTGCTTTTAACGGCTTTCTCCTCCTCCTCCTCCTCCTCCTCCTCCTCCTCCTCCTCTTCCTCTTCTTCTTCCTCTTCCTCTTCCTCTTCCTCCTCCTCCTCCTCCTCCTCCTCCTCCTCCTTCTCCTCTTCCTCCTCCTCTTCCTCCTCCTCCTCCTCCTCTTTTTTCTTCTTGTATGATATAATTTACTATGGCTGATTTATTAACTGTATTTGTGTATTTATCTGCATAAGTTTTATCTCTCCGTCTATCTATCTGTCTGCATCTATCTATCTATCTATCTAAATTTCTGTCTATCTGTTTTAATCTATCTTAATTTCTCTCTTATACGTCTATCTTTATAATTCATTTTCTATGTCTCTATCTGTGTCTGTCTATCCATCTACCTGTCTATCTGTGTCTGTCTATCCATCTACCTGTCTATCTGTGTCTGTCTATCCATCTACCTGTCTATCTGTGTCTGTCTATCTATCTACCTGTCTATCTGTGTCTGTCTATCTATCTACCTGTCTATCTGTGTGTCTATCCATCTATCTGTCTATCTGTGTCTGTCTATCCATCTACCTGTCTGTCTGTGTCTGTCTATCCATCTACCTGTCTATCTGTGTCTGTCTATCTGTGTCTGTCCGTCTACCTGTCTATCTGTGTCTGTCTATCTGTGTCTGTCTATCCATCTATCTGTCTATCTGTGTCTGTCTATCCATCTACCTGTCTGTCTGTGTCTGTCTATCCATCTACCTGTCTATCTGTGTCTGTCTATCTGTGTCTGTCCGTCTACCTGTCTATCTGTGTCTGTCTATCCATCTATCTGTCTATCTGTGTCTGTCTATCCATCTATCTGTCTATCTGTGTCTGTCTATCCATCTATCTGTCTATCTGTCAATATCTCGATTTATGTTTCTTTATTTTTCTGTCCGCATATCTATCAATCTATCTGTCTGGCAGTTTCTTGCCCCCCCCCTATCTCTCTCTCTCTCTCTCTCTTTCTCTCTCTCTCTCTCTCCCCTCCCCTCCCCTCCCCTCCCCCTCTTCCGAAAGTAAATCAGGAACAGCTTGACCCTTAACCTTAGAGAGAGAGAGAGAGAGAGAGAGAGAGGGGGGGGGGAGGATGTGTGTGTTCTTACCTAATTGTTCTTACCTAATTGTATCTTACAAGTATGAGTGAAGCTCGTACTGTCCCGTGTCTTAAACCATATTTGTCGTACATATCCTTAAATTTGTGAATTTATTTTGGCACACACTATTTCATTCGGTAGTGCATTCCACTGATCAATTGCCCTATTTGAGAAACTAAATTTCCTTACGTCTTTATCACCTCTCTTTTTATGCATTTTTTTGCAGTGTCCTCTTGCTGACGCTTCCCCATAGGTTATGTAATCATTTATGTCTATTTTCTCCTTCCCTGATATGCATTTATATAACATAATCATGTCACCTCTTTTCCTTCCCTCCTGTAGTGTAGGTAGATTCAGTTTTTCTAGTCTTTCTTCGTAGCTTAGATCCCTTAAGCTTGGTATCCATCTTGTAGCGGCCCTTTGAACTTTTTCAATCTTGTCTATGTGTTTTTTGAGATGAGGACTCCAGACTACTGATGCATACTCCAGGGTTGGTCTGATGAATGATGTTATTATCTTTATTAACATGTCTTCAGTTATGTATGTGAATGCTATTCTCATATTTGCAAGCAGTGTATACATGTTCCGTACCTTCTCACTGATGTGGTCAGCCGGAGATTGTCTGTTATTGATAATCACATCTAAGTCCTTCTCTCTTTCTGATGTGTGTAGGGTTTTGTTTCCTAACTTATAATCCCAATCAGGTCTTTTTCCACTTTTACCAAACTTGATTACATGACACTTGTCCACATTGAATTCCATTTGCCATGTATTACTCCATTCATGAAGTTTATTTAATTCTTCTTGTAGCTCTTTACATGAGTCTGTGTTAGTAATTCTCCTTTGTATTTTTGCATCATCAGCAAACATATTTATATAGCTCTCATTTCCAGTGTTACTGTGTATATCATTTATATACACTAAAAACATGATTGGTGCCAGCACTGAACCCTGTGGAACTCCGCTAGCCACTTCTCTCCACGATGAGTAGTTTCCTCTTAGTACTGTTCTCATTTCTTTTTTTTCTTCTTTTTTTTTTTTTGAGAAAATCTTGCATCCAACAATACAGTTTGCATCGAATTCCTCCTTGATCGTACAGTTTCCTTAAAAGTCTTTGGTGTGGTACTGTGTCAAATGCTTTCTTGAAATCTAAATAGATACTGTCCACCCATCCTTCTCTTTCCTGTATTATGTCTGTTACTCTGTCATAGTAGCTCAACAGATTAGTAACGCAGGATTTTCCTCTTCTGAAACCGAACTGTCTTTCTATTATCATATTGTGTTCTTCTAGATGATTTACCCAGACTTTTCTTATCAGCTTTTCTAATACCTTGCTTACAACACTGGTTAGTGATACTGGTCGGTAGTTGAGTGGATTTTGTCTATTCCCTTTCTTGAATAAGGGAACAACGTTTGCTTTCCTCCAAATATCAGGTAGTTTACCTTGTCCCAAGGATTCCTTGAAAATTAAAGATAATGGTTTACTAAACTCCTTTGCACATTCATGTAGCATCCAATATGAAATTTCATCAGGACCCTTTGCTCTTCCTTTGTCTAATTTACTTAGCTCCTGTTGTATTTCTTTTTCTGATATTTGTATATCTGGTAGTATGTCTGGGCATTCATGTTCCATATCATCCCTCTGAAAATTATTTTCTTCTGTAAAAACTGATTGGAAATTCTTATTTAGTGCTTTACAAATATCCTTCTCTTGTGTGTAGGTGATCCCCTCATCTGTAATGGATTGTATTTTATCTTTTACTTTAGTTTTGCCGAATGCAGGGTGGTAGATTATATTGTCAATATCATTTTCTTGCCTAGTAAATATAAGGTCTAGTACTGATGGTATGTCAAGTCCTCTTTTTCTGGTGCTTTCTTTTACATGTTGTGTTATGAAAAACTGCACAACAGCTTGGTTGCAACATCTTTCCTGGCTTTTTATATCTAGAGTATTCCAATTTAAATTTGTATTGAAACCTCCAGACAGTTTAATTCTTTCAGATTTCTCCTCCATTCCGTGTAGTAATGCTCTTAAACTCTGAATTTTCTCTGCCAGATCTTCATATTCTCCTTTTTCCCAAATGTTTGATCTGGGTGGCATGTATAAATTTGCCACAATTACTTTCCCCCTGGGGGTAGAGGGGATTCAAGAATACTCCCCCAGTATCCCTACTTGTCGTACGAGACGACTAAAAGGGTTGGTGGTGGGTTAGTGCCTCACCCCGTAAAAAGAACTAACTAAACAAGTAAATAAAGTGCCTCGGACCAGGACGGACCATACGTTGACGACTATGGAACGGACAAAGGACATTCTGAGGGTGGAGACGTGGAATGTGAGAAGAGTGAATGATGAAGTGAACGAGAGAGAGACTGTTCAGGTGCTTGAGAATGCAATATTGGATATATGTGGATTGACTGAAACTAAATGGGAAGGTGAAAGGGTGAGAGAATGGGAATATGGTTTAGGTATATGTGCGGGAGTTAATGAGAATGAGAGGGCAAGAGAGGGAGTATGTCTGATGATAAGCAAGAAGTGGAAGAATAATATAAGAGAGTATGGAACAGTGGGTGCAAAGATTGTATGGGTGAGGATGAAAGTAGGTATACAAGCGTGGGCGATTGTATGTGTTTATGCTCCGACAGAGGATCGAGTGGCAAGAGTGAAAGATGAGTTTTGGGCGAGAGTAGAAGCATGTATGGACAAGTTTGAGAGGAGCGAGAGAGTACTTTTGTTTGGAGACATGAATGGCAAAGTTGGGAATGTATGAGTGGATGGGGTGGTTGGTCAGTGTGGTGTGCCAGCTGAAGTAGATGGGAATGGAAGTGCTTTGGTGGACATCTGTGCTGGTAAGGGGTTGGCAATAGCCAACACCTACTTTCAGCATAAAATGATCCACCGGTATACATGGAGAGTAATGAGGAGGATGGATGGTCGCAATGATAGACTACGTGTGTGTGGATGAGCGAATGAGAAGACAAGTGTTGGATGCAAGAGTGTGGAGAGGGTGGGGGAATGGAGTCTCGGACCATCACTTAGTGATGCCCAAGGTAAAGCTCCAAAGAAAATGGTTAACGAGACGAAGGGGAAGACAGGAGGAAACAGCTCCTGTGAGAAGAGTGGAGAATTTGCAAGATAGTGAGAAAATGGCAGAGTATAAGAGCATAGTGGAAGAAAGATATGAGCTAGAGCAGATGGAAGGGGTGGAAGACCTATGTAAGATATTCAAGGAAGAGATAGGCGCAGTGTGTGAGGTGGTTTGTGGAGTGAGGAGGAGATGCAAGGGTGTGCAAGGGACTGCATGGTGGAATAATGAGGTGAAACGAGCTGTGGAACAAAAGAAGAAGGCATATACTGTAGTGAATGGTTAGCGAGTAGAGGTAGGGGAGAAGATGAGAGAGAGAAGAGAGAGGTATATGTGAGCAGGAGAAGGGAGGTGAAGAGACTGGTGAAGGAGAGTAAGAAGAAAGTGGATGAAGAGTTTGGGAGAAATCTGAGTGTGAAATGGAGGGAGAGTAAGAAATTGTTTTGGAAGGAGGTAAAGAAAGTAAGACGTGTGAAAGGGGATATAGGAGGGGAGTGAAAGATAGGAATAATAGATTGTTGGTGGAGAAGAGAGAGAAATTGAAGAGATGGAGGGAGCACTTTGAGGATTTGTTGAATGTAGAGAGTGAGAGCAATGCGAGTATAAGTGGTTGGGGAATAGCTGGGAGAAGAAGAGATGAGAGGAGGGAGGAAGAGATCATTAGGGCGGAAGTAGTGAAAGCAATGAAGATCAAGATGGGAAAGGCCCCAGGAATTGATGCAGTGTGTGGTGAAATGCTGAGGTATGGGTGTGAGATTGTTGTAGAGTGGATATGGAAGTTGTGTAGATTGGCTTGGGAAGAGGGAAGGGTTCCAGAGGACTGGAAATCAGGTATAATTGTTCCTTTATACAAAGGAAAAGGGGAGAGAGAAGTATGTGGTAACCATAGGGGTATTTGCCTTCTTAGTGTGACTGGTAAAATATATGGTAGAATACTCATTGATAGGGTTAGGCATATGACAGAAGAGCTAGTTGGAGAAGAACAAGGGGGATTTAGGAAGGGAAGAGGGTGTGTAGATTAGATATTTGTTCTAAGATGTTTAGTGGAGAAGTATCTAGAGAAGGGAAAGAAAGTGTATGCTGCCTTCATGGACTTGGAGAAAGCTTATGACAGAATAGAGAGGCAAGGTATGTGGAAGGTATTAAGATTATATGGGGTGGAGGGGAAATTGTTGAATGCTGTGAAGAGTATGTACGAAGGAGCTAGGGCTACGGTGCGAGTGGATGGTGAGCTGAGTGAGTTCTTTGATCTCAGTGTGGGACTGAAACAGGGTTGTGTGATGTCTCCATGGCTGTTTAATATATACATGGATGGGGTTGTAAAGGAGGTGCAAGGTAGGGCAGTGGATGTGGGGGTGGCTCTAATGAATGAGGGTGAGATTTGGAAGATTCCAGTGTTGCTGTTTGCTGATGATACAGTATTGTTGAGTGAAGATGAATGGGAGTTGCAAGGTTTGGTGAATGAATTTGGGACAGTGTGTAGGAGGAGGAAGCTGAAAGTTAATGTAAACAAAAGTAAAGTTATGGTGTTTGAGAGGAATGAAGTCACAATGTACAGTGAGGTTGGATGGTGAGGATATGGAGAATGTGAGTGCATTCAAGTACTTGGGTAGTGTGATGAGTAAGGATGGAACCTTGGGGGATGAAGTACATGAAAGGGTACAGCAGGGAAGGAAGGTTGTTGGTTCACTGAAAGCAGTGATGAGAAATAGGGAGGTGAGTATGGAAGTTAAGAAGTCACTGCATGATACTATTGTGATCCCTACCCTGACGTATGGAAGCGAGGCGTGGACCTTGCAAGAGGGGAACTAGTCAAGAGTGAGAGCAGTGGAAATGAGTTACTTGAGAGCAGCATGTGGAGTGACATGGAGGGACAGGTTGACGAATGAAGAAGTGAAGGAACTTTGTGGGGTGGATGTGGATGTGGTTGAGAAGATTAAGAGAAATACATTGAGGTGGTTTGGACATGTGGAGAGAATGGAGAATGAAAGACTAACTAAGAGGGTGTATGTAGGTGAGGTGGAGAGAGGGAGAGGGAGGGGTAGACCGAGGATGAGATGGAGGGATGGAGTTGAGAGGTATATGAGGGAGGGGGGGTGAGTTGGGGGGAGGGTAGTCAAATGGTGGGTGACAGAGCGACTTGGAGGCGTTTTGTCTGCAGCCACCCTTTGCGGGATTAGGGCGTCGGGCTATAGATAGATAGATAGATAGACTTTCCCTTCAGACGTGCTAATCTCTACTGCGATCAGTTCTACCTGTGAGGATACATCTAGTTCTGTTTCCTTGAAATGCAGATTTTTCTTTATTAATATTATAATTTCTCCCCCTTTTTAAAAGTTCCTATCTCTTCTCCATATATTGTATTCCTCTAGGTTTAGTGTATCGTTTGATATCCTTAGTGTAAATTTTGTTTTAGTTAGGTAAACAATATGTGGTTCCTTTTCGTTGATGTAATCATTCATCTCTAGCTATTTTGATACCATTCCATCTACATTAGAGTACACCAACTTAATCATTTGTATACATACTTGTCATGAATTAGGTCTACTACCTATCTCCTTTTTATTCCCTCCTGTTTATGTACCACTTTCGAACCTGCAATCCAATTACACAGTATACACTACACTTTCTTTTCCAAAATTCCAAAAGAAATTATGGCCTTGAAATACCTAGCCTCGGAGTCCTGGGGGGGGAGGGACCATAAATGCCCCCACCTTCCCCCCCTCTCCCGGTGACGACTCGAGCTACCTGGAACCACTGTCTGACTCACTTCTTCTTCATTTCTGCAACATTCGTGGCCTTTCCTCAACTTTCACTCTGTTGAGCACCACCTCTCCTCCTCTAAACCTCACCTTCTTTTCCTAACTGAGACTCAACTGTCTGAGGCAACTCACAGCAAACCATTTTCGGTATCCTCCTACTTTCTCTATACTCACTTCAAAGCCAAAGGTGGCTGTTGTGTAAATATACGCAACAACTTATCTTGCTCTCGTGTTCCTGAACTCGATTCTTCTGAATTCTCCACATTCTGGCTTCAGCTTTCCTGTCATTCTCTGACTAAATATGTCTGTGCTGTTTACTTATCCTCTAATTCTGCTGACTAACAAAAATTCTTCGACTACCTTACTTCAACGATGGAACACATTCTTTCCATTTCTCCTTTCTCTGAAATCTCCATTCTAGGAGATTTCAATGTTCACCACCACCTTTGGCTATCCTCTCCTTTCACTGATCCACCTGGTGAACAAGCCTACCCCTTTTCTATCCTTAATGACCCCAAGCAGCTTGTACAGCACCCTACCCATATCCCTGACCGCCTTAGAGAGAGCTTCAACAAACATGACCTCTTCCTTAAAACTAATCCTTCTGCTTACACTGTTAATCTTTCCTCTCTGTTGGGCTCCTCCGATCACAACCTTATCACCTTAACCTGTCCTATTGCTCCGGTATGGCCTGTGAACCCTCCAAAGAAACATTGTCTGTGACACTTTGAAGCTGCGGATTGGGAGGCCCTCAGGCAGTACTTCTTTGATTTTCCCTGGAATGATTATTGCTTCCGTGGCCAGGAGCCATCTGAGTGTGCCTTGCGCATTTCGGAGGTTATTCTCTCGGGCATGGAAGCATACATTCCTTTCTCATATCCTTTGACTAATGCAAGAAAGCCTTGGTTTAATTACACTTGTTTTAATGCTGTCCGCAACAAGGAGAGGGCCTATAAAAGGTACTGGAGCCAACCCACCCGTGAAACACATCTTTTATACCTTTCTGCCCGGAATCGTACTGAGGCTGGTCTTCGCTCTGCTAAAAATAATTTAATCCGTACTAACTGCTCTCAACTCTCCAACACGAATTCTTCCCGCTTTTTCTGGCACCTTTGCCAAAAACCTTTCTAACAACTTTACCTCATCGTCCTTCCCTCCTCTTTTCTACTCTGATGGTTCTGTAGCTTCTTCTACTGAGAAAGAAAATCTCTTTGCCCAGACTTTCTCCTCCAATTCCACCTTAGACGTTTCCGGTGCTGTTCTTCTGTCACTTCCCCCTGTGACTTCCTTATGGCTGACATTACAATTTCTTAAGCTGATGTATTTTCTGCCATCACAGGCCTCAATACTAACAAGGCCTAAGTTTAGTTACCATGCATGCCTGGTATACCTGGAAGGGTCCGTTGTAGATCCATTCAGAGGTAATGCTTACCCTAGAAAGGCAACCCCTTACTAAGAGGTTTCTCTCCTGCCTGTTGCCTCTGGGGAGTTTGAGCTAACTCTCCGAGGTCAAATGCCAAAAAGGGTGATGCTTATTTCTAATTTGCTGTTGATCTTTTCTCCTTGTAACAGACTGGAGTCCTTGTCCATCAGACTGTTCATCATACTCAGACTGAAAATTTAGTGCCTTATCTAGTCACATTCTCTACTCTTTGTTGTGTTTTTAATGTTGTTTCATGTTAATTTTATTGATGTTATTGATCTGTTCTGGTGCTGTGGTGAACCCAGGTCCACTCAGTTCATGTCATACATGCAGAGTTTTGTATTGCAATATCTGAGGCCTGTTGACAAATTTGAATGATTGAGCAGTGGTTAGTTGTGGTCATAATGTACTAATTTGTGGAGAAACCCTGGTTTCAGACTTGCATCATAGTTCTAAATTCGACATCCTTGGTTTTGCTCAGCCATTGTTTATTCATCACAGTCAAGGCAATCATAGTCGTAGCATGTTGGATCATATTCAAAAGGGATTTTCTGCTCATAGGAAAGCTGATTTCGAATGCAGCTGCCATGAGATTGCAATAGTTCGTGTGTGCTCACAGCATCATGATTTCTGTGTTTGGCATATACAGGAATCCTCATTGTGATGACTTCATATATGGCTGTCTTCTTTCTGCAATGTCAGCTGTGAAGTTGGGTGATTACAAGGCAACTAATTTTTGTTGGTGATTTCAACGAGCATCACCGTGATTGGCTTGATTCTGTTTCACTGACTGACGCTCGTAGTCGTGCAGCACTGGACTTTAACACTGTTTCAGTCTGCTCTCAGATTGCTTTTAGGTCTACCCATCATGCTGGTAACTGTCTTGACAGATGCTCATGCTGAAACCAAAGTCTCCTGGGGGCTCTTTCGACCATTCTTCTGTCAGTGTTTCAATCAAACTTTCTTGATCTTTAAGGAACTTCATCTGAAACCCCACGTAAATTGGGATCCTGTCAAGGAAGAAGTGTCAAATATTTCCTGGCTGCCCATTCTTTCCAATTCTGATACGATTATAGCATTAAATGTACTAGACGTTCTCTGTCTGTCTATCTGTCTGTTTGTCTGTCTGTCTGTCTGTCTGTCTGTCTGTCTGTCTGTTTCTCTCTCTCTCTCTCTCTCTCTCTCTCTCTCTCTCTCTCTCTCTCTCTCTCTCTCTCTCGTGCAGCTTTCCACAGTTTCTCATTCCACTTGCTTATCTCCTTTCTCAAATACTTCCCTCTCGCCTATCTTCATTTATTTCTCTCTTTCCTACTCATCCTCTTTCCACTTCAGTATTCAGTTCTATGAGAAGCCTATCCCTACCACTCCTCTCTTTTCCTCTCCTATTCATGCCTTCCCCAGCGTTTACACTATTGTTGTTTTCTCATAAGTTATTCTCCTTGCAGCCATTATTTCGTCTGTCTATCTCTTAGTATCCTTCTCCACCACTTTTCTCCTTTTCCTCCCTTCCTCTATCCATATCTATTTATCTTTTCCTGTAATTGTCTGTTACTGCAAAGATTTGATCCTATTTACTGTAGATTTTAGATCAAACTTGGGGGATGGGTCGAGGATAAGGCAAGAGTGGCGATTTAGTTTTGAGAAAAAAGAGCAGTCTAAGGTCCAGGTCACAGTTAAGGTCAAAGTTCGATCTGTGTGTGTGTGTTCATAAACAATATAACTCAAAGATATTAATCAAACTTGGTGGAAAGAATGAGGGCAGCCAAGGATGTTTTTGGGAACAGTCGGTTAAAGGTTAAGGTCACAGGGAGATGTAACCTAAAATCCAATTTTTATCCTTTTCAGAAATGGTGAGGGTAAGAATAGAATGAAAGGATTCGATTTTGAGGGAAAAAGTCAAAATTAAAGTTCTCAGGGAAAGATAAAAATGCATTGTCTATTACGTTTTTTAATGATTTCAACCAAACTTAGTGGACGTGTTAAAGGTTAGGCAAGGACGAATGGATTCAGTTTGAAGAATAATCAGTCATTATCAAGGTCGCAGGGCAAGGTCAGTATTTGTCCCTTGTGTCAGTGAGAATGAATAAATTAATAGATACATAGAAAAAACAAATAAAATAGTTTCGGTCTATTTTGATTTAAACTTAATGGATGAGTCGAGGATAGCCCAAGAAGTAATTTTTTTTTAGTACAATAGGGTAAAGGTCAGGGTCACATAGCAAGGTCAACTTAAGTAGAGTTTTTATTCGATGTGGAAAGATTGAGGTTAAATGTTTGATGCAGAAATAAGATTTTGAGAACTGTCAGTCAAAGGTCAAGATCACAGGGAAAAGTCATAGGTCGAGATCAATGGGCAAAGTCCACTCATTCCGTTGTATCTGAGATGAGCCAAGGTTAATGGAAAGGTTACGGGTTACTCAGACGTACTTGGTTTCTGAGAGTAATCTGTCTACAGTCAAGATCACAGGACAGTCAAATATTTGGCCTGTATACTGGTTGGTGGATGCAGGTGTTGCACTCTCTGAATGCTCCTGCTTGTTCATGATATAATTAAGATAATCCAGTGATTGTAGACTCACTGAATTTATCTCCTTTACCATGGTATACAAACCAGCACACACAGTGCACCACAATGTCCTCTACAGCACTATGATCTTCACACCCTTTAAGCCACCACATCTGTACGTCTACCTCACTCTCTACACCACCACACCTACTACCCCACCACACCATTATCAGTGGTAGTATTGCTTATGTATAACGTTTCGCCCAACTGGCAAACTCAGAAAGATATCATAAGACTAAAATTGATGAAAATTTGTGTTGTACATCTTAGGGCCGATTCACACTCCACTTTTCGTCTCCGTACGGCTTTCGTACATAAATTATTTGTATGTTGAGATCAGTGGGGCTGTTTACACTATACATTCCGTTCATTGTTCATCTTCTGTACAGCTTTCACTTGTACGGATCAGATACGCTTGGAAGAAATCTCGGATGAACGAAACGTATACTGTATGTATGGAAACGTTCCGTACCTCTGCCGGTAAGTGTGAATACCGATACATGTCAGTCACGGTGTGATTATGGATGAGAGAGGACTCCTCTGAACTTCTGTCTGTCATTGGTTCTGGCTGTGACCAGTGCTACAGTCATGAATGACGAGAAGTTCATAGAACTGGTCAGAGACTATGAGGAACCAAATGACATGAGCAACAGAAAATACAGCAATAACTGTGCGAAAGAAAAAATGGAAATCCATTGGAGAGGGATTGCGAAAATCAGGTAAGGCACATATTGGTCTTGAGCAAGTCCCCTTCTATCTTCTGGAGCAGATAGTTGAAGTGAGATTTTGTCATTCTGAAGTATTGGTAAAACTTCATTTCATCATCTTGTAATTCCTTACAAAATGTCCAAAATTCACCCCATGATTTCCACTTGTGTACCCAAACTCTTTTCTTCTCATTAATGACCCTCATTTCATCTTCATCTAAAAGCGGTGCAGTTGCAGCGAGCTGCTTCACACTAAATTTCTGAGGTGCCATGTCAGAGCAACAGCTGCATGCGGACTGACCAGATCCTAGACTTTTAGTGTGAACACAGAGATATTTTGCAGGATCACAAACTAATTGTAACCATATGAAGGTGAACCCTATAACGTGAATCAGCCCTAATGTGTGGTCACTGGAACTTTTTCATTGTTTCTTAAAATAAGCATGACTGCGTACTTATTGTTGCTACCATTTATTACCAGCCGCAATAGAGAAGCTGGTATTGTTTTCAGTTTGTCTCTCTGTCTGTGTGTGTATCTGTTAGCATGATAACTTCACAGTTGCTCAGCTTTTCATCACAAAATCTTACAGGTGTGTAGTAGGAAAATAATTTCCTATGAGTTTGAAATTGGTGAAAGTAGGTCAAGGTCTGTGTGTCTGTTGGCGTGATATCCTCACAACCTCTTAACCTCTTCGCGCAAGATGATGCAAAACGACAAAGTGCTTCCAGCGTGGAGAGTACACTATGATGCACATTCCCTATAAATCATCATCAAAACTTTATCTGTGGCTGTAAATGCATCAAATTTTGGTGAGTCATAGGTCAGGGTGTCCATGTCCAAGGCAAACATATGGCAACCCTGTCAACCCTGCCACAAGGACGAGCAGTCTATTATTAGCTCAGTGTCCTCCTGGCAGTCAGGCAAGCAGGGTGTGTTAGCATGCGGCTGGCCATTTTATTCCTCATTTTCTATTATGTCACCCCGTCCATACCTTATGTATATTACAGTGATAGTGTGTTGTATAGTGCACTGTGTCTGTTAAGAAGGTGTCTTTTTTATATATATTTAGAGAAATTTAAATTTCACATCTTTAACTGTTCGTGACCGTCCCTTTCACTACTAAAAGTAACCACGATGGCAGAGATAGGGTTATCCGAGAAGTACCTGGATTATTTATTTAGTGAAACTGAAAGTGAGAAGGACACAGACACAGATTCTGGGGAGAGTGATTTTGAGAGTGACTGGGGAGAGAGAGAGAGAGAGAGAGAGAGAGAGAGAGAGTGAGGAGAAGGAGAGCTAATCCTGCCCCCAGGCGTCACTATAAACTTCCCTCCAGGGTCAAGGTCACCCCCAATATTGCCACCACTACCACCACTGATAGTACCACCATTACGACCACTGGTTCCACCACTACCACCACTGGCACCACCACTACCACCATCACCATGGAGACAGCTGCCTTGTATCGCCACCTCTCTTCCACTCCCCCACTGTGAACACAGAGCTTGCCACCCTCACAATCACCCTAAACTCTCACTACACTCCAGCCTGCCCACATTTCACCACCCATCCAAGATACATCTGTCTCTTTTCCCCCACCAAATCATCAAAGTCACACTCCCCTTCAGGCTTCATATCCCCAGAATTTCAGCTATCATCATCATCATCATGAGCACCACAACCATCTTCACCACAACCATCTCCATCACAACCATCTACACCACAACCATCACCAGAACCTTCATCAACACAACCATTATCAACACAATTATCATCACCATCTCCCTCCTCACCACAAAGACGAGGGTGGCATGGGGCTCGGCAAGGTAGCGGTGGGCGGCCGATAGGTAGTTGTCTGGCTCGGGGTTGTGTGCACCACACACATACACAGCCAAGCATTTCCCCAGGTGAAGACCATCAGGGAGACACCTGGAGTTCTGGGTCATTTACACCCAGTGCAGGCCCCTTCACCGAAATTCCAGGTTTGCGAGTGGCAGCAACAGCAACTCCACTCCAATATTTTCAATTTTTTTTTACCAGGGAGTTGCTGATCCACCTGACAATGGAGACAAACAACTTTGCAAAATTCCTGGAGACTGCTCTAGATGCTTGGTACCTTTGCAATGAGGAGGAGATGGTCAGGTTCCTCGGGTTGTACTTTCTTATGGGGATTTGTGATCTGCCAACCATAAGTCACTATTGGCAGTCCACGGAGATTCATGATTACCCCATATTTTGGTGGGCGATGCTGGAAAGCACTTTAGGGCCATCCTGAAGCACTTTCATGCCTTCAACAGTCTCGTCATACCTGAGGACAATTAAGACTGGCAAATAAGGATTCATACAGTACAGTGATGCAGTACCTTCCTCAGAGGTTCAGGGAGGTTTACATCCCATCTGATCATCTGAACCTGGATGAGGGATCTCTGGGTTGGAAGGGGCACCTTTCCTTCCATGTATGTAACCCAATGAAGCCCCAAAGGTATGCCATCAAACTTTACATCTTGGCTGCGGCAAAGAGTGGCTACATTTGGAACTTTGAAATATACATGGGGGAAAGGAAATCCCTTGAAAACACAGGGTGGAGCCTCTTTGAACCTTTGATAGACAAAGGTTACAAGAGACAAGAGCACATATACCACAAGCTCTTGGCATTCCAGAGGGAGGGGTGGCCTGCATCGGGTGCCGTCAATCACCATGCACCCGACCTTCCCTCGCGACGACCAGCAGGAGTGCCTGCAGCAACCACTCCCTCAACTGCAGCCTCTGCTCTACCTGCAACCATCTCTCCACCTCCTGCAGTAGCCGGTCCTTCAGGGGTAACTCGGCCAGTTACTGCCATGACCGCTCCACCTCCTGCAGTAGCTGGCCCATTAGGAGTTACTTGGCCAGCTCCTACTGCGCACCTCTGTCAGGAATATGGAGACAAGGAGATGGGGGAGCACTGCCGTCCAAGCGCTGTCGATATGTAGACCGTAGGATACGCTTGGACTCTATTCTGTTCCACAGCCTTGAAAAAATCCGCGGCAGGAAGAGGATGCGGTGTTTGCTGTGCTGTTGGCACAGGAAAAGGAAGGACACCAGCTATATATGTTCTGTTTGTGATGTGCCTCTCTGTAGAGGACTATGCTTTCATCAGTACCATACTGAGGAAAGCATACAACAGTAAATCACACCATGCGAACACACACACACACACACACACACACACACACACACACACACACACACACACACACACACACACATCACAAATAAACACATATATAGGCTGTGATCATACCTTTCCTTCTCTCTGGAACTCCATCTCTACGTTCTGGAAGCATTCCAACACTGCTAGAGGATGTGAGTAACCAGTTTATTTGTCTAGTTTATATATATATATATATATATATATATATATATATATATATATATATATATATATAAATATATATATATATATTAATAAGGTAAAAATGTGTGTTTACTGTATATTCTCATAGGATAAATGAGGTGCATTTGATTGTTTTTCCTCTCAGGCAATTTGCTCCGAAAGTATAGGTTGCATAAAAAATCCAAAAAAAGCTGAGGAAACTGATGATTTTCTATGTACTTTTGTAAACCAAAATAATCTTTATGGGCAAATAATTTGGGAAAAGTTTGGAAACAAAAACATACTAAGCTGATAGGCACGAGCTTACGTGCTTTTACCCCGCCCAACCCGTCCTAACTTTTCGAAACTCATTTTCTCAATGACAATAAGGATTATAATAATTTCTGTTTTATCATGAGTTTCCTTATCATTTGGGCTACAAAAATGTAAATAATTTACATATATGTTTGTTACAGCCTCAATAATAACATACGAAAAGATAAACAAATCATACAGTTTTAGGTCTATCTATCTATCTATTGCCAGACGCCACAATCCCGTAAGGGGTGGCCATTTGACTTTGAGTTATATGTTTTACAGGGAGGGACACTAACCCTCCACCAACCCACTTGTTGACACGTAGGGAACACGTATGGTTTGGTTATATGGTTACCACCCAACGTTGTGAATGGTTTCTTGGCTTACAGGAAACCATTTGGTTTGTCACTCAATGTAAAGCCACCTGTAAAGGAAAGAAAAGCAATAAGAAGTGACAGGAAAGATGGGAGAAATAGGAAGAGAGGAGGACAGGCACAGAAAAGAATGATAAAGGCAAAGGAAAAAGTAGGCAGCACTACGTCAAGTGAGTGGATGATGGTCGCCACCACCTACCTCTAGGTGATTTTTTAAATTTTCGATTTACTCGAAAACTATTGGGCGTATCAAAATTTCCCTGGCTCGTAAGGAAGCTCGTGAAATTTTGCATACAGGCACGTGCGTTTCAACTGCACGTCCAGGGAAAAATTTTGTGCAGTGATGGTAGGAAGTTATTAGAGACTACTGTAGTTTTCGCCGAAATACGGTTTATTCTCACTTAGTTTCTGTACATTTATTCTTCTGTTTCATGTTTTTTTTTTTGCCTATCTTATAATATAAACATCAGCGAAGATGATGGGCTACTGTTTGTAATAATATAAGCATTTTTCAGGGGCAAATTTGGCCTTAGATTTTTTTTTTTTCTTCTTTCCACACGAGCGGAGGCAGCCTAAGTGGGGTCTTGGTTTTGTGCCTGGCACAAAAACTTATTGGAAGCTTATGGTGCGTGAAAGATTAAGATATCACAAAATTTTACAGATGTGTAGTAGGGATGAAAATATCCTACGAGTTCGAAGTTGGTGAAAGTAGGTCAAGGTCAATGTCATATTCCGAACCGTACTAGATATGTATTGGCTCGCGGCTTGTGTGATTCCTGCCTTGAAGGGCCTGTAATTATTATTATTATTTTTGGTCAAGTTATCATTATTTCATTATTATACGTTCCCATTTGCTTACGTACTCTTAACATACGTAACTATGATCACTTGCCTTCCCATTGCCTTTCTAAATGCTAAGAGAATTATTCACTACTGTCTTATCTACTGTACACTAATTACCAAATTTTCACTACCTAACCACTTGTCTGGTTTCCTCTCACCTGCATAATATAACGTACTTCCGAGCTACATGACTTTTAATCAAAAAGGTAGTTAACGTATTTGCTCAACCGCTTTTTTTTTTTTTTTTTTTTTTTTTAAACATCATCATTTATCTAGGATAGCCGTACTTACTTTTCGATGACCTAACAAGTTGTAAAGTTTCTCCATTCACATATCAAAATATAGATCTACAAAAACAAATCAGTTGATCACTTGCTCGAAGGGTCCTTCACACGTCAGTACATGCTGCTACTTGAGCATCAAAAACTGTACATTTATTTATTAAGGGTTACATAACATGAACGACATTGTAGGTGTATAAATAAGTAAAGAATACTGTATACTTTCTAATATTCATATCAATACAGCAATACAATATATCTGTGGTGAGGAAGAAATTTGCCTACGTAATTCCTGCATAAAAAAAGTCGATTAAAGAGTTAGGGGTTAAAGACCCTACCTTCTTATATTTGCATAAAGTCGTTGCAACTCCACCGCTGAGCACTTGTGTCACGGGCAAAATTTTGTCATATTCCCCATGGAGTAGGAAAGGGAAGAAGATAGTCTATGGAGCTTACTAATACATTCATGCCCCCATGGAAATGATAGGCTCTTGGCCCAGATTGCCTCAGCTCCGTATGAATATGGAAAAGTACACTGAATTACAGTGAATACCGTAATAAAACTATTCCATCCCCCCTCCCCTCCCCCCCAAAGAAAAACGCACACGGGAATATAGCCGAGGTTGGATCAAAGCTTTAAACAGTATGGGGTCCTTGGAATACTGTACAGAACACATGGGTCAGTGGATGTGATGAGGCTGAGAACCACTTGTGTAGACGGTTGACTATTGTGTCTAATGAACGGAAAGGTTTAGATACACTCCATAGCTCAGCCATCGCAATAACCTTTGAGGACAATACCTCGAACATGTTACATATGTACAAAAATAAATGCAGAGCTAAATAATACAAGGTAACTGCCTGTAGCACTATCTTTCACGCTGTTAGTTATGGAAATACTGGCTGCGTGAGGTAAGAGGTCAGGGAAGATGTGGAAAATGAAACAACGTGCAGAAGAGCGTTGGGAACTCATGCCTTAGAGTATAGCCCATCGCCATTTCCATCTGCAAATACAGATATTTTACATGCTTTCTGCTGTAATTTCAGATGCATTCAAAATCTGGCTTCCCTTCACATAGGCTCTTAGGACGAAATGTTTGCTATCATATCCCGAAAAGTATACAGATATATCCCAGTTGATATTTTTTTGTCCACTATAAGAAGAATTACAATTAAATATGAAAAAAAAAAAAACTACTTGTGTTTTTGACTCCTAGCTTTGAGATATCCTCTAAGAGTCAGTTGAAGTTATTCCAGTACTCGACGTAGGGAAAGACTGAAAAAAAAAAAAAAAATGCAAAGGAAGCATGAGGGTCAAACTGAACCGGCATTAATTTTTTGCTGCAAAGTGGTGGACCTCCTGGCACTTCTTTGCGACGCCCTTTACCTTAGACCCCTGGTTGCGAAATACTATACCACCATACCTTGGACACCACCATACCCTCTACACCATCATATCACTACATCACCGTACCCTTTAATTTAATCATATTATCTACTTGTTCCCGTTTGCTCTCCAACATTGTTATCAGTAGCTGAGGATTGCAAAAAGTACTATAGTTGTGATGCTGTACGCTCGTGGCTTGGGAAATGGGTGACCTAAAGCTAAATAATGACAAACTAAAAATGCCAGTCTTTGGTCCTCAGTCTTTGCCTTAGATGTTTGAACGCCATAACTGTGGACGCATCTCAGCAAAACTCAGCCCGAGGTGGCCATCTCTTTGCTTTACTTCCTGCTCAAGGAATTTCAGCCACGTGTGTACCTTTGGAATCTCACATCCAGACATAGTTACCTTATTTCCTGATAGATATGGAGTGAAGGAATCAAACGACACCTGAAGGTTTTACCAGCTATGATGACACAGTGGATGAAGACCGGAGGCGACACTTGGTCAGCCCCGGGTTCGATCCCTGGACAATATGGTCGATCTACAAAAACCATCTTTAATTAAGGTAAAGGCAATAACCTGTCCATTAGAAACTCTGCTGACATCCTTCATATGAGCAGTGTGGCATGGTTACATTATTTAACACTGACATTCACAATGGGAAAATAACTAGTTTCGCCAGAGTACAACAGCAGATGTTAGTAATGGTATAATTGCCTTCGGTAAAAACTATTTTCCGATAGCTGTATGTTTCATGATTACTGGTCGAATGGGAGAGAGAGAGAGAGAGAGAGAGAGAGAGAGAGAGAGAGAGAGAGAGAGAGAGAGAGAGAGAGAGAGTATGACGTATATCTTTCATGTATTAGCTATATGTTCTAACTTATGAATTTCCTATAATATAGTTAATGATTACCGTCACAGTGATAGGACTGTTTACAACCGAATTTCAGTGATAATATAATTTAAACTGAATTATCATACAATTGTCAGGTGAGATTTAGCCTCTCATTTATTTTCATTATTTAACTTTATTGTGCACTGTGCAAGTACTAAACATGAACGTAATACAGAATATTACAGTATTCTGAAGAGGTATATGTGGCTACAGAAAATCAGGAAAACGTTATTGTGGACAAACACAATTTATACATATCGGTGAAATATCTATGAATTGTGAACGAGCTAGTTATATTTACTCTGGTCTTACATCAAACAATCCAACAGAGTCAAGTATGATCAGTTTGTAAATAGTGTGCTGCATAGTAGGATACAGTATATATGTAGGTGTTATATGTAGACCGTGAAATCGATCATTTGGTTAAATGGCTGGTCATTTCATAAAATAAGGAGGGATTAGGTTTGTGTGATGAACTAGGATACTTTATAATCAGGTTGGGTTACACCGTGATAATTGAGGCTAAGTTGGGTTGGGTTAGGACTTGTAAATTTAGAATTATGTTAGGCTACGGTTGGTTAATTTGTAGTTATCGTTGTTAGGATAACTTAACCTAATTTAACCTACTCTAACCTATTGTAATCTTAGCCTATATCAACTTACCAAATCCAGCCTTACCCTAAACAAATTCAGTTTCAGTTTACCCAGCTTAAACTAACATTATTTCAGGAACTGAATTAGGCAGTTCACAAAATTACTGAATTCACAGCCTACCGATGATATATACTGGCAGGGGTACTCAACGTTTATATATATATATATATATATATATATATATATATATATATATATATATATATATATATATATATATATATATATATTCCTTTATTTCTGTGTGTGTGTGTGTGTGTGTGTGTGCTATATATCCTTTGTATTTCTAATAGAGAAGGCAGCAAGTGAGAGCAGGTCCGACGTGTTGGGTGAAGGAGAGGGCTGCTGCCACCATGTGAGGGGGACACAGGAGGGTTTGAGGGTGAGTGGCGTTGTCTGTTGTCCCTTGTAGTCCCCCCGGCAATGACGCGGTGCCGCTCACACACCGCTGCAGGTCCATCTGTCAGTGATGTAATATTTTAGAAACAGTGACCATTAACCATTCGAGCAGAGACACACACACACGGTAATTAATATGTTCATAGGGGTGAAGGGGAAAATGGGAACACTCTTAAAATCCGCGATGCTAATACAATACTCAGACTCTCTTTGCTATGGCATCGTTAATGATTTTAAAACAAACTTGGTAAGTCATTTGTTTGCTCTAAAATATTTCCGTAAGGTATTATTTTATTTTAAAACTTAAAACGTTAAGAACTCATTGTCTGGTTGCTGACATGTAGCATTATATTGCACTGGAAAGAACGGACAGATATATATTTCTTTCTTTTTAACCTCTGCCACATCTTGTCCTTCCTCCACACACACACACACACACACACACACACACACACACACACTTGTCACTACCTCACCTCACATTATCATACCTCGCACTGACACACACACACACACACACACACACACACACACACACACACTTGTCACTACCTCATCTCACATTATCACACCTCGCGCACACACACACACACACACACACACACACACACACACACACACACACACACACACACAACTGTCACTACCTCACCTCACATCATCACATCACACACACACACACACACACACACACACACACACACACACACACAATTGTCACTACCTCACCTCACATCATCACATCACACACACACACACACACACACACACACACACTCACTACAACACCTCACACTACATACTTTACACTGCCACACCACTAACATTTACTTGCAAGTCCCATACTGCCACACCAAACACTGCCACACTTAGTCACATCAGCCTTTAATAGCTGTTATGAGCACTTAATATTCTTATAAGAAAATTCCATTGTTTGTTATAATGGAAATTTTGAGTGAGCAACATACGCACTACATGATATTTTCACTATATAAATGAAATATGCCTTGCAATATATCTATCGGATCTCTCATCATAGTATTTGCAAAGTTTTGAATATGGAAGGATTTCGGACATGTTGTATACAGTAATACAAAGCATAATAATACGTCATTTATTGCCAAGTGCTGTTATTAAATTGGAAAGTTTAGTGCGATATTTTGGGGGCTTGCATTAGTGTATATAGATAGATAGATAGATATATAGACACACACACACACACACACACACACACTTCCCCCCCGTATCAACATCACACCCCTCCCACACGTTACCCTTTGGTCAGGCTGTTAGATCCGCCACTGTTGCAAAATGACTTCAAATGTACGTCATCGTCTTGAATATGGTATTACACACTTCCCAATAAAATATTTTTGCCCAACCCATCATAGTTACGTAGTTGTTGTCAAAACTTTCGCCACTAGCAGGTGAGTGGCAACTGCACGAGCAGGACTCACTCCCACCAAACCATCGCTGAGTTGCCGGTTAGTCCAATCAGCCATAACTAGAGCATGGCATGTAACTCTTGATAATTTATTTCATTTCATCTTTTCCTTTCTTAACCACTGTCGTCCTTGCATGCGATTTAAGCATAAAAGAACATTTTTATTTCGATTTTTTTTTTGCGAGGAAGAAGGAACCAAAGGCCAGGAGCCCGCAAACTTTCCTTAAAAAAAAATAAATAAATAAAAATAAAAGAAAAACAAATTCAAGATCCGTTTATTTCGAGATGCCTGGACACACTGCTTTTAAAAGACTGGAGATCATAGGATGTAGGAAATACAGACAGAGGGAGACAGTTCCAGAGTTGATCAGTTGCATAAATGAGGATTGAGAGTAACGGTTAACTCTTGCATTAGAGAGTTGGACAGAAAAGGGTTGAGAGTTTGTTGCTAGACGTGTGCTACGCGCCCGTCGTAGAGGTGGAGGGATGGAAGCAGACAGTTCAGAGGAGCAGTGACCATTGAAGTAGCGATAGAAAAGGTATAAAAAGCAACAGTGTGGCGAAGAGACAGAGTTTGAAGGAAGCCAGTAAGAGGAGGAAAGTTAATGAGACGAAAAGCCTTTGACTCCACCCAGTTGAGAAGAGCTGTATGTGGGGAGCCTCCCCACACATGAGAGTTGTACTCTACACTGTGGCGAATAAAACCCCTGTATAAAGTCAACAACTGTGCAGGGGCAAAGAAGGTACGGAGACGGCTTAGCACACCTAATCTCTTGGAAGCAGATTATACAAGAGATGTAATATGATCTTCTCAAGATAAGTCCCGAGTGAATGAAACCCTAAGCATGTTCAAGGATGATGTAGGATTGAACTGGATATTATTAAACATTAGTGGGTACTCCTGTGGAAGATTTTGTCGGGTTGATAGGTGTAAGAACTGAGCCTTTGATGCATTAAAAACAAGATTATTTTTACTCAAGTCAGAGATACGAGCCAAGACAGACATTTGGTGTGCCATAGCCTCATCCCTTGTTTGTTGAAGTAACTGCTGAGATGGACGTTGCGGGAAACGAATGGAAAGGTGAAGGGTGGGATCATCAGTGTATGAGTGGATAGGGTTAGACGTACAACTTAGAAGGTCATTGATGAATAAAAGGAAGAGAGCTGGTAATAGGACAGAGCCCTGAGGAACACCACTGTTGATAGACCTAGGAGAAGAATGATGGCTGTCTACAACAGCGGCTATAGAACGACCAGAAAGGAAGCTAGCGATGAAGGCACAGATAGAAGGACAGAAACCGTAAGAGGGTAGTTTGGAAATTAAAGATTTATGCCAGACTCGATCGAAAGCCTTTAAGATGTCAAGTGCAGTGGCAAAGCTTTCGCCAAAGTCCCGAAAGGAGGATGGCCAGGTGTCTGAAATGTAGGTGAGATGATCGCCAGTGGAGCGCCCCTGACGGGACCCATACTGACGATCAGTCCGTGCTAATGCTGTAGTAACCGGATCAGGAAGTTAATCAATTTTCATAGTAGGTATGATTAGGTTATTTCTTGGCTCAACCAAGGAGATGGGGATGAGTGACAATAAAATGCCAAATATCCAATAAAAACTGCACGATTCTGTTCCTAGAAGAAACTTCGTAGTGTGATTTAAAAAATCTTGCACATAATGGGTAGGTTGCATGCCCCTAGAACTAGCTCAGATTGGCAAGTAGCACACTATAGGTTAAAGACCACGAACCATACTATCATGTGTAGGTCTTTTCAACTAATGGCTCACTGCATATGTCATAAACTGAACCACTGGCTTTCTAAGACCCTTATCGCGAAGGACTGTGAAAAGAAACCTCACGCAAGACTACAGGTTATGTAGGATCCTTCAACTTTTCTAAATCTAAAAGGGAACACATTCTTCCCATCTCTTCTCTCACTGAATTCGGCATATTAAAGGATTTCAAAATTATCCACCCGTTTTCTTTCTTCTCTTCATTAGCTGATCCACCTGGTGAATCAACATCTTTTCCACGCTGAACTGATTATTACATCCTGTACATAACGTTACCCCTATCTCTGACCGCCTTGGTGACTTCCAAAATAATTACCCTTTCTCTTTCTTCTGATGTTGCTACTTACCCTGTCATTTTTTTCCTCACCTGATCACAGTTTTATCTCCGTAATCCATCTTCCCTCTCCAGTAAGACCTGTGGATCCTCCAAAGAAGCAGCGACGGTGGTATTTTGGATCTGTAGATTGGAAGGCTCTCAGGCAGTACTTCCTCCACTATCCTTGACATAATTATGAAACCCTTGGACGAGAGCCATACGAGTGTGCCTCACGCGTGGTCATACTCATAGGCATAAAAACACATATTCCATTACCTTGCCTTTTTACTAATGGAAAAAATCATAGTTCAATCGTGTCTATTCTAGGGCCGTCCACGAGAGGCACATGATTTCAGTATGAAGCCAGCACCATCTTCCCATTAAATCACTTTCTTTACGTTTCTCCCCTGGAATAATGATACATCTTTTATTTGTCTCAAATAATAATAATAATAATAATAATAATAATAATAATAATAATAATAACAACAACAACAACAGTAATAATAATAATAATAATAATAATAAAAATATAATATAATAATAATAATAATAAAAATATAATATAATAATAATAATAATAATAATAATAATAAGTAGAGGCTCACTCAGTGGAGCTCATCTCTCCGACAAGGGCAACGCAAATTCCAAACCACTCTTCATAATGGGTTGTTTTCTCGTCACTGATAAGGGTTTCTCAAAAAGTGTTTTCCGGATCCAGAATAAGTAATACGATCCGGATCGATTTTGTAAGTTAACTGATTGTTCTGTGGGACGTGGGCTATCTACCCACCATATTTGGTCCAGATCTTTCTTTTAGTTTTGGAATAATCTTGCTAACAAACAAATTAATAAACAAAAAACAAACAGGGGTGAAAACATACTCCCCTTGTCGGAGACTTGATTAGGGTTTCGCAAAAAGTGTTTTCTAGATCCAGAATCTGTAATACGTTCTGAATTAGTCCCAAAAGTTACCCAATTGTTCCCTGGGACATGGGCTATCTACCCACCAAATTTGGTCCACATCTCTCTTTTAGTTTTTGAGTAATGCTGCTAACAGAGAAACAAACAAACAAACAGGGCTGAAAACATACTTTCCTTGTCGGAAAGAATAGAGGTGAAAAGTACTCTCCCTGTTTGAGAATAATAATAATTAGGGGCACTCAGTGGAGCACATCTCTCTGACAGGGGAGATGTAATTTGTAGACCACTGTTCATATTGGGTTAGATTTTCTCATCATTACCTGTCCCCGCCCCGGAGGGGCTCGGGGACGGGTATTGTTTTCAATCGGTTTGTCTGTTCGTTTATTTGTCTTTTTGTCTGTCTGTCTGTCTGTCTGTTAACAACTTTAAGTGAAAACTACTGGTGCGATTATGACTAAAATTACAGGGATGATGGCCTATGACCTTCCAATCACCTGATCAAGTTTTGGGACTAACTGGGCTAAAAAAGTAAAAAAAAAAAAAAAGAACTTTTTTGCAATAACTCCTATTCAATTCGTCATATCGACGTGAAATCAAATCATGAAGATGCATCTTTCAAATCTGCATCCCATAACATGCCTCTTTACATCAGAGGGTCACCCCCAGTTAGCGATAGGGGGTCAGTGTAAGATGGGTCGGGCCTAAAATTTCAAATGGGCATAAAATCGTCAATTTTGACCCAAATTACTCCAAATTTGATAGGTGGCATCTTTGACTAGATATCCTGTTGTGCTTACACGTCAGCACTAAGATGACTGCCCGGGTCGGGTTTGCTGTGTCTTGGCACCGCATCTTGTTGATTAGGGTTTTGCAGAAAGTGTTTTCCGGATCCAGAATATGTAATACGATCCGGATCGGTCCATGAGTTTAATCAAGTGTTCCCTGGGACATGGGCTATCTACGCACCAAATCTGGTCCAAATCTCTTTCTTTTAGTTTTTGAATAATCCTACAAACAAACAAACAAACAAACAAACAGAGGTGAACATACTCTCCTTGTCAGAGAGACTTGATTAGCGTTTCACAAAAAATGTTTTCTGGATTCAGAATCTGTAATACGATCCGGATCTGTCCCACATGTTAATCAATTGTTCCCTGGGACATGGGCTATCTACCCACCAAATTTGGTCCAAATCTCTCTTTTAGTTATTGAGTAATCCTACTTGGAGACAAACCAACCAACAAACAGACAAACAAGGGTGAAATCATACTCTCCTTGTCGGAGAGAATAACAATAATAAACTGAAAATGCACTGAACTCTGATGCAAAGTCTTCCAGCTCCTGCAGGCACCGTGCAATAGATAAAAAAATAAGTAAATAAAAGATTATCGGTGGATAAATAAGCCGTACTTCTTGTTTCTCTTGTCTTCCTGCTCTCATGCCATTTTATCGTGATACCTATATTGACACTGCAGATATCCTTGCTCAGAATTTCTCCTGTAATTCTACTCTGGATGATTTCCAGGCAATCCCTCCTCCCTCTTGAAGTATATCTTCGAAAGAAGTACTTATTTTCTCTTTGGAATCAGTACTAATAAGGCGTAAGGACTTGGTGGAGTTGCTCCTGTTGTGTTCAAGAACTGTGCTTCCATGCTAACACTCTGCCCAGGCAGACACTTTAGTCTTTGCCTGTCAACTTGCACCTCTCCTTGTTGCTTGATGTTTGGATTCATTCAGTCAGTCCCAAAGAAAGTTTGACCGCTCCCAGCCCATAAACTATCGCCCATTACTTTAATATTTTCTGTTTAAAAGTTTTGAATACATCCTAATGAGGAAGATTTTGAGACATCATTCTTCATATAATCTCGTTTCTGATCCCCAGTACAGTATTACCGTTATCTTATTATATACAATATGTTACATATATGCTACACGTGTTGTACATACAAATACTGTAAGATAATAGTATCAATTGTAATGATCGCGGTCACGCATTTACATAGTCATATACACTACACTTAGGTAGACATGGCTGCATAAATGTAGGATATGTTGTTCATATAATTAAGATAATAGTAACAATGGGTTCCACCTGGGATGCTCCACTGGTGATCCTATTACATTCCTCTCTATTGGTCAACCTCTTCGGGATTTCAGTGAAACCTCTGCTACTTAGTTACTCATGTGAAAGGCTTTAGACAGAGACTGGCGCAAGTAATTAATGTGCGAGGTATTTTCTGACAGGCCTTAGACATCTTTCATTATCTTCATCTCACGTTTCCTTTCCCATCAGTCTATAGCTGCAGTTGTAATCGGCCACTTTGTTTTTCCTAGAGTAACTATATACCGGGACAGTAGCGACATAGGGGGTACCGGACGCTCAGCTGATGGCCGCCATTTTCCTGCCAAATTCGCGTGCCGCCTGACTGAGACTCAGGCGCAGGCATTCCGTTAGCGTTAGTTCATGTTTTTTTGTTGCTGAGAGTGGGCGTGATGCCGGGCTGTTCTGCCTATGGGTGTGCCAATCGACCGGAGAAAGGCTTTAAAATGTTCACATTTCCATCTGATCCAGAAAGAAGGAAATTATGGAGGAATAAAGTCAATCGTCTGGGGTGGGAACCAACTTCTAAATCAGTCTTATGTGAGGTATGGTATGCTTAATGAATGTTTTCATGTAATTTGCTGGGAGTTTGTTCCTCTCTGCCGTAGAAATAAATGAACTGTCGGTGTAAGAGGGAACCACTAAAGTAGATAAGAGTATCAGGACGGGTTAATCATTGAGAATGAATTTGCGTAAGAAGTGATGACTCACAAATTCACGTTTTTTTCATACTATGTTGATATTAGTTGTTTATGGTTGTTTCTACATATCTTGCATATGTGTTATTATACTTCCTGTTCATATGAGTGCATTGTGTTACTTGTGTATTATGCCTACATGGAAAAAATGTATTATTCACAAAATAATAGTGCGCTCTTCATACCAAGGTAGCCTACCATTATACTATCCTACGTTTATACTGTCGTATAACATACAGTTTACCTGAGAGTACCTATATAGGTACTCTAGTTTACTTCTACTGTTATCATTGGTTCCTTAGAAGCTGTAACACTTTTTCAAGTGAGTCTGAAGTCAGCATAATAACCTTCACAGATGAAGGTCAGCAGGACTTGCCAGTGACAGAAAGTGATTCTTTGTACAACTTTATAGGCTACTGTGTTCACAATGTAAAAAACACGGAGACCACCTGTGACGAGTGCCTGGGAGATGTAATATCATCACCCCATCAGACAGCTCATAAAGCTGCAGACCTCACTTTGCTCAAGGAATACAAAAAAGGAGGACTTATAAAGTATATGAGATGCTGCATAAAGTAGAGCTGATGTTCAGGAAAGGTCAGTGTGATTTGACAGGAAAGGATAACATTAAGAAAACCCTGATGAATGAAGCAGTAAACCTAACCAAAAATTATATTCCTACCAGTCACAACCTCAAAAACAAACTTCTAAGCAAGTTTATCAATGCTCGCTTGCATTTCTACTGCCATAAGATTAATGAAGAAGTAAAAAGAAACACAGAAGAAAAATACAGAACTCAGTAAAAGTGTAGCCATGAGGAAACTTGTACAGAATGTAATCAAGTCCTGTCCCTCAACAGGTTACTGCTATAACATAGTATACTGTTAAATATTCCCATATAAACATTGATTGTAAGCATCCTACTTCTCATTCATCATCTTCTCTTATATTATGCTTTCGTCAGTATTTATAGCAACTATCACCAGCTAGAGAGAGAGAGAGAGAGAGAGAGAGGACAGCAGGTCACGGGGCAGGGAGTCGGTGTGCGCCACGCGTTTGGCAGGAAAATGGCGTCCTATTGGGGAGTTGTCGCTATTCTCAGTATATAGGTACTCTAGTTTTTCCTACAACTATCATATGGTGTTCTTAAGGGTGCTGCCGTTTCACCCACCCTGAGTAATCTCTTCTTCAGTAATGATCAGTGACCTTCTGAGCTGTACACCCAGCCCTGTTAAAGTAAGGGTTACTTCTGCCCCAAGTTGATTGCTGTAACGGCTGTTGTGATGGACGCTGTAAGAAGTGTCTGCCGAAGTGGAGGGTGAAATAATCAGCACATGAATTCAAAGATCTCTGAATACTTCCGAGTTTTATTCCTTTCAGGTACAACTGAGGTACGCTTTCGAAATATTGTGGCGTCTCTCTCTCACGCTACGTCTGTTCTCAGTCATTACTACTAACTCACTGTCCGTTCATTGAGTGCCCGCTCTGTCTGACTGCCGCTCACTAACTTACTATCTGTCACAATTCTCTCTGTCATTATCCATCTGCCACTGACTTACTGACTTGTATTGTCTGACTACCCATTACTCTCAGTCACTGGCTCACTGACTGATTGCTGTGCACTACACTCAACTCAACTCATTGGTGGGATGGTCCCTTTAAATCACTTCCCTGACTCCACCTACAGTGCAGCCCCATATATTCTAGAGCTGGGGCTCAACCTTTTTGCCTGTTCAGACCCCCAGTGGCTTGGCCATGATGTCCCCATACCTCCTTCACCAGACTGTCGAAATCATCATCGTCACCAGTCCCATTAGGTACCAGTGTAACTTGAAAAGATGTTAATAGCTTTGGTTTTACTCTACATATTGATAACTTGAAAGAGAACAGGAAAGAAATTAATTATGGTATTTAGCCTATACATTTCCTTGTGGTAAAAACGTCAAATGACAAATATAAAAGTTAGCTACAACTGCTCTACAACGTAAGTGTGATTCACCTGTATCAGACTATAGAACGGTAACCCTGCTTCTCACGACTGTCGAGTTTTATCGCAAAAAAGAACAAAAAACAAAACAAACTAAAACATACAAGTTTTACTCAAGCCGATCTCTACTATATCGGGGAAAAAATGTTTTTATGGGAATAATTAAAATGATAATTTATTCAGAGAATAAGTCCCATACCCCTAGATTTAGGTGCCCATACCCCCAGGATGTATGGATACCCCCGGTTAAGAACCCATGTTCTGGAGCCTAGGAGAGATATCACTTTTCTCATGCAGTGTTGCACATGAATTAACAATGCACAGTAAAAATACTGTCAAGAACTAATTCCTTAGGCAAGAGAGAGAGAAAAAAAATCAGAGAGGCATATTGAAGTCCCTTGAATGTTCTTCACATCTCCAGATATAAGACATTAACCTAATCCTACAGCATAACAGTTTGTAGATTGTTTCTCAAATCTCCAGATATCAACCACAAACCTAATCTTACCATCATAACATTATATTCATCACCTGTACCAATAGCCTTTCTTCAAACTTTGTTAGTTTTTTGCAGTTTTCAGCACAAGTAGGTGGGTGGGGAGAGGTGGGGTTGGAAGGCAAACAGGTGGAAGTAGAAGAGAGAGGGGCTGAGATGCTGTGTGTTGTTTCACTCTTTGTGCCCCACTGTCTGTTCTCCTCTTATTTATGGCCTGTACTCTCTCTCTCTCTCTCTCTCTCTCTCTCTCTCTCTTCGAGCCAAAAGATGCTTGCCTTATCTCTTCGTGGCTGAGAATAGGTCAAGAGTGGCTCAGATGCAAAGGGAATTGAGGAGAAATGAAATGGGAAGAGTGAAAAATTCATACCTTTAGGTTACTGTTTGTTCCCTTCCTGTTCCTCCCCTTTACTCTCCTTATATGAGAAAGGTGCCAGATTATTCAGAAAATGTAACTATATGCCTTTAAAGAAATATGATCTGCTTAGAGAAGTGATTCAAACGACAATAAGGAGGGAATTTAAAGAGCTGCAATAGTGGCCCATGGACCTTAATCTTTAAAAAAATCAGCAAAAGTAACTTGCAGGTTTTAGATAAATTTCAAACTTTCATAGAGCATTACCATATGACTGAAGTTCTTGTTTTGATGGCAAAAAGAAAAAAAAAAAAGTCCAGATATCGCGATCTTTCGGTGAAATACCATACCACCCCCATTAAATGCAGTGTGTGCAGGCAGCTTGCAATGACGAATCCTGAATTTGACTTTCTTGCTCAACTGCAACTGTAAAGAACGAGTTTTCATGACTGATCTTGACTAACTTTTTAGGGGCAGGGTCTCTTGTAGGTATTATGTTCTGGCAACCCCTAGGCATTTTTTTTTTTTTTCAACCAGTGCCAACTGTAGCCCACTAAGGGGTCAAGTTGAACTCTTTATTTTCCCTCCCATCCATTCCATCCAGTCAGTCTCGGTCGTAACCAGTAACATACCTTCTGCTGGGAAGTGATCTCCCGGCAGTGGTAGGCGAAGCGAGTAGGGTTGTTGAAGTACTGTTCGTTGGCCCACACGCCCATCACAGGGAAAGGCTGCGAAACAGAACAAAAGGATAGTACGATGTTATAAGGAGCAATGATGTGTTGGTGGGGGGAAGGGAAGCAAGACAAATGAAGAAGGTAGGGCAAAACTTTTGTCAAAGGCCTTCTGTAGATTCGAATAAAAAGGAATGTTGATAAATGCTCTGCATAAATACACAGAATGGATGATGTTAGGTACATCATTATGACAACGACATTTTAATGTATATATGTTTTTAATCTCATAATGATTTTATTTACTTAAGAAAGGCCTCGCGTACTAAAAGAGAAAATGAAAGTTACAATTAAACCGTCCAGTAAAAAAAAAAAAATAACTCAGAAGTTAGAGAATCATCTGACGGTAGCCAGCCTCTGTATACCTGTACTACATAAGAGCCACGTTGTTTGTTTGTATGTTTGTTTGTCCTTCAATCACGCCACAACCAAGGGCCAGAGACCCCCAGACCCATATGTACGAGTATAATGAATCAGGGTGACCCAAGGATGGTTTTAGGGGGGTCAAACTTAAGATCTGGGTCGTTTGAGGTCACCAGTAGAGTGTTCGCCTTTTTGGCCCGAGCAACGCCGGGTACCCCTGCAGCCCAATTTTTGGCATGAAGGCCCACATGACCTCCAGTTCGGACATAAGCTATGCGAGGTTGACCTCTGAGGTCATTTGAGGTCACCGGTAACAGAAAACAAGTGCGCACCAATATTGTGCGTTTGTCACCGAAAGCTGAAATAAAAAGTTCCTGGACCTCTTATGATCCCTCTTCAAAAGCATAAGAGGTACATGGTCTTTATGGAGTAGAAAGAAAGATTGAACTAGAGCATATAATATTGGAGTGTTTGCCTTTTGTCCCGGCAACGCTGGGTATCCCTGCTTGTCATTCATCATCATCATCATCATCCGAACCTCCTTTCCCATCCCTGCTAGTAATACATAAAAGCCGACTCATTGTGAGGTTGAAGTTACAATTTTATGTATATATAGTGCTTATCATAACCAGTCAAATTGTGAGCATTTATTGTATTGCCTTTGCATTTACTCCTCGTACATAAACAGTTACGGTATTTACTATTATAATATACAGTAGATCCGTGTAATACTGCCATTTAAGTTCATAGTACTTGTAGTTTTGTCATCCTCGTAAGAATGGTGTACCGCCAAATCGAGATGTTTGTGAGGTTTGTTGTACAGAGTGAACCGGATTCCCATGAGCTCAGCAGGATTATTAGCACCTCTACCTTTGCGATATATATGGGGTATTTCACCTACATATAATCATTCATGTTACTTATGTCTCTGGTGCCGTTCCCTAAGGATAATCACTTCTGAAACAGTCTCTTACTCACGTTGCATCGCGGGGATAAGGAGTTGAATGTCACTGTCAATTAGCGGTGATTGTATTACTGTGAGTGTCGAGGACAGTTATAAATCTTACCATTGTTACATTCAAGTATGATGTAACAGATTTAAAAACACCATCTGTTATCGTGTGAAGGTCGGTACCAGTCCTCTAAAAACACTGTCAACATCTGTTGGCAGCGTCACCTGGTAAATTTATGCTAGTATCACTGGCGGGAACAGCTAAATGCCCAGCAGTGCAAGAGCACATTAATGCCCTTATGGCACAGATCAATATTCCAGAAGAAAACCACAAAAGATTATTGACAATCCAAGAAAAGAAATTGGTACAGAATAGGCGCTACGGAACATCCAATGGCAACGGGAATACAACCCACAAAATCTGTCAGCTGTAAGATACATACCCTTCCGGCTATGACTTGAGAGCAGATTCTGTTGTCACTGATTACGGCACCATCAAGGGTGTTGAGCTGGAGGTTAGGAAAGGCGGCGCAGAGAAGGTAATCGAGGTCAGTGAGTGACAAGGAGGAAGTGACGACGCCCACAACGACAGGATGGCTTGCAGGACAGTCGTTGAGCCAGGAAGATCTGCCTGCTGGGATCGATCCAGCGCAGTGAGAGCAGTTGGGAAACGCCAGGCTTACTGGTACCATCTCCACGTCTGTGATTTAAATTTATGTATAAATAAACACACGCACACACACACACACACACACACACACACACACACACACACACACACAAACACAGATAGATAGATATAGATATATATATATATATATATATATATATATATATATATATAGAGAGAGAGAGAGAGAGAGAGAGAGAGAGAGAGAGAGAGAGAGAGAGAGAGAGAGAGAGAGAGCGGGCGATGTCCCTCTAATTCATATTTTTTCGTTATTAATGAACCAAGTTAAATAAATATTGATCCCTACTTGGATGATGTCTCTTTCAATGTATAAACATAAAATAACCACGTATTTCAAATGAGCTAATTTTGGGTACGGTTCATTCGCTGGAATGGCTGCATTCTTCCTAGTGTTGTTTTCTTGAGCTAGGCATATATGCGAGGCTTGTTCTTAAATCCTTTTACCTTAAGGTGCCACAACAGTAAGCAAATTATCTTGAGATAAATCAGAAAACTTGTAAATGTGCAGTCAGTTATGCAGTATGCTATGATCACAGGATCGTGGCAGGTAACTACGAGTAACTGACCTCCACCCAACGCAGCACTGTTGGGTTTGTCCTTCGTATGTCTTTTTAAGTTCAAATGTTGGGGAGTTTCTCATATGCCATTTATAACTAACAGACACTGAGGTTTGTAAGTAAGGAGCTTCGCTTGAATTTCTATAGCAGATAGTGTAGCGTTGTTTTGGAGCCATAGCGTAATGCCTCACCCTGCATATAGTAATAAAAAGATTAAATAAATAAATAAATAAATGATAATACACACACACACACACACACACACACACACACATATATATATATATATATATATATATATATATATATATATATATATATATATATATATATATATATATATATATATATATATATATATCAGCTGTTTGAGTGTCCACTGCAGGACCGGCCTATCCCGACCAAAGTGGGGACGATACAGCTTATGTACCTCTACCAAGTGGCTTAGGCTGCTTTCTTGTAAGTGTAATTGTAGTGTTGGAGTGGCTTTGTATGTGTGTGTAGTCCGTGAACCAAGTGTAATCGGCCCGCGCAAGCTGACTGGGTGCAAGGATACTTTACAGTATGCAACACTGGTTCAACCACAGCACCCCTTATGTCCACCAAAGCAGTACGTGGCTAGAAGAATGCTCCCAAAGTTTATTACCCTAGTGGGGTAAGAACCCTCGTTCTTCTGTGTATGAAAACACACACTTTACCACTGTACCTCCATATATATATATATATATATATATATATATATATATATATATATATATATATATAGCTACGTCCCCCTCCCACATTGCCACAGGCTCCAACAGCAGTAGTTCAGTATAGGAATGATTTGCCAGGTGAGTTGTTCTTCCTATGGTCAGCCATTTGGTGTGCAACAAGATCAGCTCAGGCGTGGTAAACAAACACTCGCTTCCCAAGTTTGCGGTCTGTATTCACCAAATAAGTACACTAACTGCATGCCAACTACAGTTCAGTGTTTTCACAAGTACCGTAACTATACAATCTTCACTAACTGCACTCTTCACTAACTGCACTGACATGGATCTGACACTGAATTAAACTAAAACTGAACTGAAACTCCTCTGGTGCCTTCTCCATCCTTATATAGGCTTCCTAAATACTAGAATGATCTACTACATTTTCGGAACCGTGACCAGCTAGGAGACATCCAAGTATCCAGAGTTTTCTTACATTACATAACACTCTAAATGCTTTAGCATACAAACTGAAATAAAATTACATAATTTAACAAATAGTCACATAAATAAAACATTATAGAGAAAAACAGAGTACAAAAACTATTGTACAACTTATAAAATACCTCTGCTCCCAAATAGCAGGCTAACTGGAAATTCTGACACGTAACTGAAAAATACAAGAAATACTGAGAACCTTCCAGTACTTCCTATCTAGCAAGTCCCGCTTCTCAACCCTACCTCCTCCCTAGTCCTTTGTCGTCCCCACAAAACTACACAGTGCAGATAAGCATAATCTTTAATCCAAACTAAATATTTAATTATACACAAAATAATCCTTCAACTTATCAGGTCTTCTCCTATGCCACTTCCAAAGATGCCCCTGCTCCTCCACACAGTCCACTCCGGGAATGTCTTGGCCCTCTTCCTGATTCACTTCCTCAGGTAACCATAATCTTGTACTTCAGCTCCTTGGTTCTCCTCAACATCCTTGGCTGGGTGTGAGCACGATTCCTCGGAGATGTCCCAGTTGTACTGTCCTGGCCCATGGTATATACTGCCAGAGACGATTCACATGTACCACCTTTGATTGAGATTTCCTGCCTTCTCGAATCCGGTACGTTGTGTCTGATAGGCGGTCCAACACAGTGTAAGACCCGTCCCTTGGGCTCTGCAACTTTGGTGACTGTCCTTTCTTCTGCTGAGGATTGTATAACCAAACTCTGTCACTATCCTTGAAGCTCACCTTATTTGCTTTGTCATCATACTTGCACTTCATCACTTCGGCTGAAAACTTAAGGGCTCCTTGCACTTGATGATGTACCTCAGCCAGCCTTTCCTGAAGATGCTTTGCAAAGCTGGAGGTGTCTGTAGGCAGCTCTTCATCAGGTGGTTTTCCCATTAACAAGTCAATGGGTAAACATAACTCGTGGACCATCATAAGTTTTGCAGGGGTGTAGCCTGTAGACTTGTGGGATGCAGACCGATAGGCCATCAGCAACGCAGGTAATTTCTGGTCCCATTCCATTTGTTCCTCTATGCAGTACTAGGCCAGTTCTTGTCCCAGGGTCCAGTTGAATTTCTTCACCATCCCATCTGACTGTGGCCTTAGTTGGGTCATCCTGGTCTTCTTGATTCCCAGTAACTTGCAGCACTTGTGGTACGTAGCAGACTCAAAGTTACTACCCTGTGCTGAATGTAGCTTCTGTGGCATCCCAAGATGACAGAAAAACTGGTCAACCAACACCTGAGCAACAGTCGCAGCCTCTTGATCGGAATGGTATAGACTTCTGGCCACTTTGTGAAGTAGTCCATGGCAACACATATATACTGGTTTCCTCTTTTAGTGAGTGGCAGAGGTCCAGCAATGTCCACCACGACTCTTTCCATTGGTGCACCCACTTGGTACAGCTGAAGGGCACAACCATGTTTCTTGGGTCCCTTCATGGCATAGCATACATCACAGGCCTGACACCACTCTTCAACATCCTGCCGCATGCCAGTCCAGTAGAACTTCTGTTGCAGCCGACTTAGAGATTTCTTCACTTCCAGGTGCCCACTAGTGACCTGGTTATGGGATTCATCCAAGATCTCGGACCTCATTTTCTTCAGAACCACCAGTTGCCAATACTTGCTGAGGCCATCGGGTGTCTCCCACTGACACTCCAGTAGTCCGTTGTTCAAACAATGAAGGGTCTACTGACTCCAGTAGCTCTTGGTCGCAGGGCTGAACCTGGAAACCTCTTCCCAAGATGGTCGCACTGCACTCCACTGCAACCACTCTATCACTGGTTGTAAAACCGCATCCTTCATCTGCATCCTCTTCAGGTCTTCTCCATCTGACACTGGCCCTTTCACTGCAGTACAGCTGTATTTCTTGCTAAGACCATCTCTTTACTACACTGCTGGCACTCTGGGGCACAAGGCCGATGACTCAGGCTGTCAGCATTGCAATGTACCCGCCCAGGACGGTGCTGCATCTCAGTTTTGCTGGGTCAGCTTCCCAAGCCAGCATGCCAGTTGTCCTTTCGGTTTCTTTGACGTCTTCAGCCACTTGAGTGCTGCGTGGTCCGTCCTGATGATGAGTTCCTATGGGTCACAAATTAGTTCCACTCTGGTGAGCTGAGCTTCTTGCTGTAATAAGCCACCACATACTCTTTCTTTGTCATCCTTCTTCTGCATCAGGACTCTGCCAATACCTTGGTCACTAGTGCCACAGTCCAGGATGAATGGCTGACCCTGATCTGGGTGCAGCAATACTGGAGAGCTTGTCAACTTCTGCGACAGGATTCCGCCAATACCTTGGTCACTAGTGCCACCGTCCAGGATGAATGTCTGACTCTGATCTGGGTACAGCAATACTGGAGAGCTTGCTTGAGTTCATCGAAGCCTTCTGGGTCACTGTAGTCCATGTAAACTTCTGCCACTTTTCCAACAACTTGTGCAGAGATGCAAGCTATCATTGCAAAGTGTTTGACAAAACGTTGATAGTAGGTATACAATCCCAGGAAATCGTAGCTCCTTTACGCAAGTTGAAACCGACCAGTTTTCCACAGCTGCCACCTTCTCTGGATCAGTACGGATGCTGCCCTCTCCTACAATGTGTTCTAGGTACATCACTTCCTTCTAGAACAAGCAGCACTTCTTAGGCTTTTACATGAGGTGCGCTGCTTGTATCCTGTTGAGTGCCTTTGACAGCCTGTCCAATTCCTGGTCCAAAGTCCGTCCAAACACAATTACATCGTCTAGATGGATGAGAGTTGTCTGCCAGTGCAGGCCTTCCAGTACATGATCCATACGATGCTCAAAAGTAAGTGGGGCATTGCATAGGCCAAATGGCATCACTTAAAACTGCAATAAACCCCGCCCATACAAGGCTGTTTTCTCCTTGTCCTTCTCCGCAACTTTGACCTGATGATAGTCTGCCTTCATGTCTAGGGTGGAGAACCACTTAGCACCTGACAGAGCATCCAGGTTGTCATCAGTTCTTGGCAAGGGGTATGCATTCTTCACTGTCCCTTCATTCAGGGCTCGACAATCTACACAGCACCTCACGGAGCCATCCTTCTTCCTTACCAGAACAACTGCTGATGCCAAAGGACTTCTGGACTTTTCTATCACTCCTTGACTTTGGAGATTCTTCATGGCCTTCTCCATTTCTTGAGGTTGGGCTGGCGCCATCCTCTGCACTGGCTGTTTAATCGGTTGGTGATCTCCTGTGTCTATGCAATGCTCCACCAGATCAGTACATCCTAGGTCTAGGTCTCTAGAGGAAAAGACATCAGCAAACTTCGGCAGCAGCTGCCCCAACTTGAGCACTTGTGAGCCATCCAGGCATTGACAAGTCCTTGAAAACAGGTCTTGTAAGTGGTTTGGCAGATACCCATATTCTTTGACTACACTCCTTTTACAGGCCTTCCTCTGATGCCACTCACGGTTCACTGCCTGGCACAGGCCCACAATTTCTCCTTCATTGATCTTCTGTGGCTCATGGGAGAAACTGATCACCACAACCGGCATTTCACTTGCATCTGTTTCCACCAAAGTTCTTCCCATCATCACTCTGGCCTTCGTCTTGCACCGTACATCAGGCTCCACTAACCCTAAACAGCTGTCAAAAGAGCCGCTCACCTTGCACTGGAGCAATAATTCTGATTTTGAGGGTATAACTGTAGTGCAGAGCACTCTTACCTCACCACCAGAACTGGAACGTCTCACTGTCATGATGGGAACCGACTTTTCTTGAACCTTCAGCTTCATGGAGCAGAAGTCCAGCTCACATCTCATGGACATCAGATAGTCCAGACCAAGAAGGCAAGGATCCTCCATCTTGGTTACAAAGTCTGAAAGCGTGGCCTCTCGCCCTGCCACTTCAGTCCAGATATCCAAGGATCCCCACAGTTCTGTGCAGTGCCCAGTTATGCCTCACAATTGTTCTGATGACTCAGGAAGACATCGATGATGCAACACATCAGGCCTCACAAAGTCTGCTCTGAGGCTGAATCAACCACCAGGGAACATTTCTTACCGTCTATTCTTCTGTCTACTCACACACTGTCTATCGCAGTTCTCTTGCATTTTCTCGGTGGTGGTTGCCCCATAGCACCAGCCTCTACTAGTTTCCGCTTCTTTCTGGTCTTCTGCAGCCTCCTTCTTATCCACCTTTTTCTTCTTTGGACACTCAGAACTGAAGTGTCCCACTTTACTACATGTCCAACACGCTTTTGTTACAATTGTAGACTTCATCTCATTTTACATTGCTCTGTTCTTGTTCCTTCTTTCATTTGTAACAATCATCCTTTTTGTGTCCTGGCTTCCCACAGAACCAGCAACCTCCATTGGCCTTCTCCTGTTCCTTCCTCCACTTGTAGCGGTCCTGTTTCCTATGTCCTGGCTTTTCACAGTACCAGCAACATTCTTCAGATTTTTTCTGCGTCACCTAGCTGCCCCTTTCTTGTCTTGAATCCCGCACTACGGCATGCCTGAAAAGTTGACGTACTGGACCTGATGTAGGGCTCAAATTCTAGAGCCCTGGCTAGTGCTTCTTGCATGATTCTGGGTTGAGCCTGATTCACTTGCACTTTCAACTCTGCACTATCTAGAGCATCGATGAACTGGTCTCTCAGAGGAATAGCCAAGAGGATAGGTGCTGCTCCAGGGTATACCTTGTATGTCATAATCTTCAGATCATGAGCAAGCTGGTGGAGGGACTAGCCTCGAGCTTGTACAAGGGTCCGGAATCTTGCTCTGTAAACCTCAGTCTTGTACATGGTCCCATATCTGCACTCCAATACTTCTACTAAGGAGCAATCACTGTTCGTCTCCTTTACTGACATCTGGCCCAGAATCTCCATTGAGGCACTCTTGAGGCTAGTAGCGAACTGCACTGTCCTCTGCCTATCATCCCAACCATTCTGATCAGCAAATAACTCAGACTGTGCACAGTAAGCTTCCGATGATACTCAACCATCAAATTACTGAGGTTTCCTTTTAACTGGACCCTAGTTATAGCCATGCAATTCACTGGTTTGAGGCCTAAAAACATGGAATAAAAACTCTTACATTCTTATTATTCAACCCAGTAATGCTACCTTTAGATGTTTGGGATTCATCAAGATTCACCATACACTGTTCGTTTTTTTTCATATGCTTCCTTTAAACTAATCTGAGGCTCAGCAATGCAAAATTTCTCTACAGCCTCAATTCTCCCACTAATTATCTTCGACTGGTCGTCTAGATGCTGTCTGCACTCCATCACATTATTGCTTACCTCACACTTCTGCTGCTGTAGCTCAGTGTACATTTCCTCCTTCAACTGTTGTTGTTCTTCCTTCATTTCCCCTATGAAAGCATCTAGCTGTTCTTGAATCCTCAGTTGTAATTCCCTCTGTTGCTCCAATAATACCTCTAGCTGTTCACTGTGTTTGTAAAAATTGTTCTTTGATTTCTTTCCTGAGCTCTTTCTGTTCTTCACTTTGGGCCTGTAATTGTTCTTTGAGTTCTTTCTGTCCTTCACTTTGGGCCTATAATTGTTCTTTGAGTTCTTTCTGCCCTTCATTCTGTGCCTGTAGTTGCACACTTTGTGCTTGTAGTTGTACACTCTGTGCTTGTTATAGCTTCATAATTGCAGCCTTTGATGCCTCCTCTTTGCCTAGCTGGGACTCTTGTCTGTATATTTTCTGCCCTTAGACTCACTTCAGCACTTTTCTACTGATTCCACACTCCTGACACCACTGTTACGTCCCTGTCCCACAGTGTCACAGACTCCAACAGCAGTAGTTCAGTATGGGAAGGACATTGTCTAGTGAGTTGTTCTTCCTATGGTCAGCCTTTTGGTGTGCAACAACAAGATCGGCTCAGGTGTGGTAAATAAACACTCGCTTACCAAGTTTGAGGTATTTATTCACCAAATAAGTACACTTAATGCTTGCCAACTACTCTTCACTGTTTTCACAAGTACCGTAACTATACAGTCTACACTAACTGCACTGACACTGATCTAAACTCAGACTGAATTGAAACTCCTCTGGTGCCTTCACCATCCTTATATAAGCTTCCTAAACACTAGAATGATCTACTACATTCTCGGAACAGTTACCAACTCGGAGACATCCAAAATATCCAGAGTTTTCTTACGTTACATAATACTCTAAATGCTTTACCATAAAATATGAAATAAAATTACATAATCTACCAATCAAACAAATAAAACACTACCAGCATAGGGAAAAATAGCAAAAACTTAATGTACAACTTTTGGATATCTCCACTCGCAAAGAGCAGGCTAAGTGGCAACTCTGACACGAACTGGAAAATACGAGAAATACTGAGAACCTTCCAGTAATTCCTATCTAGCAAATCCTGCTTCTCAACAATATATCTGTCTATCTATCTATCCATCTCTCTCTCTCTCTCTCTATGTATATATATATTGGATTGAGCCGGTGAAGGTTTATATCCAAGGGATGGTTGGGGTTGATTGCCAACGTAATGCCACTCCGGGATGAGTGAGGCTGGTCACTCTCATCTTAAATGTCGAGACCAACTGCCTAGCCCCGGGCTCCTACGCTCCTCATGGGGCAATGTAGGATTGGATGATGGATATATATATATATATATATATATATATATATATATATATATATATATATATATATATATATATTCCATCTGTCTACGCCCAGAAGCCTTTAGTCTTTCAGTGATGGCCACAAACAAATCGCCTCCATGCCATCCTGTCCCCTGTCATTATGCTGCCCTTCTCTCAACTCACACACCCCCTCTCTCATATACCTCTCCAATCCATCTCATCCTTGTTCTCCTCCTCCCCCTCCCCCCCTCCACCTCACTCACAAACTCTCCTCGTTAGTCTCTCATCCCCTCCACACGGCCAAACCACGTAAGTGTATTTATCCTAACCCTTTCTATCACATCCACGTCACCGTGCTCCTTCACTTTCACATTCGTCAGACTGTCTGTCCATGCAACTCCACATGCTCTTCTCAAATAACTAATTTCCACTGGTTTCACTCTTGACTTGTATCCTTCTAACAAGGTCCAAATTTCGCTTCCGTATGTTAAAGTTTATATCATAAGACTATCAAGCAGCGACTTTTTCTTTTTTTTACTTTCCTGTTCACTTCCCCATTTCTTATCACTGCTTTCAAAGAACCAGCAACCTTTCTGTCCTGTTGTACCCCTTCAAGCATTTCGTCCTCTAAAATTTCATTTTTACTCATCACATTACCCGAATAATTAAATGCACTCACATTTTCCATTTCCACACCATCCAGCCTCACTGTGCATTCAGTGACTTCGTTTCTCTTGAAGACCAAAACTTTGCTCTTCCTGTATTCACTTTTAGATTCCGTTTCTTACACACTCTTCTAAACTCATTCACCAAACCTTGCAGTTCCTCTTCGTCTTCACTTAACAACACAGTAACATCTGCAAACAACGGTATGGAGAGTTTCCAAACACTGCCTTCTCTCATTAGGGCTACTCCAACATCCACTGCCCTACCTTGTATCTTTATAACCCCATCCATATACAAACTGAACAACCAAGGAGATATTATGACAAATCCCTGTTTCAGTCCAACATTACAGTAAGAGAGAAAAATTCACTCAGTTCAACATTCACATGCACTGCAGCTCTAGCGTTGTCATACTTACTCCTCACAGCATTCAACAGTTTTCCATTTACTCCATATATTCACTATCTTTTCCACATACCTTGTCTATCCATTCTGTCATATGCTGTCTGTAAATCCATGAAGGCCACATACAACTTCTTTCCCTTCACTAAACCTTTCATATGAAAGACAGTCTGGAAGATGGCCCTCAGTCAGGGAGACTTTCGACAGGAACCAGTCAGGAAACCATTGATTGTGTGCACGGTGAAATACTAGTACCAGGAAGACCAGCACCAAGGGGAGACCATAGAGAGGCACAGAAATGGCCCGAGCCAAATGGGCATGCGTCCTCTATCACCAGACGCCCCTCTTCCCCTCAACGGAGCCTGCGGGAAGTACACCACCCCTCTGCACTACTCTCGGGCCAGACCAGCACTCGCCAAGATCGAGGTGGGACTTGCTCCTTGACAGTCCAGGTAGAACCACGATGACGGCTACCATCCATGTCAGGGAGAAGACAGCCACGGTATGCTTCTCACCTACCACCCCCTGCAGGACTGTGACGACGGCCACTGTCCACGCTGGGGAGGGAATGGCCATCGTCCTTACCTTACCTGCAGCCTCTGCTGGGAGCGGAACTGTAGCGATGGCCAATGTTCACGCCGGGGGGAGAATGGCCACTGTCCTTCTCTCTTCTGCTGTCCCAGGACAAGGCATAACCGTGGCGACGGCCACCGTCCATGCCAGGGATGTAACAGGCATCATCCTTCCCTCATCTACTGCCTCCACATGGAGCAGGGCCATGGCGACGGCCACTGTCTGCGCTGGGGAGAGAATAGCCACCATCCTTCTCTCACCTGCTGTCCCAGGGTCAAGCGGAATAGTGGCGGCACCCCCTGTGCCTATTGGGGAGGGAACGGCCATCGTCCGTCCTTCGTCTGCTACCCCTGTGACGCCCCTCAAGGGTAAAGTCCCTGGCTTGCCTCACCTCTCTAGTGGCCGAGTGGGACACCCTTCTCACTCTCCCCACAGAGCTAGCCCCCCAGCGGAGCTGCAGCTGGAGAGGATCTGGAGTAGCCCCATAATGAGTCTGGGGGTACGTTCCCTGCAGCTTGCACTCCTACATCACCCCTCACTGTCAGACTCAGAGGAAGAGACGCCACAGGCAGCCCCTGACGGCCTTTCGACCCGAATGAGGCCGCAGCCCTCAGCCACACACGGACGTCCCCAGGGCTCCTGGCTGAGACCTCCCCAGCCCCACCAACAAGCAGTCCTCCCCCAGGAACAGGGGCAAGGAAGTGCGCCTGCTCGCCTTGTTCGGCCCCAATCCTGAGGGCCGACCTACCCACTGAGCCACCAGGGAGAAGCCTCCCTCTACACTGCCCAGCATCCCATCTCGGATGACCTGGCCCCTGGCGGTGGTCCTGTGCCTCTGGCGGGAAAGCAACCACACCTGGACGACATCTGTAGCTGCCCAGTCACTGGTAGCCCAACCTGGGTCCTCTATGTCACAGAGAGTGTATTTAATCTGTACATTGTATTGTGTCTAGTATTGTGTATCTTTGTGGCAATATACTTGTAAGGTTAGTTGACCCGTGTTTTTATGCCCTGTTCCTTTAGTTGCATGATCTAGACCTGGTCTTGAGGGGAACTGCAGACCAGTCACTCGTGCACAGAGAGCAAGGAGTTGAGCTCTGGACACATAGCATAACACATGGCATGGTGATGAAAGATCCTCCACTGACCATTCGTTATATTGCTTGCGAAGTCTACATATCTAAGATATCTTAGCACATTCTGACCAACCAACTTGCCATGATGAAGTTTTCAGCCTGCTGAGTGCTTCCTCTTTTGACAGTTGATGAGAAGCACATCAGGGTCGCAATGTTTTGCTATAATCTGATCCTCTTCGTGACGAATCCGGCCAATTTCATTGGCTGGTTTGTAACTGCAGATGCAACTTGGGTTAATCACTTCGAGCCAGAGATGAAGCAACAGTCGAAGCAATGGAAACATATGACATCTGTCCCTCCAAAGCATCAGTTTTCTGCGTTTCATAGATGTTACTTCTGACTGGCTACTTCTAGAAGGGCAAAACAATAATTGGAGTTATTATACTACACTGCTGAAGTGACTACACAAGTTAAGCAGAGTTTAACGTCCTGGAAAGCTCATAAGTGAGTCCTGTTTCTAGACAGTGCATCGGCTCACACGTTGAGTGTTGCCATGGTTCTCCTGCATGACTTTCACTATAATCTCCTCGATCACCCACCATATTCACTAGATCTTCGTCTGCCTGACTTCCACCTGTTCCCCAGGTTGAGAAAGAGCCTGGTTGGCATTCCCTTCACTAATGATAATGAGGTCATTGTAGAAGTAGACGAAATTTTAACTCTCAGGAGGAAATGTTATTTTTCAGTGGGACTGAAACTCTACAATACCGGTGGAAGAAGTGTGCTGTACTCCCAGGAGACCATGTTGAAAAACAGTGGATCATTGTTTCATTAAAACAAATAAATCTTGGTGAAGCCACAAACTTCTCAGTCATTTCCAACTTCGTTGGCACTGGTAACAAAAACACATATACTGCCACACCAAGTCCTGGGCATTGTGTAATGGTAGTGGTTACTGTCCCCTTACACCATCAGTTACACTGTATACAATAATAATAATAATAATAATAATAATAATAATAATAATAAGGAGAAGAAGAAGCGATGCCAAGGCACAGCAAACCTGTTCCCGGCAGTCATTTTAGTGCTGACGTATATGCACAACAGGATATCTAATCAGAGATGTCACATATCAAATTTGGAGTAAATCGGGTGAAAATTGACGATTTTATGCCCATTTGAAATTTTAGGCCCGACCCACCTGACACTGACCCCCCTACCGCTAACTGGGGGGTGATCCCCCTGATATAGTGAGGCATGTTATAGGATGCAGATGTGAAAGATGCACCTTTAGGTTTTGATTTCATATTGATATGACGAATTTGAAACGAGTTATGGGGAAAAAATTATTATTATTATTATTATTATTATTATTATTATTATTATTTTACATCTTTTTGGGCCTACAGCTTCGGCCTTGGCCCAATTTGTCCCAAAATTTAATCAGGTGATCAGAAGGATATAGCCCATCATCCCTGTAATTTTAGTCAAAATCACACCAGTAGTTTTCGCTTAATGTTGTTAACAGACAGACAGATAGACAGACAGGCAGACAGACACACAAACAGAAAGACAAAGCGAGTGAAAAGAATACCAGTCCCCGAGCCCCTCTGGAGCCGGGACGGGTAATAATGCCACATCCTCCCTCTTGTAGTGATAATTTGACGCTAGGCTATGGGAATTCAGAATGTGTGATGAGATGAGACAGGCTTTATCCCAAGACAACATTTGACATGACAAAGGAACCTCCAGTCACCTTTAGGATTCGTCAAATTGATCATAAAGCGCGGTCATCTCCGACCAAGTGCTCTAACACTGAACTACCAGGCTCCTGTAGCAGAAGAGGTACTGACCGAGCAACTTGGAATTTCACCTCCCTAGTTCGAAACCTTCAGTGAGATAAGAATCTTACATCTTAAACCAGTACCATCACACCTGCACCACGTAAACAGATTTCCTGCTAGTAATGTGGCTGCCATCTTTGTAATTTGTATATAAACAATATACAACCCAATCAGTTTGTAACTTTTCATATTTGGTTCCCCACACTCAAAAGCCACATCATAGGGTTTTACCTCGTTCAAGGATACCGTTTAGAAACTGTCGCATGGTAAAATGAGATACGTCCAAGATATGAGGGTGTATTGAATTTATGAAATCAAGCACACGCTGCTACAGGTAGATTTAGGTCCTTATTAAATATGCTATTGTACGAGTCCTCAAAATACTGAATGATAAGAATTGCACTATGTTCATGTTCATGCATATTGTATATAAAATACTTTGATGCAGCAATGTTACTGTTGAAACAATGCAGTCTCTCCTTCAGCTCGAACTCGAATGTGTCTTAATGCAGGGTAGATGTCTGACTGGCTGGTTTCTTGTGGAATTATTGGGCCTTTGATATTCTATAATGCACGATAGGGTTGTATGGGGCACGGTAGGGTCATAAAACGTTATTTTTCCATGTTCATTATTATTATTATTATTATTATTTTTTTTTTTTACCTCAGTGGCGTGGTCTATTATTTCTCCTCGTTAATTTCCCCTTTGTTCCGGTGCAATTCCTTTTTACGTTCTTGTTTTGGTCATCACGCTTTCACTTCTTGTAGCTTCCCCAAATGATCTTACAAATGAAAGGCTTCTAAATAAATGTTTCCATTTAATGGTCCTAGTCATTATTGAAAATAATAACATAATTGGTACAAAAAAATATGGTTGAATATCGAACAAACAGTTTTCTCGGAAAGCTTAATCTATCAAGTGTCACATATTCAATAATGAAAGGAATGATAAAGTGGAGGGATGCTAATGTTATACGTTAGTGCAGGATTTCATGCAGTTGTATTTTCAGCAACAGGCCCACTATTCCCAGACAGTGGAGAATATAGTACTGAAATGAACTGGTTAAAATTCCTAACACTTTCTTCCGTCTATAGTTACAACATTAACCCGCCCCGTCCCATCGACGCATGGGTACGTTGCAACGATTTGCATTTGCCAGTCCCGGCGACGTACCGGTACGTCGTGCAATTGCAAGGTCCCTAATTTGCACAATTTTCAATTTTCGCACGTGATTTTTCGTATGTATACACGGGACACCTTTCTCTATTCCTCTACAAGATGCCAAGCAGGGACAATGCCTTACACCGCATAACCTCCCCCCTCCCCCCCTCATGCCATTGTCTCGGCAATTCACCTGTTACCAGTGACCTGGCCAGTAAAGATATTCAGGGCCAGAGTGATTCCCCAATCGATGACAATGTGGAGGACAATGTTTACATAGCATTAGAAGAAGAAACAGTCAGATATAATGATTAGGTAATGTGGCAAAAAAAGGTCAGGTATGGTGATTAGTTAGTGAGTGAAACAATGCTTATAATGCCTTTATTACTGCTTGAAAACCAATATACTCTCATACTACATATAAATTCGTACCAAGTAAATAAATAAATACCGTTTATGAGTGGATAAAATTGTTACCCTCCCATAGAACTCGTTTTCTTTGGTGCCAGCATGTTAGAAAACCCAGTCAGGTAAGGAGGAACTCCTACCTGGAATGAGTATTTTAAACCTCAGGTGAGCGATTTCTCTATGAATTTTCGATGTTTCTCACCAAAAGCGAAGGTTTTAGCCAAAAAAAAAATTTTCTAAAATACCTCGGGATTGGGGGATGTCGGAGGTACGGAAAACCTCGGGACGTGACGGGTTAAATACAGATAAAATCCCTTCAGTTTCCCCTGTTCTTTTAGAAAATGCAGAGCAACTAGTGATATTACTATTAATGAGAAAGATGGACGACTAGCAATCAGTAAGATTAAAATGAATACAACACTGAGTTCAGATAAAAGATCTTCGCGTATATTTAAGGGGTGAAACAATGAAACATTAAAGCCTTTAGCTGATCCATTCATCATATGACTGAAAAGGTGCCTAGCAAATGGAAGGGGAAAGGAAGGACAAGTTGCAACCGACGAGCCTTCGAGGTAGCAAGAGTGAGAACCGACAGACGAGAAACAAACAGTAAGAAGCAGACGGACAGCCAAACCAACCACCCACCATGGCAGCCAAAATCGTAGGTCAAGTGAAGTTGTACAACGTCCGGAGGGGCTATGGCTTCTTGATACGCCGTGACACGGGGGGTGAAGTGTTCCTCCACCGGTCTTCCATCGTGGCCCCCAAACCCACTCCTCTCTGTGCCTTCTGTTGCTGCTGGCGAAGTCGTGGAGTTTGTGGTGAAGGAGCAGGAGGATAAGGGCCCTGCAGCTGCCTATGTCACCCTCCCTGCAGGCCAGGCAGTACGGGGCTCTCTCCACGCCCTACCCCGTCATAGACATTGTCGTCAGCTTACACCTGCTGCTCCTGCATCCTTCCCTACCTCCTCTGCCTTTTACCATCATAGCCATGTGTGTGGAGGTTGCCAAGGCTTTCTAGGGGGTAGATTTGGCAGTTTTTGCCCAGTGCCTGCCCGTCATCTTCCAGGCCAATGGGCTCCCTGCCATATCTATCCCCGAGTCTTTTTCCTCCACACCCGTGGTGCAGAGGAGGCCTGGGAGGAAGGCTCCTCAACGTCGTCCTTGGCCATCTGCAACCCCCACCTTTTTGGTCCCGAGGGTGCTGCAGCTGCAGCCCTCTACTCCACCAACGAGGATACAGCTGTCGGGAGGTGCTGTCTCCCGCTGGTCTGCCTCTCAGCCCCTCTCTGAAGTGCCCATGGAGGTGGGGGATGTTGCACCCTCCTTGCCATCTGAGTTTGCAGCTCCTGTGTCTTCCGCAGTGCATCCTGCTGTGCCTCCGCCTCCTCCTCTTCCACCACCACCACCACCACCACCACCACCAGAGGGCCAGGCACCAGTGAGCCCCAAGCCTTCCCGTTCATCACTGCATATCACTTGGGATGATTTTGCCTCCCTTCCACAGTTGGGCCTCGAGATCTTCGAGGACCAGCTGAGCCATTACAAGAACCTGGCACCGGAGGAGCCTGACAAGCGGGAGTTTACCAAGGGGGACTTCCGGCAGGCCTTGCTCTCCTTCAACGAGCTGCGCCGGGGGTCCCTCCAGGCCGTTACCATCCCCGAGGAATGTCGTATCATCTACACCCTCGGGGTCGTGCAATCACACCTATCCGCTGGCCCTGACTCCGACTCTGACTCTGGATCCCGTTCCTCAACAATGTAGCCAGACTCGACCATCAGTCTTTCTGCCACTGCCTCCCTCTAGCCTTCAGCCACCAAGTCTCTGTGCCACTGCCTGCCTGCCCTGCTGCTTCTGCTCCATCTTTTGTATTATATTGTGAACTGTGAGCATGCTGGTGCATTTGTATATATGTGTATGTATATGTGTGTATATATGTTTATATGTGTTTGTGTATGCATATGTATATATATGTATGTGTATGAGTATGTATATATATGTGTATACTGTATATAAACGTTTGGCTTAATGGCCACATTATGGCCGATAGCCATTAATCAAAAGAAAGAAAGAAAGAAGACAAGTGGAAGATAGCAAATGTTACCATAGTTTATTGTAAGGAGTAGATCATAGCACTGGTCGAATAGGGCAGTACTCCCGAGGCGGATAGAAAGCTGATGATAGGGAGAGCCTGAGCTCCCGTTTCATCAGCCCTTGGGATTAGTTTCTGACCATCCCTCTTTGCTGAAATTTTTCAGTGTTTCAGGAACACACAGAGTAGGCCAACATACTCTCCTGTACCATATCCTCCAACTGCCAACACAAAACTTCATGTGCATTAAACACCACACTTTCTTTTCTTAAAAAAAAAAAAAAAAAAAAGGCATCTCAACACCCAGCCTCGGATTCCACGGGGAGGTGGGGGGGGGGGCATAAAAACCACCATCATTCGCCCCTCTTTCAGTGACGGCCAAGAGAGATGCTTGGACCCACTGTCTGACTCACTTCTTCACATTCACGGCCTTTACTCTAATTTCCCCCCTGTTGAACACCACCTTCCTTCTTCTAAACCTCACCTTCTCTTCCTTACTGAGACTCAGCTGTCTGAGGCGACTGATACCAAACCCTTCTCTGTATCCTCCTAATTTCTTTACACTCACTTCAAAGCCAAGGATGGCTGTTGTGTATATGTACACAACAACATATCTTGCTCTTGTGTTTCTGAAAATGAATCTTCTGGATTCTCTATTCTCTGGCTTCGGCTTTCCTGTCATTGATCTGACAAAATATATCTGGGCTATTTATTTATCTCCCGATTCTACTGAGTATGAAAAATTCTTTCACTATCTCACATCTTAGATGAGACACATCCTATTAATTCCTCCTTCCTAAATTTCTCCTTTCTCTGAAATCTCCATTCTTGGTGATATCAACGTTTACCACCACCTTTGGCTCTCCTTTCCTTTCACTGATCCACCTGGTGAACAAACCTACATCTTTTCTATCCTTAATGACCTAGAGCAGCTTAAACAGCACCCTACTCGTAACTCTGACCGCCTTGGAGAGAGTTTCAACATACATGACTTTTTCCTTATAACTATCTTCTTATGCTGTTAACCTCTGGGCTCCGCTGGTCATACCCTTATCACCTTAAGCTATTCTTTTGCTTAAGTAAGGCTGTGGAGCCTCCCAAGAAGTGGCAGCTTTGGAACTTAAGAGCTCTGATTGGGAAGCTCCTCAGGCACTACATCTGATTTTCCCCGGAAGGATTATTGCTTCCATGGTCTAGAGCCATCTGAGTGTATGTACCTTGTGCATTACAGAGGCTATTCTCTCGGGCATGGAAGCATACATTCCTTTCTCTTATCCTGCAACTAATGCAAAAAAAAAAAAAAGATTTAATCATGTTTGTTCTTATGATGTTCACAACAAGGAGAGGACCTTCAAAAAGAACCAGAGCCAGCCCACCCATGAATCTCATCTCCTAATGTTTCTGGCCAGAATCGTGCTATGTCTGTCATTTACTTTGCTAAAAACAATATCATTCGTATTAAATGCTCTCAACTCTCCTACTCAAATTCTTCCTACTCCTCCAGGCACCTTGCCATAAACCTTTCAGAAAACTTTACTTCATCATCATTCCCTTCTCTTTTCCACCCTGATGACTGTAGCTGTTTCTTCTACAGATGAAGCACAACTCTTCGCTCAGACCTTCTCTTCCAGTTCCGCCTTAGACAATTCCTCCTTCACTTCCCCCCTCTGACTTCCTCATGGCTGACATTAAATATCTTCAGTTGATGTATTTTCTGCCATAACTGGCCTCAATACAAACAAGGCATATGGGCCTCCTCAAGAACTGTGCTTCTGTGCTTACACCCTGCCTAGGCAAACTCTTTCGCCTTTGTCTGTCAGCCTGTACCTTCCCCTCTTGCTGAAAGTTTGCTCTCATTCAGCCAGTCCCAAAAAAGGGTGACCATTCCCAGCCCTCTAACTATCGTCCAATTGCTTTAACATTCTGTATTTCTAAAGTTTTTGAATCTGTTCTTATCAAAAATAATAGTAAAGCACGTTTCCTATCATAACTATCTTTCTGATCATCAGTATGGATTCTACCAGGGACACTCCAATGGCGATCTTCTCACCTACCTTTCAGACTCTTGGTCATCCTCCTTTCGGGACTTTGGCGAAAGCTTTGCCATTGCGCTTGACATATCAAAGACTTTTGACAGAGTCTGGCATAAATCTTTCATTTTCAAACTGCCCTCTTACGGTTTCAGTCCTTCTATCTGTGCCTTCATCTTTACCTTCCTTTCTGTTCATTTTATAGCTGCTGATGTAGACGGCAACCGTCCTTCTTCTAGGGTTATAATTAGTGGTGTTCCTCAGGGCTTTGTCTTATTACCAACTCTCTTCCTTCTATTCATGAATAACCTTGTAACCTGTACATCTAACTCCATCCACTCATATGCTAACAACGCCACTCTTCACCTTTCCATTAGCTTCCCGCGGCGTCCATCTCAGCAGTTACTTTAACAAACAAGGGATGAGGCTATGATACACTTAATGTCTGACTTAGCTCATATCTCTGTTTGGGGTGAAAATATATATATTTTTTATTAGTGCATCAAAAACGCAGTTCTTAAATCTTCGACCCGTCAAAATCTACAACAGAAATATCCTCTAATCTTTAAGAATGCCCAGCTCAATCCTGCATCATCTTCGAACATACTTGGGGTTTCATTCTCTCGGAATTTATCTTGGAAAGATCATATTATCTCTCTTGTAAGATCTCCTTCCAAATGATTGGGAGTGCTAAGTTGACTCCATGCCTTCTTTATCCCTGCATTGTTGTTGGCTTTATACAGGAAGTTTATTTGCCCCTAGGTAGAGATCAACTCTCATGTGTGGGGAGGCTACCCATATTCAGCTCTTCTCAACAAAGTGGAGTCAAAGACTTTTCATCTCATTAACTCTCCTTCTCTTACTGGCTCCCTTCAACCTCTATCTCTTCCCTGCACTATTGCATCTTTATATCTTTCTTGTCACTACTTCAATGGTCACTGCTCCTCTGAACTGTCTTGCTGCATCCCTCCGGTACTACGGTAGGCGTGTTGCATCCACCAAGCACTCATCCCTTTTCTGTCCAACTTTCTAATGCAAGAGTTAGCCGTTTCTCCCAGTCCTTAATGTATGCAACAGGTTAACTCGGGAGCTGGCTTCCCCTGTCTGTATTTCCTACCACCTGTGACATCCAGTCGTTGCAACGCAGCCTGTCCAGGCATCTCGAAGTGAATGAATCTTGAATTTGGCTGTCGATTATCTTGTGTATATTTTTTCTTGGAGGGAAGAATTTGCGGACTTCTAGCCTTTGGTTCCTTCTTTCTTGCATAAAAAAATAAAAAGATACCAAATCTGGACCAAAAAATTACTGTTCAGCTAGCATAATATCGGTGTTTGTCAGGTTATTGGAAACTTTTACCAAAGACTAGTTTGTGAAGCTATGAGAAATTAAAAAATATATATATACATCAGGGATGCACAGCACGGTGTAGGGAATAACCGTTCTTGCCTTATAAATGTTTTGGATTTTTCAGCAATATATATTTTATATACAATGAGACCAGATCCGTTGACAATGTCTATCTTGATTTTCAAAAAGCATTTGATTAACTTCCTCACAAAAGATATTTTCAGAAACTATAGGCACATGGTTTCATTGGCGCCTGACTCTGGTGTATTGGTAACTGGCTTACAGGACGTAAACTGAGAGTCCTAATAAACAGAGAGGAATCAGAATGAAAAGATGTGACAAGTGGAGTGTCACAGGACTCAATATTGGGTCAAATTCTGTTAATAACTATCTAGCTATCTATATTCATCAATCCCCCCCTTCTCTCTATCTGCATCTATATCTGTCTATCTGTCTATCTATCCGTCTATTTATCTATCTATCTATCTATCTATCCGTCTATCTATCTATATATCTTTCTATCTATCTATCGGTCTATCCGTCTTTCTATCAATCCGTCTATCAGTCTATCTAATTGTCGGTGTACTGTGTGTGTGTGTGTGTGTGTGTGTGTGTGTGTGTGTGTGTGTGTGTACTGACGAATGTTTACTTGTATAATTCAATATGGTAAGAAAGCAGACCCAGTTTTATAAATTCGAAGATATCTTAATCACCTGCTTAATTAGACTCAAACACTGTGGATGGATTTCAGTATTAGTAAATGGAAAGAGCTGAGGCGTGGCACACACACACACACACACACACACACACACACACACACACACACACACACACCGCTCGCTGGTGCAGTGGTAACGCTCTCGCTTGCCAACTGGTGGACGGGAGTTCGCGCCTCGCTCAGGTTGCGAAAAGTTTCACTGACGAAGTGGGTGGTTACTGTCCCCCTTGAGCAAGGGGACGGGTGTGTGCGTGTGTGAAGGTCATAGCCTTGTCCTTAGATCGGACTATATGAGCTCTCAGCTCTCTTCCGGGAGGGTAAAAGCTGACCATCACGACCATCAAGTGATCCTGACCGACCCGGTGAAAAAAAAAAAAATACACACACACACACACACACACACACACACACACACACACACACACACACACACAAACGAACTGTAAAAACAAATTATCTGCAACCCAGCAAAACAATGTACGGAAGCAGTAAAGAGGGCCAATAAATTAATCGAATTCTTAGGCAAAGCATTTAAAAATTACTCGGAAAAGACCATCCTAACACTGTATAATTTCCTGGTACATCCATATTTAGAGTATTGGGTCTTTTTCTTGCCACCTTGTTGCCAAAAGGATCTAAAGAAACTTGAAAGTACAGAAAAATGTGACAAAAATGATATCTATCTATAATGATAAATAAACCATCTGACAAACTCGAGAAGAACTGAGTATGTTTATCCAACCAAAACTAAGCATAAGTTATGAGGAAAATACTCCACAGTATATTTGTTGAACTATACTTGTGGTAATGGTAATAATTTTGTTGTCTTTCGATTCCAGTGACATGATGCTAAGTTTTTCTTCATCATTAGTTATTTATGCCTACATGGAACACACTGACTGCCGACACAATATGCGGTGATACAGCAGTGACATCTGTAAATAGCAGTGTAACTTACAGTCGAGCACGTAGAGGTGGTAACTGGGGTGCTGTGTGACGCCTCTGAGGGAGAACAGCGTCTGGCACACCTTCGAACCTTGGGACCAATTGAACCCCACACACGTTACATCTGCACAGGAAAGAATTAATTTAGCATATGTCGAGTTTGTTAGGCTACATGAAGGTAGGAGAGTTTTCATTTGGTAAGCGTAGAGTAGGGAAGGTAGGTGAGAGAAATTACTTTACTTTAGGTTAACTTAGACTGGTTTGCTTTTTTGTCATACTAAGGTAGGGTAGGGTACGGTAGCATAAGTCAGGCTAGGCTAAGTTAGCTTAGCTTAGAGTACAGTAGAGTAGCTAGCAGTAGTAGCAATTGTTCCCTATAGGAAGTCTGGCCGAACAACCCCGAGTCCCTAAGGAAGGCCACGGCCGAGACCGGGCTTTCCCACAGAGCTCTCAAGGAGTGTATGTTGCGTTGTTGGCGCAGGTGATTGTGTGCAATGCAGTCTTCCATAATGTGCTTAATAGTATGGGGTTCTGTGTTGCATCCTGGACAGGCGTCAGAGACGGAGTCATCCAGCTTATTCTGATAACTCAAGAGAGCTGGATGATGCCCATATCTCAGCCTGGCAGGTGGACCCAGTCGTTAAGTGGGAGGTAGGATACAGAAGGGTGTATATCAGGAGGCCGACCATGCGGCTGTGTGTTGAATTTAAGTGACTGAATGGAGCGGCGAGTGATTTGAGTATGGATATTCTTCTGGAAGCTGGTTTGAGGCGGGCGAGGGGAAGAGACGACAGTATTTGTGTATGATATCGTGTGCTGGGTGTTGTGTTGATGTTCCTTGGTGTGTGTGAATGTGCTGCCATGTAGTGTGGTAGATGGCGTGGGTTTGTGGAGGCTGCAGCAAGAAATTGTGTGCCTCTCGTGTTTAGGTGATCCTTGACTTTGAGGAGTTTGGTTATTGGTGTAGGTGGTCTGTGGGTGTAGTAGCTGTGCAGCCTGTGATTATTTTCTGGGCCTTGGTCTGTATGGTTTGTAGAATGTTGTAGTGTGTTTTAGTGAGGTTAGAAACCCAAGCAGAGCTTGCATAATTCATCACTGAACATATATATACCGTTTGTATACTGTAGTGGTGGTTTCTTTGCTGTGCCCAAATGTTGTATAGGCAAGTGACCTTAAGGCGCTGAGTCTTGGTGCTAATCTATCTTTAACGTTTGTGATGTGTTATTTACATGGCATTGATGTACTGTATTGTATGTTACACCAAGTATTTGTGTGTGTGTGTGTGTGTGTGTGTGTGTGTGTGTGTGTGTGTGTGTGTGTGTGTGTGTGTGTGTGTGTGTGTGTGTGTGTGTGTGTGTGTGTGTGTGTGTGTGTGTGTGTGTGTGTGTGTGTGTGTGTGTGTGTGTGTGTGTGTGTGTGTGTGTGTGTGTGTGGTAGGGGAGTGTTGTTTATGGTGAGGTGTGGGATGTTACTGTTATGCTGTCCAGTTTGTGAGAAGGATCACTGTAAATTTGGCCGGGGCTATTTTGGGTCTGTTTGTGGTGAACCATTCGTGTGGTGTGTTGAGGTAAAGTTGAAGGATGTGTGCGGCTGTGTTTGCATTTTGGTGTGTACATGGAAGTGTTATGTCGTTCACATAAGAAACTATGTGTATTTGTGGTGTGTGGGGTGTGGATACGTAGTGCATGTATAGGGTAAAGAGAGTAGGGTACAAAACAGATCCTTGGGGGACACCGTTGGTGAAGTTTCTGGTGTTCAGTGACTGACCAACAAATGTTACATGTGCACATCTGCCTGCTAAATGGTTTGCCAGCCATCTTTTAATGTTACTGTGCATGTTTGTGTTGAATATTTTGTTTGTGAGGTTGTGGCAGAGGATGGCATCAAAATCTTTGAAAATATCTAGTGTGACTAGGAGTGTTCTGTGAGGTGGCCTAGCTGAAATGATGCCATGAAAAACTCTCTGTGTAAGGTCTGTAAGAAGAGTGTTTGTGGAGTGTAGCGGCCGAAAATCATATTATGATGGGGCTAGGGGATGTGAGGTGTAACTAGGACCTGGAGCGGTGGCGTCTTCGCCAAGGGTCCACCTCCCAAAAGCCGTTGAAGCAGAGGAGGAGGACAGCATGAGGGCCAAACCAACGCAACCCCCCACATCCCCCGGCTTCTCACGGGGCCCGAGAACCTGGGAATGGCTTCGGTCGCCCGGGCAAGTAGAGTAGGTTACGTAGTGTGGTTAGGATACATTGTGCTACGTTGGATTAGGCTAAATCAGATCTGTCTGTATGAAGTTGGTTAGTGTCAAATAGGTATGTTGGATTAATTGTACCAGATTAAGGTATGTTAAGTTTGTTTTGATTACGTTATTTTAGGTCAGGTTTGGTTACAGTAGGATAAGATGTGATGCATTAGATGAAGACAAGTGAAGATATCATTTCAGCATTATATACTGTGTGGATACTGGGTATGAATGAATTATCAGAAATTCTTTAAGCATTCTCCTCCAGCTTATATCAGACCCCATTCTAAACAGGGCTAGGCAAAAATACTACCCACTGCCCCACTGGAGATTCCAGTGTTTGTATATTAGGATATATTGGTGGAATGTTGGTGGAGAGAGAGTGATCAGATGGAGGGAACATTTTAAGGAGTTGTTAAATATTATGAACCAGAGCAGTGCCAGTATACTGGCTGGGGAAGAGCTGGCAGTAGCAGAGAGGCGAGAAGCAAGAAGGAAGTCAGTATGGGGGAAATGTGTGAGGCACTGGGAAGTGTGAAGCTGGGGAATGCACCTGAAACTGATGCAGTGTGCGGTGAAATTCTGAGATATGGGAGGGGTGTAACGACTGAATACGTATGGAAGATGTGAAGAGTCACGGCCTGAGAGGATGGTAAAGTTCGAGGGGATTGGAAATAAGGTAAAATAGCCTCTTATATAAAGGTAAATGGGAAAGAGAAGCATGTCGAAAGCACAGAAGTATCTGTCTTCATAAGGTAACAGGAAAGATATTTGGTACTCTTCTTGCTGAACAAGTCAGGGAAATAACCGTGTAATCAGTTAGCGGGCAAGAACGAGTCTATAGGAAGAGTCAATGTGTAGGTCGAATATTCGTTTTAAGATGTCGAGTGGAAATTATTTAGCGAAGGGAAAGAAGTTGTATGGTGCCTTCAGGGATCTGATGGAACCATATGGCAGTAGATAGGCACGCACCAGTATTGTGGATGATGTTGAAAATATGTGGAGCAGATGGAAAATTGTTGATTACTGCCAGGAGCATGCAAGGGGACGCAGGCGCTGCAGTGCGAGTGGAAAGCGAACTTGGTGATTTCATTTATTTGATTGTAGAACTGATATAGATGTGTCATGCCATGAATGCATCAAATCCACAGTATATCTATCTATAGCCTGACGCCTTAATCCCGTAAGGGATGGCCACAAACAATTCCCCTCCATGTCGCCATGCCCCCTGCCATTCTGTTGCCCTCCCCTCAGCTCACACCCCTCTCTCTCATATACTGTACCTTTCCACTCCATCCCTCCATCTCCTCCTCGGTCTCACCCGCCCTCCCCCCCCCCTCCACCTCACTCACATGCACTCTCCTCGTTAGTCTCTCTCTCTCTCCATCATGACTAAACCACCTCAGTGTATTTCTCCAAACGCTTTCTGACTCATCCGCATCTACACCACAACGCTCCTTCACTTCGTCATTTGCCAGTCTGTCTCTCCATGTGACTCACATGCTCCTCTCAAGTAACTCATTTCCACTGCCCTTACTCTTGGCTTGTGTCCCTCCAACAAGGTCCAAACTTCACTTCCATACCTGGTCACGGTCACCCTCACCTTGCATGTCGACATACCAAACTCCGGGACACTACGTTTCTACCTGGGACAACAAAGGACTTCGTGATGGATAGATGGATAATAAAAGCATTATGTGAGGTACATTCACAGAGAAAGGATAGGACACCAGGCCAGTCTACCTCCGTCCTTCCCTGTTCCTCCATAATTTATCTAAGCAAACAGGACAGTTTTATGAGGCGCACCATTTAGAGCAAGGACATAGCATGGGTGGTGCTAATGTTTTTATCACGTTCATGTGTCCACTGCTTGTTTCATACATTTTTGTTACAAACCGTTTTGCAACGTTATCCTATAAACATCTGCTATATATAAGTCTTCGCAAAATTCATTCTGTGCAGGATTTTTTTTTTTTTTTTTTTTTTTTTTTTTACCGTATGTTAAATCAGCTTCACATTGTAAACAAACCACTCAGTAACTTGTGCACAGACAACTCACCAACGGGAGTTACGTCTACCGGCAAGTTTACTGTGTTGAAACCTGGCATAAATATTACTGACCACCTTGTATTTGCATGTAATGTTCATTTAAATTCGCAGTACGTTACGTGGCGTACGGTGTTTCTATTCAGGTTTGGCAGGAGATGGGAGAAATCGTTAGACCAGTTTCTTGGCATTTTTTTTTTTTTTCCCTCATATCCCACTCCTGAGCGTTATTTACCTCTGTGCCCCCCTCATAACCGCTGCGAGTTCGATAAGAAATGGTGAAATATGAATCTGACATTCAAATCATACCTTGTGTCGGGGGAAATAGCAGTTAAATGCACACAGAGTGTTACAAGTTGGAGGTAGTTTAGCAGCCAACCTTACATCGCCTGAATGTGTCAGAGTTGCAGGGTTTTCCACCATCGAACTGTTTATTACACAAAGAATTCTCTTAAATATAAAATTTCGTACAATACAAACTGCATTTTTCACTGAGATACAGTATATATTGAAATTACGGTAATTTTCAATACTTATGCTGCTGCAATTAGCACAGAGAATGAAATGAGAGGATTATGAAGACTTGATTACATGCTTGAAAGTTTAAATGGTCCCCTCAGACGCTTACTGTGGCCCCCTGATGTAGCATGGCTCCCCAGGGGCCTTTATGACCTACACTGGGAACCACTGATGTTGACAGTGCCAACAAATCTGAGGTCATCTCTCTCTCTCTCTCTCTCTCTCTCTCTCTACATACATACATACACACACACACACACACACACACATTATATATATATATATATATATATATACCCCTCCCTGTAAAACAATTAACTCTAAGCCGTTGCCCACCCCGTTTGGGATACATGGCGTCTGGCAATGAATGAATGAATGATATATATATATATAAATATATATATATATATATATATATATATATATATATATATATATATATATATATATATTGTTACATAGCCTATGATTTCATCATCCTTTGTGTAATTTTAACGCACAGTGTGCTGCATGTTTGATCACGAGCGTGTTCTGCCTCAGTCCCCCTTCTACCGTTATGGTAGAGTGAGTCGTTCTTTCTGTTGTTCAGAGCAGGATTGTCAGCTCTTTGTCCCCATGGCTTCATTTGTGCGTCCTTCTTACAAGTTGTATCAGGCTCTGCTGGCCCCTATATATTGAGCTCAGTCTCTGCATTAATTGCCACTTAAATCTACTCCTCATTTTGCTCACATCTCTGTCCTCCCCTGTACAGTTATTATTATTGTGAGTGCTCAGGAAGTCTCCAACCATCTAGCAGCTGTGTGTAATTTGAGTATAAGTGTTATTGCATTTTGTTCTTGTACTGTTTAGTATAAGTTGTTAATTTGTAGGCCTAGTGAGGTTTTTGTAATTCATGTAGGGTTCTTATTGTTAGCCATTGTTCATAATAGTTTGTATCTGTAATAATTTATCTTGCATTAACTGAGCATTACCCAGTGTATTTTCATTTTATCAGGGCTGACTTAGATAAATTTACTCTTGCTAATTTCGTGTTAATAGAGGCTATTGCAGTTAACCATATATTTAACCTGTTTTTTTGCCATTACATTATCCTTATGAGTCCTGAATGTTTTGTTGTTAGTTTGAGCATTAAACTTTAACTTGTAATTTTACCTAACTCTTTTGTTTTGAACCTGGAACTTTACGGGACAGTAGTGATTTTTAGTATTCTCACTTAAAGTGTACATTATCTTTCTCTGTTCCGTAACATAAAATTGGCGACCCCTCATCAGGATATTCAGGATATTATCATAAGGATATTGCTTGATATTTTGTGACTGTGATTTATTCATGATGTCTACTATTACTACGCTTAATGAAGCCAAAGATTTTTTGTCAAATGTGCAAACAGTGTGTGATGTAGAAAACAGAACTAAGAATGAACTTAAGCTTGTTGCTCAACAATTGGGAATTGCTGTTCGCTCTCATCATTCTAAAGATCAAATTGTTGACATGATTAATGAAAGCTTGTTTAATGTAACTCCTCCAAATGAGCAAACGCAGATTGAATTAGCTAAGTTACAGCTAGCCCTGCAGGAGGCTCGTGCTAAGGAGGCGGAGTCTCAGGCTAAGGAGGCGGAGTTTCAGGCTCGTGCTAAGGAGGCTGAGGCACAAGTTGAAATTGCTAGGATTCAGGCAGACCATGAGTATCGCATGAAACAAGGTGGAACTGGATCATTTAGCTCTGATGATTTTGATGTGGCTAAAAATGTTAAACATGTTCCTCCTTTTAATGAATCTGATTTAACAAAGTATTTTCAGTTGTTTGAGAGGGTAGCTACAGGTTTTAGTTGGCCCAAGGAGTATTGGCCAGTACTCCTTCAAACTGTTCTCACCGGTAAAGCTCAAGTAACTTATGCATCTTTGCCTCAGGATCAATCTGATAATTATGATGTAGTTAAGAGCTTGATTCTTAAGGCCTATGAGCTTGTTCCTGAAGCTTATAGAGTAAAATTTAGGACAACTTACAAGCAAGATAAGCAATCCAATGTTGAGTATGCAAAAATCAAAGAAGATCTGTTAGAGCAGTGGTTAAATTCTAAGAATGTGGATTCTAATTTTGGTAAATTTAAGCAGATGATTTTGCTGGAGGACTTCAAGAGGTGTATTAGTAAAGATGTAAGCCTATATCTTGATGAGAAAAGAATAGATAATTTGTCTGATGCTGCGGTTTTAGCTGATGAATATGTTCTCACTCACAAGAGATATTTTGAAGAAAAAGGGAAAGCTGAGAGTAAGTACGTTGCCTCTACTCAGAGTACAGGTAACAGGAAAGAGAATAAAGATGATGTTTCTCAGGAAGTAAATACCAGCTTCACCTCTAGATTTCAGAGAAGTAAATGTACTTATTGTAGTAAGCTTGGTCATACTACGGAGAAATGTTTCAGGAGACAGGGTGATGTGAACAAAAAGGAGTCTTTAAATATTCAGTCAATTGGTCTAGTGTCCACTCTTGAGAGTTCCCAGAATTCTTTAACTGAGTTAACTGAACCTGCTTTGAGGGGTAACTTAAATTCTCATGATGGAGCTCCTCTTTTGAGCAGTAACGTGGGTGACACTCTCAAGAGTTCATGTGCTAATTTCCTGTCTGATGGTTTTGTCAGTCCTCTGGACAGTAATGACAGGAAATCAGTTAAAATATATCGTGATACAGGTGCTTGCCAATCCCTTATGCTGACCAGTGTTCTAGGCTCTAATGTTAATTCCTCTGATGAAACTGTAATATTACAAGGTGTAGGGAATAATTACTTCTTTGTCCCTCTGTGCAGAGTGAATTTAGAGTCTGGTTTTGCTAATGGTTCCGTTATGGTTGGGTTGGTTGAGACACTCCCAATGTCAGGTGTAACTTTCTTACTTGGAAATGATATTGGTGGAAGTCAAGTGTGTCCAGCTCCTCAGTTGTCTAGTGAGCCAGTGGCTGCGACCCAGGATTGTGATGTCCCTGATGTGTTCCCTGCATGTGCTGTCACTGGGGCTAAGTCTAAAGTTACTGGTGATTTAGAGGATAATGATGATGATGATGTTATCCTAGCTGACACTTTTCTTGCTAATTTGGACCACTCACCAGATGAGGCAGTACCCCGTAGTGTTGATAATTTGTCTCGTCAAGAGTTGATTGAGTTGCAGGTTGCTGACCCTGAGTTGAAAGGTCTAGCTAACTCTGCTTGCAGTGAGGAAGAGTCAGCTGGTGCTTCTACTTGTTATTAGATAAAGTCAGGAGTGCTTATGAGGAAGTGGAGACCCCCAACAACATCAGCCGACTGTGAGTGGGAGGTTGTACATCAAGTTGTCATCCCTCGTGTTTGTAGGCAGGATATCATTAGAGTGGCTCATGATTCCAGTTTGGCAGGACACCTTGGAGTGAGGAAGACTGTGGCACGCATTTTGAAACACTTCTACTGGTCAGGTATCTTCAGGGATGTTTCCTGGTATTGTAAGTCTTGTCACACCTGTCAAGTTGTGGGGAAGTGTAATCAGACCGAAAAGGTTGCACCTCTAGTTCCCATTCCTCCTTTTGAGGCGCCATTCACCCGTGTGTTGGTGGATATTGTGGGCCCTCTTCCTAAGACTTCTTCAGGATTTTCTTATGTGTTGACCCTGATTGATATGGCTACTCGTTATCCTGAAGCCATTCCACTTAGAAATATCTCAGCAAAGAACGTGGTTAAGGAAATGCTAGGGTTCTTCACAAAGTTTGGTCTGCCCAAGGAAGTACAGTCAGACCGGGGAAGTAATTTCATGTCAAATGTTTTCAAGCAGTCTCTGAAAGAGTTGGGCATCTCCCAGATCACGTCTTCAGCTTACCATCCCCAGACTCAAGGAGCGTTGGAGAGATATCATCAAACACTCAAATCGATGCTCAAGAAATACTGTTTGGAACATCAGAAAGACTGGGATAAAGGTCTTCCATTCGTTGTGTTTGCTGCAAGAGAATCTCCAAATGAATCACTGGGCTTCTCACCTTTTGAACTACTGTTTGGCCATGAAGTAAGAGGACCCCTTAAGTTACTCAAGGAATGCTGGCTGTCGGAGGAAGATGACGTCAACCTGCTGGAGTATGTGATGAAGTTCAAAGAACGGCTGTCCACTGCTTTACAGCTGGCGAGAGAGAATTTAGGAGCTGCTCAGGAGAAGATGAAGACTTGGTATGATAAGAAGTCCAGGTTACGCCACTTTCAGCCAGGAGATCAGGTTCTAATTCTGCTACCGGTGCATGGGCAACCTCTTCAAGCCAAGTTTAGTGGTCCTTATTTCGTGGAGAAGAAACTCAGTGATGTCAACTATGTCATCGCCACACCAGATCGTAGAAAGAACAAGCAACTATGTCACATCAACATGCTAAAGTTATATCACAGGCGGGACGAAAATAATCCAGTCTGCACTGTAGCTGTTCCACCCGAGTCTGCAAGTGAAGCTCTCCCATGCAGTATGAACCTGAGTGATAGTTTGGGCAAGAATCCTGATATCATGAATGATCTCCAGACTAAGCTTTCTCATCTACCTCCCGAGGAAAGGCAGGAGTTTTCGGCATTACTGCAGGAGTACCCGCAAGTGTTCCGTGCCACTCCAGGAAGAACTACTGTGTTGATGCATGATGTCGATGTTGGAGACGCAAAGCCAATTAAACTGCCTCCTTACCGTGTGAACCCAGTGAAAGTTCCTCTCATCCAGAAGGAGCTTGGCTACCTGTTGGACCACAAGATGATTGAGCCCTGTCAGAGCGAGTGGAGTTCTCCTGTCACTCTAGTCCCTAAGCCAGGTGGGTCACAGCGGCTTTGCATCGACTACAGACGTGTTAATCAGATAACCAAAACAGACACTTACCCTCTCCCTCGTGTGGAAGATTGCATAGACAAGATCGGAAAGACTAGTTACATAGGTAAGTTTGATTTCTTAAAGGGATACTGGCAAGTACCTATGACTGAACGTGCTAGGGAGATCTCATGTTTTGTAACACTAGGAAAGACTTTTGCATGTTCTGTAATGCCATATGGTATGAAGAATGCACCAGCCACATTTCAGAAGCTCATGAATGTTGTAACAGAGGGTTTGGAAGGGTGTGTTGTTTATATTGATGATGCGTGGGAAGTAATTCCATCTTGTGCAGTGTGTGTGATAAATGGGTGCATAAGAGATGTAGTGGTATCAGAGGTAGACTGCGAGATAATGCTGATTTTATGTGTACGGCTTGCCGGAGTGAGCAGGTGGAGATCGTCAGACGTGAAAGAATTGAACTTGCTGGTGAATCTCTTGAGTGTGTGGAAGAGTTTTGTTATTTAGGAGACATGTTGTGTGCTGGAGGTGGGGCTGGAGCTAGCTCTGTGGCTAGGGTGAGAAGTGGTTGGAAGAAGTTCAGGGAGCTCTTGCCTCTCCTGACATTGAGGGAGCTCTCCCTACGTGCTAAGGGGTCTTTGTATGCAGCGTGTGTTAGGAGTGTAATGCTGTATGGCAGTGAGACCTGGGCAGTGAAGGAGGAAGACATTCGCCGGCTCAGACGTACAGAAATGACAATGATTAGGTGGATGTGCAGTGCGTCCCTGCGTCCAAGGCCTAGAGGGGCTGGGTTTACAATGGAAGAGTTGAGAGGTAGGATGGGACTGGAGTGTATTGGTGTTGTGATGAGGAGAGGTAGATTGAGGTGGTTTGGACATGTGGAGAGGATGGGGGATGATAGTTGGGTGAGGAAGGTGAGAAGTGTTAATATTGGGGGTGGGGTTATGAGGGGTAGACCGAGAAAGACATGGGACGAGGTCATTAAGTGTGACCTTAGGGTTAAGGGACTGAACAGGGAGGCTGCAATGGATCGTGCAGCATGGAGAGCAGCCATTAGGTGACCAAGGCCGACACATGCAAGCATGTTGGAGCCTTTAAAAACGAAAACGAAACGATGTATTAATCTTCAGTGACAACTGGAAAGATCACCTATGCCATGTCAGTAAATTTCTTGAGCGTTTAGTTCAGGCTAATCTTGTAGCTAATTATCAAAGTGTAAGTTTGGTCAAGCTAAAGTTCAGTCCTTGGGTATGTAATTGGTGATGCACATGTTGCACCACCAGGAGCTAAGGTTCAGGTTATAAGTGATCTTCCCAGACCTAAAAGTAGGAAAGAGCTACAAAGATTTTTGGGAATGGTAGGTTATTACAGGAGATTTGTTCTTAACTTTTCTATTCTTGTATCACCACTTACAGACCTACTGAAAAAGGGAGTTAAATTTGTCTGGACCGATAACTGTGAATCCTCTTTCAGCAAACTTAAAGCTATCCTATTAAGTCAGCCAGTGCTCGCTACTCCAAATTTTGCTAAGCCTTTTAAGATGTCTGTTGATGCAAGTGATACAGGAGCTGGGGCTGTTTTGCTGCAAGAGGATGATCAGGGTATTGAACATCCTGTATCTTATTACAGTAAGAAGTTCACTCCACCTCAAAAGAACTACTCAACTATTGAGAAAGAGCTTTTGGCCTTGATTTTGGGTTTACAGCATTTTTCATTTTATTTGTGTTCTGGTTTTGACCCCATAGTCATTTATACCGATCATAACCCACTGAAATTCCTTAGTAAGTTTAAAGATAAAAATCAGAGATTGACAAGATGGAGTCTACTTCTTCAGGAGTATTCATTAGACATACAACATGTCAAGGGGAAAGAAAATGTTATTGTAGATTGCTTATCTAGACTTTAGACAGATTGTTTTAGAGTAATAAGAAATTTCCTTTGTAAATTTCTTTTTCTTTGTGGGGAGGTGTTACATAGCCTATGATTTCATCATCCTTTGTGTAATTTTAACGCACAGTGTGCTGCATGTTTGATCACGAGCGTGTTCTGCCTCAGTCCCCCCTTCTACCGTTATGGTAGAGTGAGTCGTTCTTTCTGTTGTTCAGAGCAGGATTGTCAGCTCTTTGTCCCCATGGCTTCATTTGCGCGTCCTTCTTACAAGTTGTATCAGGCTCTGCTGGCCCCTATATATTGAGCTCAGTCTCTGCATTAATTGCCACTTAGATCTACTCCTCATTTTGCTCACATCTCTGTCCTTCCCTGTACAGTTATTATTATTGTGAGTGCTCAGGAAGTCTCCAACCATCTAGCAGCTGTGTGTAATTTGAGTATAAGTGTTATTGCATTTTGTTCTTGTACTGTATAGTATAAGTTGTTAATTTGTAGGCCTAGTGAGGTTTTTGTGATTCATGTAGGGTTCTTATTGTTAGCCATTGTTCATAATAGTTTGTATCTGTAATAATTTATCTTGCATTAACTGAGCATTACCCAGTGTATTTTCATTTTATCAGGGCTGACTTAGATAAATTTACTCTTGCTAATTTAGTGTTAATAGAGGCTATTGCAGTTAACCATTTATTTAACCTGTTTTTTGCCATTACATTATCCTTATGAGTCCTGAATGTTTTGTTGTTAGTTTGAGCATTAAACTTTAACTTGTAATTTTACCTAACTCTTTTATTTTGAACCTGGAACTTTACGGGACAGTAGTGATTTTTAGTATTCTCACTTAAAGTGTACATTATCTTTCTCTGTTCCGTAACAATATATATATATATATATATATATATATATATATATATATATATATATATATATATATATATATATATATATATATATATATATATATATATATCTTTCTCTGTTCCGCAACAATATATATATATATATATATATATATATATATATATATATATATATATATATATATATATATATATATATATAATCAAAGTAAATAAGGAATATGGGCAATGTGTAAAAGGAATGTCTGATGTAGTGGACGGCGTGCACACAATTAACGTGTTTTAGGGGTTTTATGGTTTATTAAGGACAACTACACAGCAGGGTCTAGGAAAAACACTTTCTATGACTGGAAAATGACCTGCTCAAGCCAATGGTTCATCCCTGCGTATAAAAGTGGTAAGTTTTTGGAGTGATAGGTGAGAAAGTTTATGTGAAAATTTGAGGAATTACAGTTGCTACGTTTATAAGTGAGAGGCCTGTATGTCACTGAAGGATCCTGGACAGGGTATGTACGCATGTGTTGTGGCAGCGGGCTTGCTTACACCTGACACTGGCTGGTAGCTCTACCATACACGTTCAAGCCATGCTTTATGGATCCTGAAGGCAGCTGATCCGTGAGATCAGTGAGTGAAGAATGAATGATGGATATAAAACTGACGACGCAAAATAGACCAGTGAACACCACACTTCATCATAAAGGTGATTCGGCGCCACCAAATGGTACATTCAAGAGTATGGGTAAGAACACATAAGAGGACATGATACTCCTTGCTCTTCAGTGTCCTCCCCCAGGTGGGATGGCACCCATGTCAAGAAGATTTGTAGGCGGATGTTTTACCGACCCAACCGTCAGAGCCTTTAAAAGACGAGAACAGGTAATCAGCAAAGTGATAAACTAACAGCCAGTTTCATATTACTTCTTGAGAGTAAAGTTGGTCCAGTGCCAGGCTACCAATTTCATAATATTTTACAGAGGTTCACCAGTTTATTTCCTATGTTGCATTATGTGATTCAATAAAATAAATCCAGTAGCCTCTTACAGACTCAACGGATCCCATCCGTATGCTATCTGACTTTCAGTCCAACCTGGGCTCTTAATTCTATACACTAAATAAGAAAAACGTAGATCTGAACGTGTTCATTATAGATAATGACTGTCCCTGGGGCAGGCGACAATGGAAAGTATAGAATGCAAAATAATTAGCAATCTCTCAAACATCGGGAGGCTTTCCAGTGACGAATATAAATATAAATATAGATATAAATATAACGTGTGTGTGTGTGTGTGTGTGTGTGTGTGTGTGTGTGTGTGTGTGTGTGTGTGTGTGTGTGCATTGTACGTGAGAGCGCGCATACAGCTAAATATTAACTGAATCTGTCATATTCCATTTTAAGTTAGCCGTTTTTCATGAGGCAATTATCATTAAACCCTTGAATACAAGAACGTCTCATTATTTTGGCTATTTCCAGGTGATATTGTAAAGTTAAGGAGAGCCAGATGGGGTTTAAAGGATTACTGAAAGAATAATTAACATCTTCATTTCAGTGAATCTAAGTTGAATAAAGTGATCAGAAGAAAGCTATAATAATCACTAGCAGATGCTTTCTTATTGCTTGGGTTTAGTTAGCATGGTTGTAAAAGCCAAAAACTTTACCTTTGATGCAGAGGAAGGTACAGACTATGATGGAGAGGACGTAGTGTGTGGTGATGATCTCTGTGCCGCTCACGCCATCCTCACCCACACGGTATTTCACATTTACGGCCACCACCACACCCACCAGCAGGACACACACCACCACCCTGACCCGCCACCGCCACCACACCCACATTGCTGCAGGAGATATACACAGACTTACACTTTACACCACACCACCCTGCTTGCACATAGTTATACAAACCACAACATGATTTCTATTCTGCTGAGGATCCCTGTCTCTCAATATAGGTAGGGTAAAGGGTTAGAAAGGTTTCTAAGTCGACAGGAAATACGTTATAAAGAGTCGAATATATTTGGCACTGGATGATTCGTAACACCTTTTCCTCAGTGTTTAATTTAGCACATTAGTACTTAACTTCCTGCATGCCAGTAATGCTAACTGTATCGACATTGCTTCTCTGAATTTGTATCTGGTGACATTTGTTTTTCATTTTTTCCTCCCGCCTTCAAACTATTTTATTAAGCTTATGGGAGTCCGCTTGTAGTGACGGTGTATGTAAGGCAGTATATAAACCCTCCAGTTCAAAAATCTTTCCTAATCTGAATAAAAAGAAACTGACGTCTTTGGTCGGAAGAAGTTAGTATCCTGTTGAATGTTGCTCGAGTGTTCAAGATGTTACAAGAGCGAGGTGGGTCGGAGGAGAAAGAACGGGAGACCTAGACCATGATGGACAGATAAAGTGCAAGATTATGTAACGATGTATGATAAATGCTGAGCTGTAATATACAATTAAATCGCTAACGAGGAAGTGCAACAGACTTTGTACCAACGAGAATACGACTCGGAATCAGAAAATAGTTGTTGCATCCTCACTGTAATCACTATTTTAATACATCTGTGAATAACTTATATATATTTTACGATAAAAAAAACTAAGTGCAGAATGTTTTTTTTGCACAGGAGGTTGAACCATCTATTTGGAAGACTTGGATGATATGTAAATGATTGTGCGGCATGTCTGACCGGGCACGCTGTTTGATACTTATCCTTTGGTTTGTGTCTGGATGTTACTTTTAAACGGGAACTGGGGTGATGATAATGCTGCTGCTGACGATGATGCTGATGCTGATGCTGATGCTGATGAAGCAAAACAGTAATAGCCATGTTACTCGTAGGGTGGTCCCACAGGCCCCTGGACATTGCAGGGCCGAAAACTACTGACTTCAAAATCATATAGGCCGTAGGAGACCACCAGACATTGGCAGCGGTTCACAGGCACAAAGCGTCCGGCCTCCTGATTCTCATCGTATCGCATTAACAAACGGTCTCCACAGACTTTGCTATAATATTACTGCTTCAGAACTAAGTCGTTTTCATTATATTCTTGATACCCACAAATAATTTCATTCAGGTATAGATAAGTCTAGAACTGGATCGGTCAGATTCAGCTTTCACTAACCCGCGCAGGAAGAAAAATGAAAATTGTGTGTAGCAGGAAGAAAAATGAAAACTGCGTTTTAGGGCCGATTGGGTGTGTACAAATACCGTAATACCTCACCCTATAGTTATTATTATTATTATTATTATTATTATTATTATTATTATTATTATTAACGGAGGGAGTGGTAGTAGCTGCTTTTGCAGGGGTTAACCTTTAACGCAAAAAAAGTAAAACGGTCATGCAATAAGAATTCTCTTAACGGGTATGACATGTTACCGTGTCGTAAAATCCACCACTTCGCTGTCCCTTACTGGTGGGTGTGAAGTGTCGGGTGTCGTGTGGCCGGTGGTGAGTGTTGGGTGTAACTGAACCTGTCACTAAGGGAGGACTCTGCAGCACCACTTAAGTGCTTAGCTAGCAGTATTATCGTGGGCTTGGGAGGTTGTCTAGCACCTCTTATATATTTATGGGGTAATTTTCTCTTGGGCTTGGGAGGCTCTGTAGCACCTCTTACGTATATGCTTAGGAGGTAACATTCTTTGGCTTGGGAGGCTCTAGCAACTCTTCCTTTGTTGCTGCTGAAAACTTTATAAATATTCTCTTCTTGCGCCTTTCAGTCGGTCTTATGCAACCTAACAGAACACTCAATTAATAAAGGAATTAATCACAACCATATAACCCCATCCAGCTACAAAACTCTATCATGAAGCAAATAAAAAACGTGGACGTAGGAGAGTAAAAAGCCACACCATAATGAAGAGGTTTATATTTTTGTTTTCCAAGGATGATGAGGTTCCGCTAAACATCTTTCTTACCTGTATAACCCAGTATGCGGCACGTTAATCCAGTCAGTACCATGGCGTCTTCGTAATACCTACTTGCCATCTCCAGAAAACCATGATTTGCATAGGTGACACTATTTTTTTATCCTGTTGAATTACATAAATATAGTCTGCATTAACCTCTTCACTGGCTGACGTCTGTTCCCCCCTCACCCCCCAAATAAATTGCTTGTGGTTAGAAGGAATGTTATCAATACGTCCTGATACTGAAAGGGTAAATTTAATACTGACAGCTTTCCTGTTTTACCGAAGCCACACACACACCACACCATACCACTTTTTCGCAACACACCACATCACACCACACCATACCATTCTTTCCATACTAATCCACACGACACCCCACCACACCACATACAAGGCCACTCTTTTCCGCCACACCATACACTATAGGCTACCAAGCTATCCTATCAAACCACATTACGCCATACCACACTTTCCTACCACAGCACACCACACCATACCACACCACACCGCACCATACCATACCACATCACACCATACCACATCAACCACACCACTAGACACCACACCACAAAGAGGGTATTAAACGAAGGCCCAGGATGCTCCCTCATCTGTTGCATTTTTACCTGGATAATTACTTCCAGATTATTGTATTTTGCTTGTCTAAATAATTTGATGCTCATTTCTGCTCACCATACTTTATTTTTATTTATTTATTCATTTACTCTTTTCCCTGATGTTTTGTGGTTGTTATTTTGTGGTAATTTTATTCTTATTTCAAACGACTATGCTTAATTGCTAATGATTATATATTAATTACTTCTAGCAGATCAATTTTCTCCCATAAGATTGCATTCTCCTTTTTTTTTTTTCCAGACTGTTGCCATATCCAGATGTTTTAATTTGATTTCTTCCAGACTTAAAGTATTAACATTATTCTAGACGATTTTATTTCCTTTATTTTTAGACGATTTTTATTTTCCTTTTATACGATTTTTATTTCCCTTACTTTCAGACGAATTTATATCTTTTATTTTTAGACGATTTTATATCCTTTATTTTCAGACGATTTTATTTCCTCGATTTTTAGACGATATACTTTCCCTTACTTTTAGACGATTTAATTTCCCTTACTTTTAGACGATTTTTTCCCCTTACTTTTAGGCGATTTGATTTCCCTTACTTTTAGACGACTCTTTTCCTTTACTTTTAGGCGATTTTGTTTATTTTAGACATTTTATTTCCCTTACTTTTAGACGATTTTGTTTCCTTTATTTTTAGACGATTTTATTTTCCCTTATTTTTAGACGACGGTTTATTTTCCCCACTTCCACATGATTTGTTTAGGTTTATTTCCTACTGATCTTACATTTTTCACTTTCACATGATTCTTTGCTCACACTCCATTGTTTTTATTTTGACTTTGTACGTTGCCTTTTTCCAGACGGTTTTCCCTTGCATTCAAAAATGAGTTTGCTTGACGCCATACAGTTTTATGCTGCTTCGAAACTGCTTTATTTTGCTTCCTTCCTATTAAGTATATTTTTCTTCTTGAGTGTCGAGTATATTTGGTGCACAGAATTTTGTTTTATGTTTATTTTTGTTTATTTTTTATTTTTATGTTTTTTAAAGTTTGTTTCTTCTAGACTTATTATTTTTTCCTTTTTATTTTGGTTTCTTTCGTTTTTTTTTTTTTGTTTCTTCCAGTTTTTTTTTATTTTGGTCTCTTCCAGGCATTTTGATTTCTTCCAGGGTTTTCATTTTGGTTTCTTCCAGGCATTTTATTTCGCTTTCCACCAGGTTTTATATTTTGGTTTCTTCCAGGCTTTATATTTTGGTTTCTTCCAGACTTTTTTGGTTTCTTCTAAGGGTTTTTATTTTAGTTTCTTCCAGGCTTTTTAAATTCTTCCAGGCTCTTTATTTTTGTTTTATTTTGTTTTTTTCGATTTTTTTTTATTATGGTTTCTGATAGGCTTTTCCTTTGAACTACCATCGATCGTATTTTGTTTATTTACAGGCTGCCTACGTTCACTACGGTCGATATTCTGGTGTGGTTAGGAAGCTGACGAAACACCTCTTCCTTGCCGATTTACTTCTGATTCTACACCGTAACTATATTCCTGTGCGTTATTATTCCAGTCTGTGTCGGTATTATAAAGATATAAGATGCAAGACATATGATGTTAAAAAGGAGTTTGGAAAATAAATCGCTACGGAAAAGGTGCTACGGATGCGTCCTTACCTGACGAGAATACAGGCCAATGTGTAGACAGATTTATTTTGCTTCAAGACTATTTATACTACTCGAGATCATTTTCCTTTATCTTCGAATTTTTATTTATTGTAAGGATGATTTTTTTTTCTCTTTCGGCCATAATTGACTAACAGGCAGTGTATTTTATTTAGCATACAATAAAGCCTAAATACCAAGAAAACCCTTATTGTGATACTCTCCTTAAAGCATATTGACTTTATATACATATTTTCTTGAGCTGCTTGTTATGTTTTTTTATTGCTTTCTTATACTTGTATCTCAACTGGCAAAGCTACCAAGCACGTTATGGCAAAACAACTCTTGTGTTCCTTTATTCCAAAGTTTTTATTATTGTTTTTTTTTTTTAAGTTTTGCGAGCCCAGATGACTTTATTCAGTTTAGGACAGAGTGCTTGGCCGAGGGGGTTTAGGAAGGCCCCTTTGGATTCGTAAAACCTCTCCTGAGCTTAGTATAATCCTCTGGTGATAACATAAACAAAGAGTTCAGCAGTTCAGAAATACATGACATACAGAAGTCTATCTATCTACAGCCAGATGCCTTAATCCCATAAGCAATGGCCACAAATAAATTGCCTCCATGTCTCCTTGTCCCCTGCCACTTTGTCGCCCTCCCCCAACTTGCCCACTCTCTTTCATATACCCTTCTGTTCCATTCCTTTATCTCATCCTCAGTCTCTCCCTCCCTCTCCCCCCACCTCCACCTCACCCACATACACTCTCCTAGTTAATCTCTCACTCTCCATCCATGTACCGAAGCAAATGTTTAAAAATTCCTTCAGAATCCATATCATCGACTGGAGGGGTTTCCATACCTTCACGCAGGCCCATAAGAGCACTAGAGCCACAGTACCGTGCATGGGTGTATGGTTTGTTCACTACGGCTTATCGGTGTCCTGCTCCATAGCCTCCCCGATCCATTACTCCATTAGGGCAGGGTGTGGTTAGGCCCGGGCCAGTGTTTAACCCCTTCACAACGATGACGTCTTGTTTATAGCCTGTTGCTGGTACCTTGGGAGGATTTTATTCTACTTACGGGACACTTTTTGAGGAGATGTTAAATTCTGCACTACTTAACGCCTTCACAATTAATGAGCTTCCCTAAGCCGTACATGAACGTCTGGAGACATCGAGTACGCACGTACACACACACACGCACACACACACACACACACACACACACACACACACACACACACGTGTGTGTGTGTGTGTGTGTGTAGGACTACATAATAGATAGATAGATAAATAGATAGATAGAGAGACAGATAGAAGCAGGAAGTCAAATGATGAGAAGGTGTTGTGTCTGCGAGAATCGAGCAGTGCTAAACATGCTTACACCCTCTTAACACTGAGGAAAGCTGACGACGGCGGCCAGTAAGGAGATGATGCAGTTAGCTGTCAGCAGTCCTCTCGTGAACAAAGATCCACAAGGAACACACGTGACACACCCCTGCTACACCAGATTTTAGGAAAGAGAGGGTAGAAGGAGACAAGCGACCCTAGAGAGAGGTCGAGACGGAGATTAGCCTTAGAATAGAAAGAGAGAGAGATAGCGAGACAGGGAGGTAGCTACCCGGGACTTATACTCTTCCCATGGGAGAGACCTGTTTAATATCTCCAAGACAAATAAAAATAGTCCCATATTATTCTTTACCTCTCCCGTCACTACATGACATCTGGTGGGGAAACTACTACAAGATATAAAAGCCGCTCGACCACAAGTCTAAAATATACTTCTCTACAAGTAACTACAAAGTCTTTATGACATTTGGTAGCAGCGAACGTATACGAACCTCGTCTACGAATCAACATTAAATTACTACAAAATATCAAGATTGAAAACAACCAACAACATCAGCTCCTGACAGTATTCTGTCCATCCAGCCCCCTCCGTCTCCCAGATCATTACGCTGATGCAGAGGTCAAGAGATCACTCGACGCCTTGCAAGTAGCTTAACGACAAACCAGCAAATCTGCGGACATCGTCTCCGAATTAAAAGCAAATTTCTACAAAAGCAACCGAGACTACAAGATTAGCTTCAGTTCTACATTGAATCCTACAAAATACAGTCTACAGTGCAAATAGTCTACAAAGTCTACAGCCATCTACAATCAACTACAGCCATCTACAATCAACTACAATTAACAACTCTACGTCGTCTGTATAATCTTCTACACGCACCTACAAGTAGCGGCAGTCTTCATCCCACAACGAGTAAATCACTAGAGAAAAGGACCGAGAAAACTTCCACATAGAAAAACGGAACAAACAAACGAAGAGTGAGACACGACTCACAACTCATCTTACTCACTCGTCTTCACTCAAGTTACTCATCGCTACTCATTCACTCACCACAGCTACCAGTGTGGGAAGCCGACGTCACCATGTGCTGAGATGACATCACAACGCGAGTCTGCCATGCCAAGCAACGTGTGACTGACACCAGGCTCTTCTCACCCACTACTCATTACTCATTATTCACATAGCTCCTACTCATATTCACTTATTTTCACAGTTAAGTTGGAAATTCGACGTTCTATGCTGAGGTTTGCCTGGGACAGCCGTTAACCACTACAAATACCAGGCCATGGAGTTTCCTGAGTAATATCGTCCATCAACACACCACTAGAATTATCAAGAGATCTTCAATCAAACCTGTATTTTCTTCCGAGATCGACTTTTGTATCGACACACCTCTACGATCTGTATCAAGTGGGTAAAATTATACTTGCTCATTTCTTCTCAGTGCTAAAAGTAGCTATATTCAACTTATTTACTCATCTAGTTTGCTAGGACATAAATAAACAAGAGGCGTATTTCATAACATCATATCTTAATGACAGGAATATTTTCGCCACCACCCACGTTAATACCAGATGACACACAAATTGCCACAACATCAGACTCACAATTAAGAGACAGCCCACCCATTGTACAACCCACACCACACGTTAAAGATAAAGAAACAAATACGGGAGTTTCGGATGATGAGTGGGAAACCCCTTCAGACATAGAGAGTGTCGACTTTGCAGCTGCCTTGCATACGTATGCCAATATACTTAACAGGGTTCACCGGTCCGGTCATACATATTCCACCATTCCCTCACATAACGATAAACTCGTACAAGTTGAATTAACAGGGCAATCATTAAATATGAATCAAGAACCAAATACTGCTGATCTAAAAACCACACCTCACGTTTTTGTGTATCACGAGGATAAGACTGCCCCAAAATTCTCTGGCACAGACAAGGATCGCATTGATGTCATTTCATTAATCAGTCAGTGCAAACAAATGTTCATCAAGCGCCACATACTAGATGAACAAGAGAAAATTGCTATTTTTTCATCTTGCATAAGCCAGGAAAGATGTCCAGCAAGCAATTTATTGCACTCCGATAAGCTACATCGTGCTAGGACATATGATGAATTTAAAACTGAATTTCTGAAGAAATTTTCTGGAGGTATGAACTTCTTGCCAGGTATAATTCCAGAATTACATAAAATTGTAGATCTTGTAAGGGAGCACACTACAAACCATGTGCTCAGTGAAATAACTGCTGATGTCTCCACAATCAAGAGAACCCTATTAGCTACTCTGGAGAATTCTAAGTGGATAACAGATGATGGAAAGATGTCCCCAGACCTCGTCGTGGACATCATTGGTTATGTAGCTGCCTTGTGTAAATTACCTGATAGAACCCTTAAGATCGCCAAAACAATCGCGTACACCCCAGGAATGTGCTTACTAGACTTAATGAACGAGGTAGAGATGCAGTGCAGTAAAGCAGGTGTGGTCGACACACATGCACATTCTGGTAGAATCAGGGTACCTGAGACAGTATCAGCTGTGAAAACATCTACAACGACCCCAAACAGAGAACAAAATCGATCGCAACCAGAAATGAGGCAGCCCAAACAAACAAAGACGCCTAGACCTCGTTCCCACACGCCTTCCTACAGGCAGTTTCATAAGTTTTCGCGCAGCCAGAGCAGGTCTCGCGCCATAAACAACACTTTTTATGGGAAATCACCTCGTAGGTCACAGTCAAGGGATAGGTCCATTCTGTGTCATTATTGTGCAAAACCAGGACACACAAGGTATGAATGCTTTATCAAGGCAAAAGAGGATAATCAAAAGACACAAGGATTTGGTCCTTACTGTAGGCATCATAAATACCAAGGGCACTGGACTAGTGACTGCAAAACAGTAGAAAAAATTGTGTCTATGTTCAAATCAGGGGAAGACCAAGTCATGACAAAAAACGAACAAACGTAAAGAAGAACAAGGTTAAACTTCACATAGGAGGCATGTTGGGAAATGAGTGTATCTTGATACCAGCTGTATGTGAGGATCAAAACGTTTCCTTATTTTTAGATACAGGCTCTCCAGTGAACTTAATAACACATGAAGAACTAAACAGAATTCTTAAAAATAAAAAGAAAGTAACTTTTCTGGATGAAGCTGATTTAGAATTATACACAGTAGATGGTCAAGAGATTACAGTAAAAGGTATGATAAGATTAAATCTCAGTTTCACAGAAACTACAAGACCATTCTCTGCATTGTTCTATATCGTTGAAAACTTAGCAATTAAAGCTCATATGTTACTGGGCTTAAGATCCATGAGAACTGAGAACATAACTATACTCCCACAAATGAATGGAATAGACTTTGATAATGAATTCATAGAGGAAATACTTTCAGAGCCCTCACCGATTGGTAGAAGAGAGCCAAAAAGAATTGGTAATATTAAAGGCTTAAACAAACATACACAAACGGATGAGTGTATAAATCCACTTACACCAGCAACCCCATCCTCCAGAATTAGTGACCCAGATAACAGTACTGATTTATCAATTTTTCCAGCCCATCTCACTAATGATTTGGTTATACCACCTAATTCATACATGAAGGTTACCATAAAGAGCAAATTACGGAATAGTACTGTTCTTGTCTTAGAAGAATTATGTAAAGGGATTGTCAGTAGAAAACGCATTATGTCATACGAACGACGAAGGGCTAACTCAGATATTCATTATTAATCACATGAATGGGGAAGTTCAGTTGAAGAAGGGAATTTGCGTAGTTAATATTGAAAAATGTTTCGCCCCTGTGAAGGAAATAAATATTGGTGGAGTAACAAGTGAGATAAAATCTACGGATAGAGAAAGAATAAAAGAATTTAATTCACTCAGGTGAATTTGACGAAGAAAATGATTTGTTAACCCTGCTGGAAACACACAGGGACACCGTAGCATTGCCTGGAGAACAATTAGGGTATACTAACTTGATTAATCACATGATTAATGTGCACCCAGAAACACCACCAATTTTCGTACCAGCTTATCGCATACCACACTCCCAACGTACACTTGCAAATCAGTATGTCGATGAAATGTTAAAGCTTGGAATTATTGAGCCTTCAGGTTCTCCGTGGAACGCTCCCCTTTTCTTTGTGCCCAAGAGAAATGGAGAAATGCGTGCGGTAGTAGATTACCGTAAACTAAATAATCACACAATCCCAGACAGATTTCCCATGCCATTGCTAAGTGATGTTCTACAGAATATTGGTCCTGAGAATAATATATTCTCGACCATCGATCTCCTAAACGGATACTATCAGATTCCGGTATCTCAGGAGTCACGTAAATACACTGCCTTTTCAACAAACAGAGGCCATTATCAATATACAAGAATGCCAATGGGACTGAGGACAGCCCCCGGTACGTTCCAGCGTCTTATGAATTACGTATTGTCCGGAATTTTAGGACAAGGAATATTTGTTTATCTTGACGATATTATTATCGCAACGAAGAATATTAAGGATCATCTCAGGAAATTAGACTTACTCTTACAAAAGCTTAGTGATGCTGGATTAAAAATTAAACTTTCTAAATGCAAATTTTGCTTTAAGGAAATAAATTTCTTAGGCCACAAATTAAGTTCTGATGGTATTCACACCACTGATGACAAAATACAGGCGGTGAGAGATTTTCCTGAACCCACTACGACTGACGAAGTTAGACAATTTTTAGGTCTGGCTGGGTACTATAGGTCCTTCGTACCACAGTTCTCTCATATAGCCTTCCCTCTATTCCAACTACTCAAAAAAGATGCTGTATTCCAATGGGAAGAAGAACAAAAAAGGGCATTTAACAATCTAAAAATTAAACTAACAAATGCACCTTGTTTAGCATATCCGAATTACACGATATCATTTCTTATTTGTACAGACGCATCAGTTAAAGGATTAGGGGCTGTACTGATGCAGGAAGAGAAAAGAGGAAAGAATCAACCAATTGCATTTGCCAGCAGACAAACAAGAGGTGCGGAGAAAAATTATAGCACTACAGACTTAGAGGCACTTGCAGTGATTTTTGCATTACAAAAGTTTCGAGATTTGGTATATGGTTACGAAATCAACTTATTCACCGACCATAAACCACTGGTGGGTATGTTTAAAGAAAAACTCCTTTCTGGGAGGAGAGCAAGATGGAAATGTACAGTTGAAAACGACAATGTACAAATACATTATATACAAGGTAAAATGAATATAGTAGCTGACGCATTATCTAGGAACCCGAACACAATTCAGGTCGCGGCGTTAGATCTCAAAGGAAATATCCCAAACCACGAGGATATCGCAAAGGCACAAAGACTTGACCCAGTATGGTCAAAAGTAATATACAAGTTAGAAAGTGGAGATGACATACAATTACCCAAACTTCATGTCCCACTTGAACAATTCACAATGGTCAATAATACATTATACAAAATTAACTCTAAACAACCAAAACGCCAAAGAAATACTAACCAGTTGGTAGTACCTAATGACATGATACCCCAAGTATTACGAACGATACACGACAGCCCACATGCAGGACACCCTGGAAAGGATAAGACATTCAACCAAGCCCAGCTATTATATTACTGGCCTTCATTACGAAGAGATATAAACAATCATATAGACAGATGCGAATCATGTGCAGAACACAAAGGATACCCAATCACATCTGCACCGATGGGTAATTACCCAGTACCACATCAACCATGGGACGTTGTCGCTGTTGATTTACTCAAGATGCCATTATCATACAATAATAACCTATACTTATTCGTAGCAACGGATCATTTTTCCCGTTATGTCATTTTAGCTTCAATTAAAGATAAGACAGCAGAGACAGTAGCAAAGGCAATAACAGATAATGTAATATGTCGCTTTACTACCCCAAAGGTATTAGTAAGTGATAATGGAGGAGAATTTAATTCTGAGATCTTACAAGAAATATGTAAACAATACAACATCAAAAAGGTTAACGTTTTGGCCTATCACCCAGCATCGAATGGGTTGGTAGAGAGACAAAATAAAAGGTATTAGATGTGCTACGACACATTCTCAGTGAAAATTATGCAAGCTGGGATGATTGGATTCCCAGAGTAGAGGCCTCCATTAATGGGTCTATAAATAAATCCATTGGTGACACACCACATTTCATTATATATGGCACAGATAAAAAATTACCATATGAGCTCCTAGAAGGTGACAGCATGCCTATATACAATTACGATGATTACTCTAAACTCCGTTTACGTGAATTCCAGGACATTCACAAAAGAGTGAAAAAACAATTAACGATGTCCAAGGAGGAAATGACGGAGGCATTTAACAAGAAGGCAAAAGATTCACCTATCAGCTTAGGAGACATTGTTTACGGAGTCATTCATACGAGAGACAATAAATTATCCCCTAAATTTGAGGGCCCATACAGAGTAATTAACATACAAGCAAACAAAGTTTTAATTAAGTCACTTTCAAGTGGCGAGGAAAAACAAGTTCATATTGACCATTTAAAACGAGTTTCAAGGGAATTATCACATAATTATTCAACCTCGGATACAACCGAACAGGTGAACGTACCTCAAGAAACCAATCAAGAACACAACAATGATTACAAAAAGAAATTAAGGTCATATACCAAACAATCGAACATAGGTGCAACTGTTCCAATGAAATCTACAGTACATCATTTACGAGAATTAAATATCGATTTAAACTCGTTCTATAAATGAAATAACAGCCAACCGTAACGCACATCATCACTATCATCAACCACAGCTTTATAGGGAATTAATAGATTTTTTTTTTTCGGTAGGTTACGATGAAGGGACTTATGCTATGGATTCTCCTATACATAGTAAGAGTATATGCGCACCTAGACCCCAAGCATATAGTACGACAAGGATGCCTCATAGCTCCAACGGCCACGACTACAATCGTCAAGGACGTCATGAGTACTGAAATAAGTCTAGATTACTTGTATGACTTACCTACTTATGTAGAAAGACTTGCGACGCCGATGCGAACTCTGGACTTCAAGATAGGGAATTATGTTTCACAAGCACATAACACCAAGGAAGTGGATGAAATGGTGAAGTTAGCGAAATGGAAATTAGAACAAGCGAAGTCAACTATGCTCGTCATGATCCAAGATCTCCCATCTTATGGAACGGAGGTACTGAGCGACAGGAACAATATCACACGTACTCGCCAAAAGCGCGGTTTGTTCGATCTGGGCGGCGCAGTTCTTGGGAACATCTTTGGATTGGCTACAGAGGATGACCTTAAAGAAATAAACAACAAATTTAATAAGATAGCTCAGGTACTAACATACCAAGATAAATTCATCACAGGACAGAACTCGGCAATGAAGACAATTGTGAAAAATCTGAAACAAGCAGAAAACGTAGCTCTCGAGAGTGTAGATAAAATAAATGACTTAGAGGGCAACGTTACTCTTTTCCAGCACTTCTCCATCATCACAGAACATATTGACACGATTCTACTACAATTAGAGAACACTAGAGATCATTTCAGGGCACTTATGCAAGGAATTTCGAATGCTGGTGATGGCAAGATCACAAATGACTTACTCCCAGTTCATGAGCTACGTCAGATAGTTAGTCAAGGCATACATAAACATAAATTGAAGCCATTGTTCCGCAGTAGGGAATTTATGCAATATTACCCGTACTTAGAAGCAACACTAACACCAACATCAGTGATAGTTCATGTACCATTCATCACGGAAGACCTGTTCACAGTATACCAAATACACCCCTTCCCCTATAGAAACAACAACACTTTGGTCATCATCAACATCAACACAGACACCGAACTCATCATGGTCTCCAAGAGACGAGACACTGTCACTTTCGCAAGTGAGTCAACGATTGAGCGAAAGTGCCGCACATCCTTACATGCTGTTCATCTTTGTCCTGCGTACATTTTCACGTTTCAGCCTACTGATACGGTCCCTTGTGAAATGGCTATCATCAGCAATAACAATATTCATCATCATTGCAACTTCACTTTTGCTCCAGATAAACTTGTACACCATCAACGCATTGGACACTCGCAGTTTTTTTATTTCCCTCATAACACATCAGTTTACATAGTCTGTCCAGATATACCACCATCTCATACATCAGCCTCAGGATTATACATAGCACCAGACTACTGTGCGGTATTTACACCATCCATGTCTACTTTTTCCACCATCAATCACTACGCCATTATCAACCATACACACAAACATTTCCACCCACTGCCTAATATGAACTTAAACATGAGCACAAGTATTAAGCTGACTTCACCTAAGTTTGAAACTATGCAGCTGATCAATGAAACAATGAAGCCCTGGGAAGATTTGAGTTTGAGTATGTTCAACCCATATTATGTGTATAGCCAAGCACCTTCTGTCTTTATAATCATCTGCATTGTAGTTGCAGTATTGCTGTTGGCAATGCACAGAATGCATGCAAGAATTGCTAATTTGGAGTCATTGTTTAGTGGGGGAGAGTTAACATCACAGTTAACCACCCTGAATGAAGTGTATATATTTTGTATATAGTATTAATTATATATATATAAAAAAATAATAATAATAATAATAATAATACAAAGAAGAATGACCCATATATGACAGACCAGTACCATTATCTTTGAATGAAATATTAATAACTCTTACAATAATCTTAATTTTAAACTATTTTTATTCTTGCATGTATGCATTTCACTATAATATCCCAAGTACATACTGTATTACAGTTAAATAATTTACTTTAATGCATTTATTCAAATATGTATACAACTTATTTAAAATGTAATATTACTGAATAATCACTATTTACTATGAATAATATATGTATACAATATTCATACAATTATGTTACTTTACAATATTATGTATTTCACTTAATTAGCTTATAAGTTCATTATAATGTGTATGTAGTATGTATTAATATGTTATAACTATTAAATGTCGATGGTACGCCATTTTCGCGCGGCCGAGCAAATGTAGGACTACATAATAGATAGATAGATAAATAGATAGATAGAGAGACAGATAGAAGCAGGAAGTCAAATGATGAGAAGGTGTTGTGTCTGCGAGAATCGAGCAGTGCTAAACATGCTTACACCCTCTTAACACTGAGGAAAGCTGACGACGGCGGCCAGTAAGGAGATGATGCAGTTAGCTGTCAGCAGTCCTCTCGTGAACAAAGATCCACAAGGAACACACGTGACACACCCCTGCTACACCAGATTTTAGGAAAGAGAGGGTAGAAGGAGACAAGTGACCCTAGAGAGAGGTCGAGACGGAGATTAGCCTTAGAATAGAAAGAGAGAGAGATAGCGAGACAGGGAGGTAGCTACCCGGGACTTATACTCTTCCCATGGGAGAGACCTGTTTAATATCTCCAAGACAAATAAAAATAGTCCCATATTATTCTTTACCTCTCCCGTCACTACATGACATCTGGTGGGGAAACTACTACAAGATATAAAAGCCGCTCGACCACAAGTCTAAAATATACTTCTCTACAAGTAACTACAAAGTCTTTATGACATGTGTGTGTGTGTGTGTGTGTGTGTGTGTGTTCTTACCTAATTGTATCTTAAAGGAATGAGTCAAGCTCGTAGTGCCCCGTGTATTATACCATTTTTATCATACATATCTTTGAATATGTGAATAGTTTTGCCACACACTAGGCTACTTCATTCGGTAATGCATTCCACTGGTCAATTGCTCTATTTAGGAAACTGAATTTCCTTACGTCTTTATCACCTCTCTTTTTATGCAGTTTTTTTGCAGTGTCCTCTTGCTGATGCATCCCATGGGTTAAGTAATCATTTATATCTGTTTTCTCCTTCTCTGAGATGCATTTATATAGCATAATCATGTCTCCTCTCTTCCTTCTCTCCTGTAGTGTTGGTAGATTCAATTTCCTAGTCTTTCTTCATAGCTTAGATCCCTTTGGCTTGGTACCCATCTTGTGGCTGCCTTTTGTACTTTTTCAGTTTTATCTATGTGTGTTTGTGTGTGTGTGTGTGTGTGTGTGTGTGTGTGTGTTCATTAACGCCTAATGAGTGTAAGAATACTACGTGAAGCTAGTTTTTAGACAACATGTGTCAGTTTATCACCAATCTGTTTTAACCTGCTGAAGAAAATCTGCTTCTCCCTGCTTTCTTTACAGTGACCAATTAGCTGTTATCCTCCAACAACACTGTGGTTACCTCCTCCATGAAGATTATGGGTTTAGTTCAGCTTGTTTATTCGCTTCTTTGCAAGTCTGTGGAAAAACTGTCGTATGGAATTCACCGAATTTGTAGAACTGATTGAGAACCAGCAGACGAAGAGTGACTAGAATTTTGGGTGTCAGAGGTGAAGAGTACTCTTGTTAGTCTTGAGTTATATCTTTATGTCTAGTTAAATCGTATGGTTTCTTCATGCTGGGTATATGATACTGCCATTGGTATAGCTTTTACCCCTTCAATACAGCGATATTTCATTATTTATTATAATCATTATTATTTCTTCATCTATACCATTTGCTTAAAGGAAAGATCCCTTGGTGTTTGATGGAAGGATGTTGTTGAAAAAAAAAATCAAATTACATCAGTTCGAAGAGATTCTCCTAGGCTGAAGAAAACCAGAAAAGAAACAAAAATGTAATAAGTAAACAAATTGATAGATAAATAAATAAATAAATCCGGCACATTTGCGTCGGATGGAGTATTGTATTATATTTTTCCTGCCGTCAGACGATTTTTTTTTTTCCGCTGAAGAAAGACTACGCATTAGAGGGGTCGGATACAGCCTTCATTAATTTCAACACAGTTATTATCAACTCCTTCAATGAGAGAGACCTTTCCTAAGCTGAATAAAACAGACGCACCCCCCCCCCCGTTTTTTTTTTTTTTAGCCTAGTCCTGCCGTTTCCAGACTTTTTTTTTTTTTTTCAACAATTGGAGGCATTTCTATTTGGAGATCTTATCAATATCTTTCACTAACCCGTTCAATGCGAATGGGATGTATTGTACTGAATGAATACAGTTATCTGAAGGTACTAAGACTAAGAAACAGTAACGTCATTGTACCAAAAATGCAAATTATCCAAAGAATTTCTGTTTAGTTCAGCCATTTCACCACGACAACATCTTTCCTTAGTTCAGCAGATTTCTGCTCTCCTTTGAAGGAAAACTGCTTTGATATGGTAGGGCAAACTTCCCAATGATCAGTGGAACTATAATAGTCAGATGCAACAATACATGGCAGGTTCACTCTTACTGATCAAATGACAAAAATATTCCCGTGGTACCAAGCGTCTGAACTGGTCCAGCGATCTGCTGGTTCAAACATCCTTTCAAACTGTGCCAAGGCCTGTCAACCTCAGCTCCTTCTCCCTGGTAGCGATGGTGCAACTGGCCATGGTGGAGGTCAGTCCTACTCTCGGGCAAAGGATGCTAAAAATCTCATGGTATCGCGATCTGGTCATGTTCAGGAACTGAACCGTGGAACACTCAAGGTATCGACTCAGTGTTAGAAAAGCCGATTTGGCAGTTCTTTTTTAGGGAACTCAGAGATGTGAATTGGGGCATCAAAGAGAGGACAAATAACCAGATGATGCTTTGATACAACTAATGGTTACAAACTGAGAGAGAGAGAGAGAGAGAGAGAGAGAGAGAGAGCAGAGGGGAGGCTATTCAGAAGGAAAGGGTTAAACCATCTGTGAGAGATAAGGCAACAAATGTTACTTTATTAGTTCAGAACAAGAGTCTCGAGGCCCCATAGAGCCGATAGGCACTTGTCCAAAGTGAAGCCATCTGTGAACCATACTTTGTGCTTTTTTGCTTTCGCTGATAACACCATTATTATCCCAGAAGTTAAAAGAAACTTTTTATTCTTAAGCAGTTAAGCACTGACGAAGAAGGATGGCTTCCATTTACTGCTCTGACATCGGTGAGTTTGGCCAACATAGTCAAGTGGCTCAGAGTTCCCATAGAGTAACCAGCTTTGCTCATTCGCTCATCTTGACACAAATTTCAATTGTGCATGGCGTGCTCGAAGACTTACGTTAAAAATAGGGATGGATTCATCAATACTTCGTGCCAAGAGGACCCCGAGACACGCACTGACACCAAAATTGACATGGACCTGCCCTGGTGTACCGGGCATGCCCATTCCAAATTTCAGCTCACTCCGCCCAGCGGCATGACCTGTAGAGGCATCCCAATGTTTGGCCAAAAATCGGACACAAAATAGTGCATGGTTCCCGCGCAACTGACTGCACACAATTATAATTTACATCTTCGTTGTCTGATGTTAACACAGGAAGAATTTTAGTCAGAACATCACGATAATAATAGCATAGTTGAAGAGCCGCTTTAGGAGAGGGAAGTGGTAGAAACAATGACTGCCAGTATCGTAGGAAGAGATGTAAATAAAGCCTTAAGAGGAATGAAAAGGGATAAGACGGTAGGTGATGATGGCCTCACCAATAACCTAATTAAGGATACAAATAACTTTTCATAAAGGAACCACAAAAAGTATCATAAGAAGAACTCAGATGTGAAAGCAGTACACACACCATGGGAAAATGCTTCTTTTAATCTGCCCCACAGAAAAGGCAACAGTGAAGATTAAGTATTATACTCTGAAGTAAGTCTTCTCACTGTTGTATACTGTACAAACGTCACAAAGCTGTAACAAATCGAAGTAGTCCAACTCCAGATGCAAAACATAAAGAGCAAATTACGGAATAGTACTGTTCTTGTCTTAGAAGAATTATGTAAAGGGATTGTCAGTAGAAAACGCATTATGTCATACGAACGACGAAGGGCTACCTCAGATATTCATTATTAATCACATGAATGGGGAAGTTCAGTTGAAGAAGGGAACTTGCATAGTTAATATTGAAAAATGTTTCGCCCCTGTGAAGGAAATAAATATTGGTGGAGTAACAAGTGAGATAAAATCTACGGATAGAGAAAGAATAAAAGAATTTAATTCACTCAGGTGAATTTGACGAAGAAAATGATTTGTTAACCCTGCTGGAAACACACAGGGACACCGTAGCATTGCCTGGAGAACAATTAGGGTATACTAACTTGATTAATCACATGATTAATGTGCACCCAGAAACACCACCAATTTTCGTACCAGCTTATCGCATACCACACTCCCAACGTACACTTGCAAATCAGTATGTCGATGAAATGTTAAAGCTTGGAATTATTGAGCCTTCAGGTTCTCCGTGGAACGCTCCCTTTCTTTGTGCCCAAGAGAAATGGAGAAATGCGTGCGGTAGTAGATTACCGTAAACTAAATAATCACACAATCCCAGACAGATTTCCCATGCCATTGCTAAGTGATGTTCTACAGAATATTGGTCCTGAGAATAATATATTCTCGACCATCGATCTCCTAAACGGATACTATCAGATTCCGGTATCTCAGGAGTCACGTAAATACACTGCCTTTTCAACAAACAGAGGCCATTATCAATATACAAGAATGCCAATGGGACTGAGGACAGCCCCGGTACGTTCCAGCGTCTTATGAATTACGTATTGTCCGGAATTTTAGGACAAGGAATATTTGTTTATCTTGACGATATTATTATCGCAACGAAGAATATTAAGGATCATCTCAGGAAATTAGACTTACTCTTACAAAAGCTTAGTGATGCTGGATTAAAAATTAAACTTTCTAAATGCAAATTTTGCTTTAAGGAAATAAATTTCTTAGGCCACAAATTAAGTTCTGATGGTATTCACACCACTGATGACAAAATACAGGCGGTGAGAGATTTTCCTGAACCCACTACGACTGACGAAGTTAGACAATTTTTAGGTCTGGCTGGGTACTATAGGTCCTTCGTACCACAGTTCTCTCATATAGCCTTCCCTCTATTCCAACTACTCAAAAAAGATGCTGTATTCCAATGGGAAGAAGAACAAAAAAGGGCATTTAACAATCTAAAAATTAAACTAACAAATGCACCTTGTTTAGCATATCCGAATTACGATATCATTTCTTATTTGTACAGACGCATCAGTTAAAGGATTAGGGGCTGTACTGATGCAGGAAGAGAAAAGAGGAAAGAATCAACCAATTGCATTTGCCAGCAGACAAACAAGAGGTGCGGAGAAAAATTATAGCACTACAGACTTAGAGGCACTTGCAGTGATTTTTGCATTACAAAAGTTTCGAGATTTGGTATATGGTTACGAAATCAACTTATTCACCGACCATAAACCACTGGTGGGTATGTTTAAAGAAAAACTCCTTTCTGGGAGGAGAGCAAGATGGAAATGTACAGTTGAAAACGACAATGTACAAATACATTATATACAAGGTAAAATGAATATAGTAGCTGACGCATTATCTAGGAACCCGAACACAATTCAGGTCGCGGCGTTAGATCTCAAAGGAAATATCCCAAACCACGAGGATATCGCAAAGGCACAAAGACTTGACCCAGTATGGTCAAAAGTAATATACAAGTTAGAAAGTGGAGATGACATACAATTACCCAAACTTCATGTCCCACTTGAACAATTCACAATGGTCAATAATACATTATACAAAATTAACTCTAAACAACCAAAACGCCAAAGAAATACTAACCAGTTGGTAGTACCTAATGACATGATACCCCAAGTATTACGAACGATACACGACAGCCCACATGCAGGACACCCTGGAAAGGATAAGACATTCAACCAAGCCCAGCTATTATATTACTGGCCTTCATTACGAAGAGATATAAACAATCATATAGACAGATGCGAATCATGTGCAGAACACAAAGGATACCCAATCACATCTGCACCGATGGGTAATTACCCAGTACCACATCAACCATGGGACGTTGTCGCTGTTGATTTACTCAAGATGCCATTATCATACAATAATAACCTATACTTATTCGTAGCAACGGATCATTTTTCCCGTTATGTCATTTTAGCTTCAATTAAAGATAAGACAGCAGAGACAGTAGCAAAGGCAATAACAGATAATGTAATATGTCGCTTTACTACCCCAAAGGTATTAGTAAGTGATAATGGAGGAGAATTTAATTCTGAGATCTTACAAGAAATATGTAAACAATACAACATCAAAAAGGTTAACGTTTTGGCCTATCACCCAGCATCGAATGGGTTGGTAGAGAGACAAAATAAAAAGGAATTAGATGTGCTACGACACATTCTCAGTGAAAATTATGCAAGCTGGGATGATTGGATTCCCAGAGTAGAGGCCTCCATTAATGGGTCTATAAATAAATCCATTGGTGACACACCACATTTCATTATATATGGCACAGATAAAAAATTACCATATGAGCTCCTAGAAGGTGACAGCATGCCTATATACAATTACGATGATTACTCTAAACTCCGTTTACGTGAATTCCAGGACATTTACAAAAGAGTGAAAAAACAATTAACGATGTCCAAGGAGGAAATGACGGAGGCATTTAACAAGAAGGCAAAAGATTCACCTATCAGCTTAGGAGACATTGTTTACGGAGTCATTCATACGAGAGACAATAAATTATCCCCTAAATTTGAGGGCCCATACAGAGTAATTAACATACAAGCAAACAAAGTTTTAATTAAGTCACTTTCAAGTGGCGAGGAAAAACAAGTTCATATTGACCATTTAAAACGAGTTTCAAGGGAATTATCACATAATTATTCAACCTCGGATACAACCGAACAGGTGAACGTACCTCAAGAAACCAATCAAGAACACAACAATGATTACAAAAAGAAATTAAGGTCATATACCAAACAATCGAACATAGGTGCAACTGTTCCAATGAAATCTACAGTACATCATTTACGAGAATTAAATATCGATTTAAACTCGTTCTATAAATGAAATAACAGCCAACCGTAACGCACATCATCACTATCATCAACCACAGCTTTATAGGGAATTAATAGATTTTTTTTTCGGTAGGTTACGATGAAGGGACTTATGCTATGGATTCTCCTATACATAGTAAGAGTATATGCGCACCTAGACCCCAAGCATATAGTACGACAAGGATGCCTCATAGCTCCAACGGCCACGACTACAATCGTCAAGGACGTCATGAGTACTGAAATAAGTCTAGATTACTTGTATGACTTACCTACTTATGTAGAAAGACTTGCGACGCCGATGCGAACTCTGGACTTCAAGATAGGGAATTATGTTTCACAAGCACATAACACCAAGGAAGTGGATGAAATGGTGAAGTTAGCGAAATGGAAATTAGAACAAGCGAAGTCAACTATGCTCGTCATGATCCAAGATCTCCCATCTTATGGAACGGAGGTACTGAGCGACAGGAACAATATCACACGTACTCGCCAAAAGCGCGGTTTGTTCGATCTGGGCGGCGCAGTTCTTGGGAACATCTTTGGATTGGCTACAGAGGATGACCTTAAAGAAATAAACAACAAATTTAATAAGATAGCTCAGGTACTAACATACCAAGATAAATTCATCACAGGACAGAACTCGGCAATGAAGACAATTGTGAAAAATCTGAAACAAGCAGAAAACGTAGCTCTCGAGAGTGTAGATAAAATAAATGACTTAGAGGGCAACGTTACTCTTTTCCAGCACTTCTCCATCATCACAGAACATATTGACACGATTCTACTACAATTAGAGAACACTAGAGATCATTTCAGGGCACTTATGCAAGGAATTTCGAATGCTGGTGATGGCAAGATCACAAATGACTTACTCCCAGTTCATGAGCTACGTCAGATAGTTAGTCAAGGCATACATAAACATAAATTGAAGCCATTGTTCCGCAGTAGGGAATTTATGCAATATTACCCGTACTTAGAAGCAACACTAACACCAACATCAGTGATAGTTCATGTACCATTCATCACGGAAGACCTGTTCACAGTATACCAAATACACCCCTTCCCCTATAGAAACAACAACACTTTGGTCATCATCAACATCAACACAGACACCGAACTCATCATGGTCTCCAAGAGACGAGACACTGTCACTTTCGCAAGTGAGTCAACGATTGAGCGAAAGTGCCGCACATCCTTACATGCTGTTCATCTTTGTCCTGCGTACATTTTCACGTTTCAGCCTACTGATACGGTCCCTTGTGAAATGGCTATCATCAGCAATAACAATATTCATCATCATTGCAACTTCACTTTTGCTCCAGATAAACTTGTACACCATCAACGCATTGGACACTCGCAGTTTTTTTATTTCCCTCATAACACATCAGTTTACATAGTCTGTCCAGATATACCACCATCTCATACATCAGCCTCAGGATTATACATAGCACCAGACTACTGTGCGGTATTTACACCATCCATGTCTACTTTTTCCACCATCAATCACTACGCCATTATCAACCATACACACAAACATTTCCACCCACTGCCTAATATGAACTTAAACATGAGCACAAGTATTAAGCTGACTTCACCTAAGTTTGAAACTATGCAGCTGATCAATGAAACAATGAAGCCCTGGGAAGATTTGAGTTTGAGTATGTTCAACCCATATTATGTGTATAGCCAAGCACCTTCTGTCTTTATAATCATCTGCATTGTAGTTGCAGTATTGCTGTTGGCAATGCACAGAATGCATGCAAGAATTGCTAATTTGGAGTCATTGTTTAGTGGGGGGAGAGTTAACATCACAGTTAACCACCCTGAATGAAGTGTATATATTTTGTATATAGTATTAATTATATATATATAAAAAAATAATAATAATAATAATAATAATACAAAGAAGAATGACCCATATATGACAGACCAGTACCATTATCTTTGAATGAAATATTAATAACTCTTACAATAATCTTAATTTTAAACTATTTTTATTCTTGCATGTATGCATTTCACTATAATATCCCAAGTACATACTGTATTACAGTTAAATAATTTACTTTAATGCATTTATTCAAATATGTATACAACTTATTTAAAATGTAATATTACTGAATAATCACTATTTACTATGAATAATATATGTATACAATATTCATACAATTATGTTACTTTACAATATTATGTATTTCACTTAATTAGCTTATAAGTTCATTATAATGTGTATGTAGTATGTATTAATATGTTATAACTATTAAATGTCGATGGTACGCCATTTTCGCGCGGCCGAGCAAATGTAGGACTACATAATAGATAGATAGATAAATAGATAGATAGAGAGACAGATAGAAGCAGGAAGTCAAATGATGAGAAGGTGTTGTGTCTGCGAGAATCGAGCAGTGCTAAACATGCTTACACCCTCTTAACACTGAGGAAAGCTGACGACGGCGGCCAGTAAGGAGATGATGCAGTTAGCTGTCAGCAGTCCTCTCGTGAACAAAGACCCACAAGGAACACACGTGACACACCCCTGCTACACCAGATTTTAGGAAAGAGAGGGTAGAAGGAGACAAGTGACCCTAGAGAGAGGTCGGGACGGAGATTAGCCTTAGAATAGAAAGAGAGAGAGATAGCGAGACAGGGAGGTAGCTACCCGGGACTTATACTCTTCCCATGGGAGAGACCTGTTTAATATCTCCAAGACAAATAAAAATAGTCCCATATTATTCTTTACCTCTCCCGTCACTACATGACATCTGGTGGGGAAACTACTACAAGATATAAAAGCCGCTCGACCACAAGTCTAAAATATACTTCTCTACAAGTAACTACAAAGTCTTTATGACATGTGTGTGTGTGTGTGTGTGTGTGTGTTTGTGTTCTTACCTAATTGTATCTTAAAGGAATGAGTCAAGCTCGTAGTGCCCCGTGTATTATACCATTTTTATCATACATATCCTTGAATTTGTGAATAGTTTTGCCACACACTTGGCTTCTTCATTCGGTAATGCATTCCACTGTTCAATTGCCCTATTTGGGAAACTGAATTTCCTTACGTCTTTATCACCTCTCTTTTTATGCATTTTTTTGCAGTGTCCTCTTACTGATGCTTCCATAGGTTATGTAATCATTTATATCTATTTTCTCCTCTCCTGAGATGCATTTATATAGCATAATCATGTCTCCTAGTTTCCTTCTCTCCTGTAGTGTTGGTAGATTCAATTTTCTAGTCTTTCTTCATAGCTTAGATCCCTTAAGCTTGGTACCCATCTTGTGGCTGCCTTTTGTACTTATTCAATTTTATCTATGTGTTTTTTGAGTGTGTGTGTGTGTGTGTGTGTGTGTGTGTGTGTGTGTGTGTGTGTGTGTGTGTGTGTGTAAATTAACGCCTAATGAGTGTAAGAACACTACGTGAAGCTAGTTTTTAGACAACATGTGTCAGTTTATCACCAGTCTGCTTTAACCTGCTGAAGGAAATCTGCTTCTCCCTGCTTTCTTTACAGTGACCAATTAGCTTTTATCCTCCAACAACACTGTGGTTACCTCCTTCATGAAGATTATGGGTTTAGTTCAGCTTGTTTATTCGCTTCTTTGCAAGTCTGTGGAAAAACTGTCGTATGGAATTCACCGAATTTGTAGGACTGATTGAGAACTAGCAGACGAAGAGTGACTAGAATTTTGGGTGTCAGAGTTGAAGAGTACTCTTGTTAGTCTTGAGTTATATCTTTATGTCTAGTTAAATCGTATGGTTTCTTCATGCTGGGTATATGATACTGCCATTGGTATAGCTTTTACCCCTTCAAGACAACGATATTTCACTATTCATTATAATCATTATTATTTCTTCATCTATACCATTTGCTTAAAGGAAAGATCCCTTGGTGTTTGATGGAAGGATGTTGTTGAAAAAAAAAAAATCAAATTACATCAGTTCGAAGAGATTCTCCTAGGCTGAAGAAAATCAGAAAAGAAACAAATATGTAATAAGTAAACAAATTGATAAATAAATAAATAAATAAATCCGGCACATTTGCGTCGGATGGAGTATTGTATTATATTTTTCCTGCCGTCAGACGATTTTTTTTTTCAGCTGAAGAAAGACTACGCATTAGAGGGGTCGGATACAGCCTTCATTAATTTCAACACAGTTATTATCAACTCCTTCAATGAGAGAGACCTTTCCTAAGCTTAATAAAACAGACGCACCCCCCTCCGTTTTTTTTTTAGCCTACTCCTGCCGTTTCCAGACATTTTGTTTCAACAATTGGAGGCATTTCTAACTGGAGATCTTATCAATATCTTTCACTAACCCGTTCACTGCGAATGGGATATACTGTACTGAATGAATACAGTTATCTGAAGGTACTAAGACTAAGAAACAGTAACGTCATTGTACCAAAAATGCAAATTATCCTAAGAATTTCTGTTTAGTTCAGCCATTTCACTACGACAACACCTTTCCTTAGGTCAGCAGATTTCTGCTCTCCTTTGAAGGAAAACTGCCTTGATATGGTAGGGCAAACTTCCCAATGATCAGTGGAACTATAATAGTCAGATGCAATAATACATGGCAGGTTCACTCTTACTGATCAAATGACAAAAATATTCCCGTGGTACCAAGCGCCTGAACTGGTCCAGCGATCTGCTGGTTCAAACATCCTTTCAAACTGTGCCAAGGCCTGTCAACCTCAGCTCCTCCCTGGTAGCAATGGTGCAACTGGCCATGGTGGAGGTCAGTCCTACTCCTCATGGTATCGCGATCTGGTCATGTTCAGGAACTGAACCGTGGAACACTCAAGGTATCGACTCAGTGTTAGAAAAGCCGATATGGCAGTTCTTTTTTAGGGAGCTCAGAGATGTGAATTGGGGCATCAAAGAGAGGACAAATAACCAGATGATGCTTTGATACAACTGATGGTTACAAACTGAGAGAGAGAGAGAGAGACAGAGAGACAGAGAGACAGAGAGCAGAGGGGAGGCTATTCAGAAGGAAAGGGCTAAACCATCTGTGAGAGATAAGGCAACAAATGTTACTTTATTAGTTCAGAACAAGAGTCTCGAGGCCCCATAGAGCCGATAGGCTCTTGTCCAAAGTGAAGCCATCTCTGAACCATACTTTGTGCTTTTTTGCTTTCCCTGAAACACCATTATTATCCCAGAAGTTAAAAAAAACTTTTTATTCTTAAGCAGTTAAGCACTAACGAAGAAGGATGGCTTCCATTTACTGCTCTGACATCGGTGAGTTTGGCCAACATAGTCAAGTGGCTCAGAGTTCCCACAGAGTAACTAGCTTTGCTCATTCGCTCATCTTGACACAAATTTCAATTGTGCATGGCGTGCTCGAAGACTTACGTTAAAAATAGGGATGGATTCATCAATACTTCGTGCCAAGAGGACCCCGAGACACGCACTGACACCAAACTTGACATGGACCTGCCCTGGTGTACCGGGCATGCCCATTCCAAATTTCAGCTCACTCCGCCCAGCGGCATGACCTGTAGAGGCATCCCAATGTTTGGCCAACAATCGGGCACAAAATAGTGCATGGTTCCCGCGCAACTGATTGCACACAATTATAATTTACATCTTCGTTGTCTGATATTAACACAGGAAGAATTTTAGTCAGAACATCACGATAATAATAGCATAGTTGAAGAGTCGCTTTAGGAGAGGGAAGTGGTAGAAACAATGACTGCCAGTATCGTAGGAAGAGATGTAAATAAAGCCTTAAGAGGAATGAAAAGGGATAAGACGGTAGGTGATGATGGCCTCACCAATAATCTAATTAAGGATACAAATAACTTTTCATAAAGGAACCACAAAAAGTATTATAAGAAGAACTCAGATGTGAAAGCAGTACACACACCATGGGAAAATGCTTCTTTTAATCTGCCCCACAGAAAAGGCAACAGTGAAGATTAAGTATTATACTCTGAAGTAAGTCTTCTCACTGTTGTATACTGTACAAACGTCACAAAGCTGTAACAAATCGAAGTAGTCCAACTCCAGATGCAAAACAACCTAGGAAAGAATCCAGATTTAGTAATGGTTAATCAACGATAGATTACATTCACGTTATTAGCCAAGCTATTGAGAAAACTTCGAAATATAGGAAACCTCTATGTATGGTGCTGATTAACTATAAGAAAGCATTTGGTTCACTTTAGTCAACAATGAGGACAGCAATGCGTGGAAAAGGGGAAGAAGAAACTTACATTGGAAATACTTTTTTTTTTTTTCTTTTTTAGATAGAAACAGGACTTCCACCTTAAAACTGAAGAAGCACAGCCAAAAAATAGCAATAAAGAGAGGCATAAAATATTGGGACTATTTTACCAGTGTTATTTTTTGCATGACAAGAGAACATTGCTAGAAATTTATACTGGGAAGGAATGTTCATCACCATCATCATCAAGGGGGGATGGGGCAAAAGCTGCTGGGGGCACAGTCTCACTCACCCTCCGACTCCACCCACGATGATCGCTTTGACTAATCCTTCAGGCAGTGACTCGTCCCTCTCTCAGTATCTCTCAACCTGAATGATGAACCTGCTCTAGCCACGAGTTCTGTGGCCTTCCCCTTGATCTCCACCGGGGGTTAACTTCCTCTGGGGATATGACTATGGGCAGAGTCAGCCTTAGGAAAACAGGTCACATACCCATAACACTGGAGTTGGCGCTGACATATTATGTGGGTACTAGGTCTCGACTCAGTGTCACGGAGTAGTTGCCTGCTATGTACCCGGTTGTACGTACCAGCGGCATCTCCTGATCCCCCAAAGGCACTAAGTACCAATGGAGTTAATTATCTGCTTCAAGTCACTGTTTAGTGTCAATGTCTCACAGCCATATAGTAAGACAGGGAGCACCAGTGCCTTGGAGTTACGAATTTTCATCCCTGTACAGAAATAACAACAATGCCAAGAACCCGAGTTGAGTGAATTCATAACCCCGTAGGCCAGACCAAACCGACAATAAATCCTTCCAAGACTTCCACATTCTCACCACATGCTTGGACATTTGGACAGACTGTTTATCCAACAAGCCACCAAATGCCTGGACATTGGTCTTGGCCCAAGAGACCTTTGATTTCAATGGTTTTGCATTCTTGTGAAATTTCTCGAAGGCACTCGGTAGTATCTCCAGTGACTACATTAGGATAACTTGAACATCAGCAAAGTAGAGATCAGTAACCCTGATATTGCCAGTTGATACTCAACAGTGACTTCAGCTCACAGCCTGACCGAGTACCCAGTCCATGCACACGTTGAAAAGCATGAAAGTAAGGACACATCTCTGTCTTGCCATAGTACTTATTGGGAAGAAGTTGGATGTTCCTTTTCTGCACTTGACAGCACTCTCACTGTTTGAGTACAGACTAGCAGTTAGTTGGACTATCCTTGTGGGGATCCCATGAACTCACAGGAGTTCCTGTAATACATCCTGATTTACAGCATCAAACACCTTCTTGAGATTCACATAGGCTGGAAGCAGACCTTGTTGATACTCAAGGCGGCGTTCCAAGAGAGATTGAAGAGCTAGGATGCCGTCAACTGTAGATTTTTTGGGCCTGAATCCGTACTGCTTAGGCCTCTGAAAATTTAGCTAATGATACTGGATATGCATCAGGAGAATGTGTGCAAGAACCTTGCCTGGCACACTGAGTACTGTAATACTACAGTAGTTATTACAGCCATGCTGGTCTTTCCCTTTCCTGATAGGGGTGGCTCAACTCCTTGTCCAGTCAAGAGAAATGATACCAGTCTGCCAAAAGGCTTCTATGACATCATGTAATGTCCTGATCATGGTTTCATCCCCAGCTCTAATTGGTTCCACTGGGATGCCACAAATACCAGATGCTCTACCACTTTAAAACCTATCCACTTCTTTCTTGATTTCCACCTCCTTAGCAGTTTCCCCAACATACCTCTCCTTGTCCGTTCTCAGAAAAATTCGTGCCCGTCGAGACAGAAGCCTGCGCTGCTCGCAATTCCCAGCCAGTCTGGCAGCACAACACTCCTCACTTGTGGCCAGTACTCTTGGCGAGACAAAACCCCTCCTTGATCTAAGGCACTCTCCAGCACATTCATCAGCTACTGCCAAGGTAGCACACTTAAAGGTATCCCATCGTTCAACAGGGTACTTGACAAAACTGGACACTTCAAACCGACTTTTAACTACCACTGCATACTCATAAGTACACTTCTCATCCCTAAGCTTCTTAAGATGGAGTTATTTTGGTAGCATCTTGAGCTTCTCTCAGTTTGATTCGTAGCCTTCGAGTAAGAACAAATTTGTGATCAATAGCAAGGAACTCTGCACTCCCAAAAACCCTGTATTTCTGAAGAATCCTCCATCAAGTACCACCAAGGATGTGCTCAAATTCCTTTGAGACCCCTCCGGTAATGGAATACCTAGTCTAACAGTAAAGATCTGACCACTAGAACCAGGATCCAGCAATTCTTAACCTACGGAAAGGCGGAAGATGTAACATTAACAATGAGCGGCTGAATAATATTATGATTGACTAACAATACAGTTCTTTTAACTAAGTCAGATATAAATAACAAATGTAATGGTATGTTATCTGAGCAGACACCACTCGAAAGTCGGATTGACAAAGATGATCAAAAACGCATAGTTCTGCTGAAACACAAATTCATTATCTCCCAGTAAAACTAGCAAAGGACCCTGAATAGTTTGTTCGTGACCAGGCCGTTCAGACAGTTCCAGTAAATGGCTATGAGATCAAGCGAACATTGGCAAGGGATGGAGGGCGTTTGATAGGAAAAATGTACAATTGGTCAAGTTTCCAGCTTTTAACACTGAGGGTTGCCAATGCTCGTTGCTCACGAGGTCCGAGCTCACCTGTATCAATACATGGATTCGAATGATTCGTAATAGAAGTGAAGAGGGACAACAGGTGGTTAACCGGAGCTGACGGTGGTGAGGTGTTGGGGTTAAGAAAGGATTAGGTATAGTGGGAAGAAGGATGGTGGAGAACATTTATTTTAATAATGCATGATATTTGATGAAAGGATATTAATACTTTGAATCGTATTACGAAACGGTATAGAAGCATTGCAAAATTGAAATTTGAAAGATTGTGTGCAGACGAGTATTTACGGTAATGAATGGAAGATAAGTTTCGTCACAATAATCATATTCCAACCGGTCTTTCCTCCCTCACCGACCCAACCCTCCGCCCATACCATTCACACACACGTGCTAGCATTCGTCCACCCTGGTGTTTTCCTCACGTACTGTATTTTCTTTCCTTTTAAGTATCATAATATGAATCATTCAGGTAACACATCTGCTACCTCTACGGCAACTACAAGAAGATATCTTTACGTCTCTGAATAAGGCTTCTTTCAACAACAGGGTGACAATGATGACCTATGGATACACTTGATTCTTCCTGCTGAAGTAACATGTAGTAGTGTGGATCGTGTCTCAAAAAAAAAAAAAAAAAAAAAAAAAAATCAGTTGGACATCTTCCACTCCAAACACACAAACGGAAATGTGCTAAATGATGCTACATTGGCGCGTGTCCTGTGTGTGTGTGTGTGTGTGTGTGTGTGTGTGTGTGTGTGTGTGTGTGTGTGTGTGTGTGTGTGCGTGCGTGTGCGCGCGCGCGCCTGCCTTTCAGTCTAAATGCAAAATACCTGAAACGGTATTGATTTTAAATTAACCAAAGTCCGTGGAAGCGTTGAAATGTAGGCAACGAGCAAACCTATTATGTATGTTTTTATCTTTTTATTTTTTATTTTTTTGAACAATAAGTCCACGGTCAAGGTCATGGGGCAAGGTCAACGTATTACCTAGCTATATCAATTTTAATAGTTTTTATCTGATTTAGATTAGACTTCGTGGAAGGGTGGAAGTTATGGTACACACGATGTGATTGAATTTTAAGAACATTCCGTCAAAGGCCAAGGTCACAAGGCAAGGTCAGCGTTAGACTCTAGTGTTTCTGTGTGAAGGAAATACCTAATACAGTTTTTACATAATTTGGACCAAACTTGTTGGAATTGTTGCAGACCAGCCAAGCAGTTGACCAATCACATTTGGGAATAACAAGTCAGTAATCAAGATTACGCGGTAAAGTCAACTAAGATATATTCTTACAGATCTGAACCAAAGAGTATGCCAGTGTTTTGATTAAGGCAAGGACAAAGGAGTTCAGTTTTCAGTCAAAAGTCAAGGCCATAGGGAAAAGTCTAATATCAAGGTCAGCTCAACAGCACTGATCAGTTTGACCCAGCTTGGTGGAAGGTTCAAGTATCAGAGAAGAATACAGTAATTCGTCCTAATAATAGTAGGTTGAAGATCAGCGTCACAGTGCAAAGTCAAATGTAGGACCCTTAGACCAATTGGATGGCGCGGGTATTGCACTCAGTGATACTTTGTTCACTAATGTAGTATTTATACGGTAGGAAATTCAGAGCATCATCATTAACCATTATTAAAAATCATTATTACTACCGTATTATTCCGAACGAACAATTCACTAACGGCAGTAATACTTTATTACGACGTATATATCGGACTGATATATGAAATCAGGAGCATGAAAACAAAAAGGCAGAATATAAAAGGGAGGTGGAGGAACAATTGGGCGAATACTCATATATATATATATATATATATATATATATATATATATATATATATATATATATATATATATATATATATATGAGGAATTTGGAAGGAATGTGAGTGTCAAGTAGACGGAGGTTAAGATAGTTAGATAGGGTGAGAAAGAAGTTAGTAGGGGAGTGGAAGATAAAAGTGGTAGATTGATAGTGGAGAAGGGAGAAAATGTGAGCAAATGGAGAGAAAACTTTATGGAGCTGTTTAACATAGAGAATGAGAGTAATTCGAGTATAAGCGCAGGCTGGGGAATGGTTGGGCGAAAGAGGAAGATAAGGAAGGAAGAGATCAGTAGGACAGAAGTAGTAGAAGCAATGAAGAAAGTGAAAATAGGGAGAGCCCCAGGAATTCATGGAGTGTGCGGTGAAATGCTGAGGCATGGGGGAGAGATAGTAGTAGTATAAATATAGATGATGTGCAGATTGACCTAGGAGGAAGGTAGAGTCTCGGAGGATTGGATGTCAGGTATAATCATTCCCCTGTACAAAAGGAAAAGGGGAAAAAGAGGCATGTGGTAGTACGAAAAGTATATGGTAGGATACTTATTGACAGTGTTTGAGAAATAACAGAGGAATCAGCTGGAGAAGAACGGGGGGGGGGGGTAGGAGGGGAAAAGGTTGAGTAGATCAGATATTCATTCTTGTGTCTTTAGTGGAAAAGTTTCTAGAGGAGGGAAAGAAGTTGTGTATGGCCTTCATGGGTTTGGAGAAAGCATATGACTGAGTGGATAGACAAGGAATGTCGAAAATATTAAAAACACATGGAGTAAGTGAGAAGCTGCTGAATGCCGTGAAGAGTATGTATGACGGTGCTAAGGCTGCAGTGCATGTGAATGGTGTATTAAGTGAATTTTTCTTTTTGAATATTGGACTGAAACAGGGATGTGTCATGTCTCCATGGCTGTTCAATATGTATATGGATTGAGTTATAACAGAGATACAAGGTATGGCAGTGACTATTGGAGCGGCCTTAATGAGAAAGGGTAGCATTTGGAAACTTCCTGTTCTTTTGTTTGCAGATGATACTGTATTATTAAATGAAGACAAAAGGGAACTGCAAGGCATGATGAATGAGTTTCGGAAAGTATGTAAGAAACAGAATCTAAAGGTGAACGTAGGGAAGAGTAAAACTGTGATCCTCGATAGAAATGAAGTCAGTTAATGCCCAGTGAGGCTGGGTGGTGAGGAAATGGCAAGTGTGAGTGCGTTTTAGTTCCAGGGTAGTGTAATGAGTAAAGATGGAAATGTAAATGATGAAGTGCTCGAAGAGGTACAATACTGAAGAAAGGCTGTTGGTTCATTGAAAGCAGTGATTGAAGATAGGGAAGTGAGCATGGAAGTAAAAAAGTCGCTGGATGATAGTACTGTGATGCCCACTCTAACATATGGAAGCTTAACCTGTGCCTTGTTGGACGGGCATAAGCAAAAAATAAGTTATTTGAGAGGAGCATGTGGAGTTACATGGAGAAACAGACTGACAAATGAGGAAGTAAAGGAGCGTTGTGGTATGGATGTGACAGATAGCGTTAGGAGAAGCACAGTGAGGTGGTTTGGCCATGTAGAGAGGATGGAGAGTTTGAGACTGACGAAGAGAGTGTATGTAAGTGAGGAGGAGGGGGGGAGAGGGAGGGGGAGACCAAGGACGTGATCGAGGGATGGAGTGGAGAGGTATATGAGAGAGGGGGGTGTAAGTTGGGAGTGGGCATACAAATAGATGAGGACAGGGCGACATGGAGGCGATTTGGATGCAGCTACGCCTTACGGGATTAGGGCGTCTGGTTACAGATAGATAGATAGATATTATGTACCGCAGAGAAATGAGTATCATATGATTTATAGTTCACCAGATGAGTCGCTTCTCCCATGTAAAAAAAAAAAAATCATGTAGCGTATGTGTTTTCTTTCTGTTGACTAACAATAAAGGATAATATAATTCTCGCTCTCTCTCTCTCTCTCTTCCCCTACGGTATCTAGCTATCTAAATCCAAATCTGTCTAATTCTTTATTAAATTATACTCCTGCTTTCAGCACTGCTACTTTCAATACTGTCAATATCATCACTACAACAGTCATCACTAGTACTATCATCACTACTCCTACTATCACAAACGGTATCATCACTGCATTCCTCATCGTTCCATAAAAACCTGTCATCAATACGGGTCTAATCTACCTACTTACACCACCTACCCATCTACACAACCCTGTCACCTACTTTACTATTCCAGATTCATCACCCTCATACCTAGAGGGTCGGACATAAACAAATCATTGCTGTGTGCGGCTCATATTCCTGGTTTTTCCACTGGTCCTTGCCTTCCAACACCCTTCTGTAGTTGCAGGGAGCAACATAAAGGTCTAGTGCTTATTTCACCGTTGGTTGTGTTTTTCTGGTGTTTGGACTTAGCCTGTAGTTTGGGGAGAAAATTCAGTACGACAGACGGGGCCTCCCTTGTCGGGTTTTCTCATTTCTGCGCATGTGCAGTACTCCCTGTGTGACATCATGGACGAGTCACTCCATTTCCCCTGCTACTATTGATCTGTTCTGTCGTGCTGGTGAAGCTGACATCCCGCTCACCCTGCTACCTGCCTAGGTGTGCAGCATGGAGTACTTGGGCCCTGCCACCCTCGAGGACCTTGAAGCTGACCTGGAGCTGAGTGACGAGGATGAAATGACTCAGAGTGACTGGCCACAGCTACCACAAAGTAGTAGCTGGGGAAGTAGCTACGGAACCAGCACTATCTGTACCTGCTGCACCTCACCTTGTCGGCCAGACATCTTCCTCTGCCAAGCGCCCTGCACATAACACCTTGGACAGCAACAGTGAGCCTTCATCCACTTCTGCAAAATCCTCCAAGCGGCAGGAGACTGCTGATCCTCTGCCGAGGGCAACCGCCCTTGGATCCAACACTCCTCGCCTCCAGCAGCTTGTTCAATCCCCCCAAGTTTCGCTGTTGCTTCATGCCTCTATGCCTCTGGCGTTTGTGCCCAGGGCTTACTACATCAAACTTGTATTCAAAGACAACCCAACAGTGGACATCAAACTTTGATGGTTGTCTGAGGTCAACAGTGCTTTTCACCTTGACCACACCCAAGCAGAGGTCAAGATGTCTGCAGTCACTTCCCGTTTTGTCTACATCTCCAGATGTCGCAGGGACATTGTAGATAACGTGACTAAAGGAGAGTTCCTGTCCTTTTCTTTGGAAATTCAAGACTCACCTGAGAGGCCCCACAAGTTTCCTAATTACCTCCTTAAACGTTATCCTGTCTGCATTGATCCCCATTTGGCAAAGGAGCTGCCAGGTATCTACTCAGGCTGACGTTTCCACCAGAATGGCACTCCTATCAACTGGCTGGTACTCACTTGGAGCCTTCCTCACCCGCCACCACCAATTGTCACCTTCAGCTTCCTTCCTTGCCCCTCATCTTGTGGGTTTCGCAAGATGAAGGACGAGCAACCGTGGTGCTTTCGATGCTGGGGCATTGGTCACATCTCCCAGTATTGCTTTGCACAAGAACGGTGTGCATGGTGCTCTGGCCAACACAACTCTCGGACGTGTCCTCACCGACCCCCTCCACCTGCTTTTGAAACAGCCTCGATGCAACCCAACCTGCCACCTCCAGATACCTTGCACTGGAAATGTCTCCAATGTCATCAAGAAGGGGCTAACGTCTGGCATGGCTGCACTAGATGCCGGGCTAACCCTGCTCCTGTTGCTAAGGGTGGGGCTCCACTAGCGTCACCACCACCACCACTCCGTGCTGCCGCTCCCACTCCCCCTGCCTCCACTGTCGGTTTGGACTCAGCTGCAGTCACTGAACATTGCGATGCTGTTGCCACTCTCAGGACTCAGATTAGCTCACTTATGGCACGTTTTGATGCAATAGAAGCCCGCATTGATGGCTTGGTTAGCAAGCAGGTCACACTTGAGACAACATTAAATTCACTGGTTGAATCACAACAAGTCATCATTACGACTGCCACCACCCTTACGGAGAAGCTGGACTCCATTGTCGCTCCCATTGGACGTCTGAATGCTCCCCCCAGGGAGTCTTCCCCTCGTGGCATGCCGCATATTACTTCTTATGCCACCACTACTTCCTCAGCTGGCCCTCGCAAACGTCATGGCAAAGTTCGGTAACATGGCACAACTGCATGTTATCTCTTGGAATGCCTGTGGTGTTACTAACTGGTCTAAACTTACTGCACTGAAAGGATATGTATAAAGCTGCCACCCGGATATCATTTTCATTCAGGAATCCTTTGTTGGTCGTGTGCTACTCGGGGTAGAGGCACCCACTCTCAGTGGCTGTTTCTTACGTCCATCGAGTTAGGAATGGATTTGTCACGTATGTCCACTCCTCCATCCAGCACCATTTCCTCCAAAGCTCTGTAGATGACGAGACAACCTTCCAGCTTCTTGAGATCATCATTGGAAGCATCACAATTCGGTTGTGCAACGTGTACTCTGCACCAGGCAGGTTGAATACAGCTGCTCTCCCAGCTCCCACAATCTGTGGCATGATATACATGGGGGATTATAATGCCTGACACCCTGCTTTGGGGGACCTTTCTGCTACTGTTAACCTTAACAGGACTAAACTTCTTGAGTATATTCGTCATAATCAGTTCACCTGCTGGGACACCGTTGGGGCCACACACTCTCGAGGAGGCACACTAGATCACATCCTTACATCTGGCCTCGTGGCGTCCCGGGTCAGGTGTTCATCTATCCCTGCACTCTTCTCTGATCACATTGCTCTCAGCCTTCATTATTCCCTCCCTGCTACACCTTCTCCTGTACACAGATGCACTTGCATTGCAATCCCACCCAAGTACTGTCTTACATACATCTCCTATATGACCAACCTTCTTCCCACATTCGACCTTCATTGTCCCAAAAAGTTGTATTCATCACTTGTCAGCTCCACACAAGACTTCTACACTCGTTACGTCAACAGGCCACACATTACAAGCCATCATGATGCCCACACCTGAACACTGGATAATCGCATCGCTCAGAGAGAGGAAGGCGGTGGAAGACGGTTTTGCCTTTCAAAGACGACCTTCCCCCGAGAGTCTCCATTGATATCAACTGTCAAGGGATGATCTACTTGCTCTCCAGCACTGTTTATACTGATTCGTGGCATAAACACTGATAGCATCAACCACCAAACGACTGTTGGTTCCATGTGGCACCTTATCAACAAGGTTGTGAAGAAGAAGCCCCTTAGTGTCCTCCACCACAGTCCAGCATGGTACTCACAGGATCTTGTAGATGCCTGGCCTGCACAGTCACGGGCTTGCGCCCTTCCTGCACACATACAGGACACCCAGAAAAACTTTCATGCACTCCGTCTCACTGCCGCTTTACCGAGGACAGACGATGAGGATGGTGTGGGTATAACTGACGATGAATTGTGACGGGCCCTCGCCAGGGGTAGGGTGATGGCTCCAGGTGATGACGGCATCACTTTTTCTGTCCTCTGTGTCCTCCTGAAGGTTCCTGGCAATCCCCTTCTCCAGCTGTTCAACCTTTGCATCCATCTGGGATACATGCCACAAGCCTGGACCCACAGTAGAATTGTGCGTATTCCTAAACCTGGCACTGATAAATTCCAACCTGTTTCCCTCACCTCCTGCTTCAGGAAACTACTGGAATGCATCCTCCTTACAAGACTCTTGTTTAGGCTGCAGGACAAGCTCTTGCCCCAACTGTACGGCTTTTTACCACAGCAAGGGACACATCACTGCCTCATGGAGCTATACATCCTCCTATCCCCCACCAGTGTAGTGGCCTTCATTGATTTAACCCGCCCCATCCCGGCAAATTTTTCACCAATGACCCCCCCTAATCCCGGCAGATTTTTGAAAAGTTTTTCTTTTTTTTTTTTTGCTAAAACCTCTGCTTTTTATGAGAAACATCAAAAATTCAGAGAGAAAGTGCTCAGTTGAGTTTAGAAATACCAAATACAGGTACAGTAGCCCCACCTTTGTACCGTGTTCTCTCATGGCAGGCTCCAGAGAAAACAACGTCTTTTGAGGGGTAAGTATTTCAAACCATTCATTATATGTAAATATTTATTTGGTACAATTTATATGTAGTACAAGAGTATATTGCTTTTCACACAATAATATAGGCGATATAGGCATTGTTCACTCACCAAAAACGTCAATATATGACACCTTCCTTGATGATGTTACTGCCTCATCACTTCTGCTTGTTTCTTCCTCTCGCTTATTTCTTCCTTTGTCCTCTGCCTCGGGAATCACTTTCGCCTTGAATTTCGTAATTTGAGAGACCGTGGTGTGACATGTCTTTACTGGCCAGGTCACTGATAACAGGTGAGTTGCCGAGAAAGTGGCGTGCAGGGTGGGAGGGGGTCAGGTGCGGCCAGGCATTATCCCTGCCTGGCATTGGGTAGTGGAAGGTATCCCACATATTCCTACCAAAAATCACTCGTGAAACTTGAAAAATGTGCAAATGACGGACCTTGCAATTGCAAAACGTATGGATACGTCATCGGGTGTCACCGTGACAAAATATGGTGACGTATCCATACGTCAGTGGTACGCGGAAGGTTAAAGGGTGCATTTGATGTTGCCAACAGAGACATCATCCTCGACCAGCTAGTGGATTTTGGAGTTAGGGGAAACCTGCTGTGATGGATACGTGGTTACCTGTCTAATAGGTCCTCTCATGTTCTTTTTAAGGGTGCATACAGCAATGCTAAGGATTTCGAGCATGGTACTCCACAAGGTGGTGTCCTTAGTCCTTTTTTGTTTAATATCCTCATACATCGTCTACTCACCCTCCTTCCTGACATCCCTGGAACCACTGTTACTTGCTACACTGGTGACAACTGCATTCATTCAAATTCCCCTGCAGATCTGCAACATTTCCTTCACTTGTTTCATGAGTCAGCTTCCAAGTGTGGACTCATTATCTCTCCAGAAAAGAGTAGAATTTTCACTTGCCGTCCAGCAAGAACACTGCCTGTATTCTCTGTCAGGGATGGTGTTATCCCTCTGTGCACACAGTACCTTTATCTGGGGGCGCCTGTATGGATTTCTCCCTCCATTCCTGCAAGACAATGCATCCGATTGTTCAGGATCTGCTGACCCGGCTACAGCGGCGCCTAAAACCTCTCAAGTGGCTCACTAATTATGCTGCTGGGTGTCTATTCCTGTAGCACGAACCATATACATAGCGTTCATTCGATCAGTTGTTGATTATCTCTCCCCTGCTCTTTGTCATCTTTCCAGAACAGCCTTACAACCTCTTGAGAAGTTCCAAAACGCAGTAATGAGACTGAGCTGCCCTGGCTCAACCAAAATTGTCAACATGCAACCTTCCACCACTTGTTGAGAGAATATACCCCGTGGTTACATATTTCAGCGGTAGGTGCCTGCATTATCCTCACCTTTCTCCCCACTACTCTCACATCATTCGGACTTCCCTTGATCCCACTGCACCAAGGCCTCTGCTTTGCAGTGATGGCCACACACTAGTTAATACCATTCATTCAAATGTCCGACAGCTAAACATCAACGTACCTGTGCTTGCTGAGGAGGTGGACTATGGCGTTCCACCTTGGCAGACCCCTGTGCCTGCTATCTCATACACTCCAGCCTCCAAGACTGTCCTGCCTCAGTTTCAGAAACATCTAGCTTTGGAGACCATCACCAGGCTGTGCACTTCCCTCCCTTCGGCCCACAATATCTACACTGATGGCTCCCTGCAGGAGGATGGCAGTGCTGGCTGTGCTGTATTTTCCCAAAGTCTGGCCCTACCTCAAGGGGGCTGGTTGGGCCATCGACTGCCAATCTTGTTGAGCTCTACATATTGTGAACTACATGGACTCCTGGATGCAGTTACTTTATTAATACGGACGAACAACAGCGGCTTGATCGTCTGTGACTCACAGCCGGCCCTCCATGCCCTCTCCTCCCCAGGCCTGCATATCGACACCTCGTTACACAGATACTCCATCCCTTGGCCACTGCCCACGATTGTTCGCTGGTGGTGCACTTTCTGTGGATTCCTTCTCATATTGATCTCACAGCCAACAACACCACTGACCTCCTTACAAGGACCGCCTGTCGACTGGATCCGCTGGCTGTGGATGCTACTAATGCATAACCCATTTGCTACAAGCAGATAATATGCAGAGCAGCCTGCTCCCCTATTCTCCACCATAGAAATGCTTAGAGGGCTCACAGTGTGTCCATCCAACATTATGACCACTTTCTCTCTCGTCCCCATAGATATCGTCGCAGTGGTCATATGGTTCATCAACATAACGTGGTGTGTGCCAGCCTCAGACTGGGCTACCGACCTGTGTGGCAGGTGGATAGGGTGGGCAATGCACCTCATTTCTCCTCCTGTAAGCTGTGTCACGCACCCAGTGCCAACACCCTTGACCATTATTACCTGCAATGTCTACTTGTCTCTGATTTAATACCACACGGACTCACATTAGTGGACACTTGTAAACATTTGTTGGAAGATGATAACCTAGATGTTATTCTCATGCGTCATTCACACTTTGGTGGGTGTTAATTTGTTATGGCTAGACAGAGTGTCCTGCGTGGCACGAGTTCCCCTGTACTCACCTCACATATGGCGCATGGCACTGTACTAGGTTTGTTGCCTTCGGGTGTAATAAATTAATCAAATCAAATCAACCCTCATACCTACAGCATCCACCCATCTGCACCACACTCCCACCTACACCACCCTCTCACTCATAGCACCCACCCACCTATCCACCCTCAAACCTACACCACCATCACACCCATACCACCCACCCATCTATCCACCTCAAATTTACACCACCCTTTCACCCATACCACCCACCCACCTATCCACCCTCAAACGTACACTGTCCACTCCAGTAACTGTTGTCATGTTGATACTAAACTTAGAATGGGGGGGTAGGGTGGCGCATCCCCCACCGATGCCTCCCTGTCCACCTCTGCAAAATTTCGTCTTCCTAGTTTTAAAATCTGACTGTACTCCGCATCATCCATTCTTACCTCTTTACCTTCTCACAAAGCAAAAGTGGGAGGAACTTCAGGACTGTAACGAGAGCGTTTGGAAGAGAAGACAAGAAAACTGGCACATTCCTTACGCCGTTCATTTCTATAAATGGCTCCATCGACATCAAAAAGTAAAGCAAAAGTATATTTCAGCAGTTAAATGTTTTGTTTACTTAAAAGGAATTCCCAGTCTTGAAAGAATATACCAGTGACGGAAATAACCATAATTGCTTTCAGAGCTTGCGCGAAAATGGAAAGGCAAATGAGGCCTTTTTACTAAATTAGACAAAGTACAGAGAACACCCGTGGATTATATATATCTATCTATCTATCTATTGCCAGACGCCTCAATCCCGTTTGGGGTGGCCACAAACAAATTGCCTCCACGTCGCCCTGTCCCCCGCCATTTCACTGCCCTGCTCCCAATTCACACCCCCATCTCTCATATACCTCTCCACCCCATCCCTCCATCTCATCCTCGGCCTCCCCCTCCCTCTTCCCCCATCCACCTCACTCACATACACTCTCTTCGTCAGTCTTTCACTCTCCATCCTCTCCACATTGCCAAACCACCTCAGTGTGTTCCTCATAACACTTCCTATCACATCCACATCCACACCACAATGCTCCTTTATATCCTCATTCGTAAGCCTGTCTCTCCATGTGACTCCACAGGCTCCTCTTAAATAACTCATTTCCACTGCTCTCACTCTTGATTTGTGTCCTTCCAACAACGTCCAAGTTTCACTTCCATACGTTAGAGTTGGTATCACAATAATGTCATGTAGTAACTTTTTCACTTCCATGCCTACTTCCCTGTTTCTTATCACTGCTTTCAAAGAACCAGCAACCTTTCTTCCCTGCTGTACCCTTTCAAGCACTTCACCCTCCAAACCTCCATCCTTACTCATCACACTACACAAGTACTTGAATGTACTCACATTTTCCAATTCCACACCATCCAACCTCGCTGTACATTCACTGACTTCACCTCTCTCAAAGACCATCACTTTACTCTTCCCTACATTCACCTTTAGATTCCGTTTCTTACACACTCTTCCAAACTCATCCACCAAGCCTTGCACTGTCCTTCATCTTCACTCAACAACACAGTATCATCTGCAAACAACAGTACAGGGAGTTTCCAAACACTATCCTCTCTTACCAAGGCCACTCCAACATCCACTACCCTACCTTGTACCTCTTTTATTACCCCATCCATGTACAGATTGAACAACCATGGAAACATGACACACCCCTGTTTCGACCCAACCTCCAAAGAGAAAAATTCACTTACTTCACCATCCACACGCACTGTAGTCTTAGCACCATCATACATACTCTTCACAGCATTCAATAACTTCCCATCTACTCCATATATTCTTAATACTTTCCACAATCCTTGTCTATCCACCCTGTCATAAGCTTTCTCCGAATCTATGAAAGCCGCATACAACTTCTTTCCCTTCCCTAGAAACTTTTCCATTGAAGATCTAAGAATGAATATCTGATCTACACAACCTCTTCCTTTCCTAAAGCCTCCCTGTTCTTCACCAACTAATTCCTCTGTTCTTTCTCTAACTCTGTCAATAAGTATCCTACCATACACTCTTCCTATTATAATAAGAAGACAAATGCCCCTATGATTACCACACACTTCTTTTTCCCCTTTTCCTTTGTACAAGGGAATAATTATACCTGACTTCCAATCCTCCGGACTCTACCTTCCTCCCAGGGCAATCTGCACATCTTCCACATCCATTCTACTACTGTCTCCCCTACCCTTCAGCATTTCACCACACACTCCAACAATTCCTGGGGCTTTCCCCAATTTAACTTTCTTCATTGCTTCCGCACTTCTATCCTACTGATTTCTTCCTGTCTTCTTTTAAATTAGAAGTTTTGCATAGGTAACATTCACTGACATTTATACTTCATGCTAGAAGTTCAGTATGAATTACTTGCACAAATTTCACACGTCTTATTGCATGGGTAAAACAAACTTTATAAGGCTTACTTGAGTTAGAAATATTGGTAAAAAAAAAATCTTATAATAAAACTGCATCTACAGTAGGTGAGAGAATAATTAACTTTATGACAAAAATTTTTTGTCTTAAAATATTGCAAGCCACACACACATATATGGTGAGATGTTCAGAAGATGTTCCGACTGCATTAATTAAATCTACCAGTTATATTTCTTCCGTACCTAAAGCAGTTGCCTTCAGATTTATACTTGGCACTGAATTTGTTGTGATTTATGAGTCCCACAGAACAACTATGTTTGCAATGAGCGATGCAGGTACTGTGTATGTATCCACTCCGCTCAGCAACTGTTCTTCAGCATACAACAAAACGTCGTGTATTGAGAGACCTCGGAAATTTATTGGCCATGAGCAATTGCATATAGTGAAAATAATGTTATAATTAACTGTAATTATGGCAGGATAACACAGTCGTAATTATGGCAGGATAACTCAGCCTTTTCTTCATTTCACAGCCTGCTTCCCGCGCCAGTCCTTCCCTCAGGCTGGATTATTCGTAAACTGATCATCTTCTAAATCTCCCATCACGTTCCTGGACGGTTCAAAAATTTATTCTGAATATCGATAATTTCGGATTTCGTTGTAATCCTGGCTTTTCCACATGTGATCTGGTTCAAAACAAGCCTTTTGGACCAATATAATGAAAAATATCATATTAATGATATAATTTGCCCATGTCGTAGAGGAAATACCTGCTGGAATATTATCATTTCACATTAAACGAGATTACACTTGTTTAAAGGAAAGCCAACCCATAAAAGAACATTTAAATATCTGAGCAAGCAAAACTATATTTCATACGTAATAATGCAAGTAACTCCTGTACATCAAATGCCTTCTTCGTTACGTGTGGCTGGCGTCACTGGGTGGATCATGTAGGAAATCTCTGCCTATAATGTTTTTTCTAGACACTGTTGTTGATGCCGAGATAATGGAACAGTAATGTATTTTACCTGAACAGAGTTCCGGGCCAGCAACAGGTAGCGTGTGGGGCAGTTAGCGGGGTGGAAGGTGACTGCCAGCGAGCCAGCTACTGTCTGTCGTGAACCACAGTTGTCCAGACATGCAACTCAGCGCTGACGTCACGCTCATTTCGATCGATCTGGCAGACTCTCTCTCTCTCTCTCTCTCTCTCTCACACACACACACACACACACACACACACACACACACACTGTGATAGCAGAGTCGGATTTAATGTTCTCCACACAAAATCCCATACGATAGTCCTTACTCAGTCCACTCCGCCTTTCCACCTCCTCTGGACTCTAGCCAACCATCCAGTAAGGCTGAGGAATGACATTTGTGGCCAGTTTTATCCAAAATATTAACGCAGAATTACTTGCGCTTCAGTCGCCATCCCTTCTTCTCTCCTGTCACATACAGCATCATTCACGGGGCCTCTGTTGACTCTGACATTCAAATCCACCTTTAAAATCAGCCGGTAACCCATGGGTATGTTTTCTTTATTTTCTGTCGCTCTGAAAGTTATTATTATTATTATTATTAAAATTATTATTATTATTACTTTTCATCGAGCCACAGACTAAGTTCATTAAGAGGCTTCGTATTACCTTTAGTACTTTGCACATTATTATCCATGTGTACTGTACATTACTGACGGTAGCTGCTCAGTGCCAGAGATATATGCTACGGAAAACATGCCAGTTAGAAGCCGGCCGTCTATCTTGGTCATTCCGGTCTCGCTGTCGGTCTCGATCTCGAATTGCTCTGGTTACGCAATTGTACTCTGTGTGTGTGTGTGTGTGTGTGTGTGTGTGTGTGTGTGTGTGTGTGTGTGTGTGTGTGTGTGTGTGTGTGTGTGTGTGAAGTAAAATAAAATGCTTCCACTAGGCTTACACTTATATATACAAGGTCGGATCCAAGAGTTTTAAGACAACTTGTACTGTATGGTCCAACACCGAGTCAGTAACCTACGCTGAAGTGTGAACAAAATTACCATATTACTCTGTCTCTGGAACAAGCCATTTCTCAGTACTTTTTACCAGTGGTGAGCAAGACGCGTTCAAATAAGTAATAAGGACTAGCACCAAGCCCAGGAGGACTCTATGGCACTAAAACCGCTGTATAAAATTGACGGGTATGCTATGGTGGGATAAAGGTAGAGGGGAAGGAGGGGAAGACACCAAATGTGAAGACGCGTTCAAAACAGACTTATCTCTTGCCCTTTTATAATAAAACTGAATAGAAAAGCGATCAACGTATGTGTATCTAATTTCCTTTTAGGGCCATAACTGTACACCCATGACTTATCGCCGGAAATAATGAAGGCGATAAATGAAGACCGAATTTTAATCTTTTCACCGCCCTCACTCACTTTTAGATGGTGAAACTCTTGCTCGTCATTCAGTAGTCGTGGAATATATTTTGCACACACTCCAAACATGGGAAGTTCTGCAGTCAAAAAGGCCTGACATAATCCAAAGAAAATTACCAGTGTTCCCGAGTTAGGAGAGTCGATGGTCGATCATTTTATTTATTTATCTATTTATTCGTTTATTTTCTCAACTTCGCGTTTATTTCACTAATGGACGCTATCAATGGTCGTCCTAAAAGTATCTAATCTTTCGACTGACTCTCGGCCATTTTTGGAACACCTTATCCATTAATAAACGATAGTCTTTTTCAAACCGTAGTTACCAAGGATATATTTTAGCATCTAGAGGATATTTGTTCCATTTTTACCTTTTTTTTTTCACACAAAACTTGAGATACACAACGAGCTTCTCTTTTTATCCACTTTTATTACAACAGAGGCAAGAGATACATTTGTCTTTTAATATATATCTCTCACCACTGATATTATTGATGGAGGGATGATTTCTCCATTAGATATGGTAATATTTCTACTTTGTATCCACCTCAGCCAAGCTCACTGCATCCATACAGCCACCAGTAAGACAAGAACAGTTAGAATATATATTTATATATTTATTTATTCTTTATTGGCAAATCAGGAGCGTTAGGACCACTGTTAAGACACTTCAGATTTAATGCAACAGTGACTAGATGTTTATTCCTAAATGGTATCATATACAGAGTCCTAAGAGGAAAGGACACACCTTGGGAAGCAGTAGATGAGGGATTTCTAAGCAAAAAATGCTGTATTCATGCAAGTCCAAATGTCAACCGTTGCGGGTCTACAGTTATTGATGAAATTACGGGTGAATTATCAGACTATTTTTCGTCCTTAAAAATGTCAGTATCTGTAGCTCCGCACGGTTCATATTTTGATCCATGATGATTTAACATTGTTATTAGAACTCCCTTATATCTCGTTTCTGAAAGTTACATCCTTATTTGCCGATACACCCTGTTTAATGGGCCGTATCTTGTTGCAACGCCTTAACTCACTATAGTTCTCAGTGGTCAGTGCCTAACGTAATAAATGTACCCTGGGTTACAACAACCATTGGGCTTGGCTCTCCGTGTAGAGTCACCTGAAAGTAGCACTAAATCGTGAGGTAATGGTGTATAACTACATCAAACACATGAAAGAAATTACACTTTCATAAGCATAGACCTACAATGAGTAAAATATAAGTTGCGTACTGAGATTCCACGTGGAGTAACAGTCTTCTCGGGGATGCAGAACGGGACCCGTCAAACTGACCTTGCCCTTCACTACGCTTGCGCCTGGGGTTTACAGGTAGGCAACAGAAAGATCTGTTCGGAAATAATGTGCATAATAATTCTTACTACCACTCAAAGCAAACACATCCAAAGCCTTATTCAGATTATGTATAATTATATTTGACATAAATGATGTTGGTAATACGTAAAAACTCTGGGAAAGAGGTAAGTTAACCAGCACCCACAACCAAAACTGTTTAAAGTATATCTAAGAACTTTCTGTTGAAGGATGTATAGCTGGTGACTATTTCGATACATCAGTGGGAGAGGCTTATCTCTCCCACGAGAAGTGAATAAACAAGGCTTAAAATCCAATCGAATCATTATGCATCTGATGAATTCTTTTCGCTGTGAAGATATATATATATATGGCTTACGTATGACGTCTGCTGGTTTTATGATGCCTTGTGATCGAGTGGGCTAAGATGCCCCGACCAAATGTGTCTCAGAATTTGTACTGCAGAATACATATTGCATAAACTGAGTCTGACGGTTCAACTGCGTTTAACTAAGTTATTTAACTCAGTGCTGGAGTGAGACACGGATGTTTGATGTCCCCCTGGCTGTTATATATGCATATGGATGGAATTATAAAAGAGGAAAAGGCTTGAATTATGAAGAAAGGAATGAGGATGGTAATGGATGGTGTACGGTAGAGTATTTCAAATCTGATGTATGCAACTATGTTGTCTATCTGTCTATCTATCTATTGCCAGACGCCTCAATCCCGTTTGGGGTGGCCACAAACAAATCGCCTCCAAGTCGTCCTGTCCCCCGCCATTTCACTGCCCCGCTCCCAACTCACACCCCCCCTCTCTCAGATACCTCCCCACACCTTCCCTCCATCTCATCCTCGGCTTCCCCCTTCCTCTTCCCCCCTCCACCTCACTCACATACACTCTCTTCGTCAGTCTTTCACTCTCCATCCTCTACACATAGCCAAACCACCTCAGTGTGTTCCTCATAACTATGTTGTATTGCCCGATAATAGTAAAAGAAATGAAGATTGCTGCAGAATTTTGATGACGGTTATGAGTATCATCCATAGAAACTAAGTGTAAATAAGAGTAAAGTGACATGTTGAAAAAGAAGGTGACCATCAGTGTGATGGTCTGGTGGTGGAGAGACTAAGTTAGCGAGGCAGATGAAGTACTGCTGTGAGCAAAAGTTTGTCGACTCTTCCCTGATGACTGAGACAATGGAAGATGTCACACCAACTATTTTCATGTAATATTAATATAAAGCGGTGAACCAAAGGGCAGAGGAAGGAGGGATACTCTCTGTTATTTGGGAAAGAATGAGAAATATGGAAGGCAGCACACAGTGCTGGCAGGGGTTTGTCGGTGAACTTTTGCTCATGAATGTACAGTACGTGGCTGCACAAACAACACGGGTACGAGTAAATATGCCAAGGAAGTGGAAGATAGAGCAACACAGGAAAGGATAATAGTTTGGACTATAAAGGTCTTGATAGTAAACAGAGGTCTGTTATGGGGGGCTGTAAGAGGAACGCATGAAGGTAATTTAGTGTCCATATTAATGTATGGGTGTGATAGATGTCGAAAGTGTGCGAAAAGTCTAGAGTAAGAACAATGGAAAAGGGACGTCTGAGTAATGTGTGTGGCGTGCCCTGAGTAGATAGAGTAGGAATAGTATACTTTTTGAAGACTTGGAATCTTCATGAACGGTTAAGAACGGTGTTTAGGCTGTATCGTATGGTTATATGGAGCTAATAGATGAAGTTAGCAGGGTGAACAAGAGTGTATGTGACAGTCTGAATGTGGGAGGAGGTGAGGCAGGACAAGAAGGTGGATAGATATGAAAAATGAATATGACAAAGCGAGGCATGAGGGTTTACAAGGCTAGATATCGAGTTGGTTATTTATACAGTATTATGTGCGAAAGAGCACATAACAAGGGTTCGACACCCCGTTTTAAATTAACAGTAACAGCAGAGCGGTCTAGTTTCTTCCTAGTACAATTACGGATATTTTGAGAAACTTCGTTCATATAAATTTTGTTTTGCAGTAAAAAATACTCGGAAATGATAAGTACTGTGCATTAGTTTTAGGATGAAAACCAACTGCAGAGGTTGAGAGCCTTTCATGTATATTTGCATGTTACTAAAAAAATGGTTAACAGCTGTCTACCTACAGTGGTATAAATGGATAGCTTACCAATCTGGGGTTAATGCTGGACTAAATAAACCAGGATCCTACCAGTATTTATCAAGGCATCAACTATCTTGGCATCAATTCCACGTACAATCAACAAAACGGTATCGCGCACCTTACAGCACATATCATTCTGAAACGAGGACGAAGCATTGTGATATATGGAGCACTCTGCGGTTATAAGTGCAAGAAACGGCACAAAAGTTCACATTCTGGGTGCTTTTTTTTCTTTTCTTTCTTTGAGGCACTAGGTTAATAGATTTCTGTCTCCTACAAAACTCGCTCATTTTCACATCCATCGTACCCCAGGTGTACCTTAGTTTTTTGTACTGTACGTCATGGTCTGTGACGTCTACAGACTTACCGCAGATCACCTAAATCGCTTGAACACTGCTACAACAAATGCACAACACTGAAGAACAGTATGATAAAAGAACGTATGAAAATGATACTGAAATAGCAGGAAAATACACTTTCTAAGATCAAAACTGTATATAATTACAATAAAAAATGCATTTTTTTTAGTTTCTTCTGATATTTTTAAAGAGGATCTTCATAAGGTGTACAGGAACATTCACTATTGTTTCATTAACCGTTAATAAATTTAATATATTTTTCCTGCTTGAACGCATTGTCCTTCCTCATAAGCGAAAGTCTGATTGACTAGCGGTTGTCACGGATTTTTTATGATTATGCAATATTAAGGAATATTATTCAATAATACTGAGAACAGGACAATGAATTGTCTTGTGAAAATCAAGCAATGTTTACTTTATGTCGGCTTACTTCGCCGATTCTCTAAGGACGAGAATTTATAAACTTTCTCAACAGTACACAGCAGAGACTAATTATTCACACGTGCTGTTATTTAGTACTGTTGGCCTCTGGAGAAAGTGACTCCATCCCTGACAATCAATAACTAATGCTATTAATGATAAACAGGTTCTTGCTGGTACAATTAACTCCTAGATGGCACAACGGATTTAAGTTAATAAAAAGGACTGGCCTAAGTACCAGTTATGAATAATACAAAGCGTTTATGCAAGCTAGGAGCTGCAATTAGAATAAGCTTATGGAGAAATAAAACACGAATTTACATTACATTAAGCTCAAGAAAAAGAACTGTTAAATTTATTGATTACAATAAAATACATTTACGTTACATTTCATAATGAATTCAAATAAGGAGATCGCACTCACTCGCTCACTGAAAAGCTAACTCTTAAACCTAGGAAAAAACAAAAAGAAATACTGGTCAGAAAAGTGGACCAAGCAGATGACTGGGCGTCGTTGCTCAGGAAGGACGCTGCACACGCTGAGTCTCTTGCCAAATCACGCTAGGTGGAAATTCAGGAACTGGACAACGGCGGTACTGCTACACACTGGGCCCAACCTGCTTTCACGGCGCTCAAATCCTGACTGATCAAATTGTGGGAGAGAGGCAGAAGAGAAGAGGTGGCAGCATGCGTCAAGGATGATCAGCTGTTCTGCACAGCAATGCTGCACCCGCCAGCTGCACCTGCGAAAGGAATCAAGATGGAGCATCAAAAGTGTCATTTCTCTCTCTCTGCCTAGCAGAGAGAGAAATGTGTTATAATTAATCAGGAAACGTAGTCTTAGGATTTACAAATCTCTCAGGACCCTGTAGTTTACTGGTTAAGCTAACTTATTAACCAGGAAATGCGTCAGTTCTTGAATTGCTCAAATCTCTTAGAACGCGCAGTTTACTGGTTAACCTAGCATTATTAACCAGGAAACGTGTCAGTTCTTGAATTGCTCAATTCTCTTAGAACTGGCAGTTTACTTTTAACCTAACGCTACACTTACGATTAATGACAGGAAGCTGAGACTCCCTACGGAATCTCAGGCAAGTCACATTTTAACACCCACAGTGGGTGTAAACACTCATGTGGATACTGTGCATTCTCCGGGAATCCTGAGAGAGGCCCACAGCACGAGACGTTCCACAAGGTAATTCATACACAGCCTCGGACTGTCTCTGCAGGGTTCTCGAACTTCCCCATTAACTTATGGTATACATGTATATAAAAGTCCTGGACGTAACGTGTCCTGTGGAACCAATGGGCAAGATGTCTGCAATTACTGGTACACTTTTAACTGGGAACCAGGCTGGTCCATGGATTACTCAAATCTCTGAGGACACCTATCTTACGGAACCCAGCATACAACAGTTGCCCATGTTAGTCAGCAGTTAGCAGGCGAGACATCAGGTCTGCACCTACGTTATCACTTCCCTTGATGTATCTCACAATAAGGTTAAACTGCTGTAAATACAGTGTCCAGCGTGTCAATCTTGCATTAGCCGTCTTGGTTGTGCTGAGACTAGTGAGTGGCATATGATCAGTTTCCAGAGTGAATGGTGCTCCATATAAATAATAATAATATTTCTTGACACCATCAACCACAGCCAAGAGTTCCTTCTCAACAGTACTGAAATTCCTCTCGGAGGGTTTTAGCTTACAGCTGTGGTATGCCACTGGGAAGATTCCACCTTCTGATTCCTGCATCAATACAGCTCCTACTCCATCTTGCGAAGCATCAGTGCACAGTATGAAAGGTTTGTTGGAATCAGATAACTGCAAGATAGGCTCCTTGCGCAACATGTTCTTAAGGGTGGTAAAAGATCTCTCTTGCGCTTCTCCCCATTCAATGGTGTTTGGAGCATATTTCCGTAGCACCTCGTACAACGGTTGGGCAATGAGAGCAAAGTTGGGGATAAAACTCCTATAATACCCCACTAGACCAAGGAATGCCCTAACCTGTTTCTTGGTCACGGGTCTCGGGGCTTCTCTAACCTTCCTGATCATGTCACCCTGACACCTGCAGTGATTGTTGCCAACAATATGTCTGAGGAACTCCACCTCACTGTGAGCAGTATTACATTTGCTAGGCTTCACAGTCATGTTGAAACTCAGGAGTCTACTGAAGACAATTTCCAAGAGTCTGAGGTGCTCCTCCAACGTGGCGGAATGAATGAGGACATCATAAACGAACATCTCTACTCCTACAATACCATGGAGCACTTGTCTCATGGCACGATTGAATACTGCTGGGGAATTGGTAAGTCCAAATGGGAGGACTTTATACTGCTACAACCCCCTAGGAGTAGCAAAGGCAGTGAACTGACGGCTCTCGGGGTGAAGGAGAATCTGGAAGAATCCCTTCGCCAAATCGAGCTTTGTGAAATATCGTGACCCTGCCAGCTTGGAGAAGATGGCAATGTGGTCACCCATCGGTTCAGCATCCACTTTGGTGATTGCATTGAGCCTCCTATAGTCGCCACAAATCCTGACTCCACCATCTTTCTTGCGAACTACTACCATTGGACTGCAGTAAGGAGATGAGGATTTTTCAGTAATACCTGGAATCTCCATGTCAGCAATTTCGTTGTCTACTGCGCCCAGTAGTCGCATGGGAATCGGATATGGCTTAACCTTTACAGGAGTATAGCTGGTCAACTCAGTTTTGTGACAATCAACCTTTGCAAGTCTAGGTTGGTCAGAGAAGACATCAGCATACTGACAGCAGTGATCTTATGGCATTTTGATCACCCAGTGCTAAGTCAGTGTTAAGTAAAACATCTCTGACAGTCTCTTCCTGACGGGACTGAGTGGTTAAGGGCTCATCATCATGGTCATCAGCTGGGATCACCGTGGCTGCCCCGGTTTCTTCCAGTGGCTGGTCACTATCATCAGCTACTCGTAGGCCAGTCTCCTCGGGGTTTGACTCATGATAAGCCTTCAACATGTTAATGTGGAACCTTTTGCGAAGATTCCCCATTTGAACTATGTAGTTGAGGTCTGAAATGCGCTCTACTACATCAAATGGACCCTTCCACTGCACCAGCAACTTATTCTGGGCAGTGGGGAGTAACACCAAGCACTTATTGCCTGGAATAAACTTCCGAAGTTTTGCCTTCTTATCATAATAGGCTTTCTGAACTTCACACGCCTTGATCAGTTCTTCCTTAGCTAACTCGCATGTCGACTGGAGGCGGTCAGCTAGACCAAGGACGTAGGTGTAGGTGGTCTTGACTTCAGGGTTGGGTTCTTCATCGTCCCATAACTCGTGAAGGACTTGAAGTGGTCCACGGACCGACCTTCCATACACCAGTTCAAAAGGTGAGACCTTCAAGGAATGCTGTGGGGCTTCTCGATAAGCAAACATAAGAGGAGCAATGAACTGCGGCCATTCCTTTGGCTGTTCGGCGGCTATGAGCTTTAACAACTTCTTGAGAGTCCCATTGAACCTCTCACACAATCCATTACACATGGGATGATAAGATGTAGTTCACAGGCCTCGGATGGACAACAACCTGAATGCTTCGTTCATCATTGCAGAGGTGAACCGTGAACCCCAATCACTTAAGACCTCTTTGGGGATACCTACGCGACAGAACACTTTGATCAATGCCTCAGCAACAGTGACAGCCTCTATATTCTTAAGGGCCACGGCTTCAGGCCACCGTGTGCTGAAATCAACAATAGTGAGGATATACCTTGATCCATCACTTGCCCTAGGAGAGATTGGCCCAACAATGTCAACTGCTACTCTCTCGAACGGTTCAGAGATTACAGGCATTGGTTTCAATGGCGCAGGACGGACACGTCCCCTGTCAGTGGTACTCTGACACACATCACAGGAACGCACAAGTCTTTTTATTTTGTGTCCCATTCCTGGCCAGAAAAAGTCAGCATGGATGCGGTCAGAGGTTTTCTTTTGGCCCATGTGACCTCCCATGACTGAACAATGACCTAATTCAAACACTGCCCTGCGATACTTCACGGGAACGATGAACTGCAGTCGAACCTTGCCCTGGGGTGTTTGTGACTCACGGTATAGCCGTCCTCGCTTGCGAAGGAACCTGGCTTGACCTCCCCGTGAATACTTAATCACTTTACCCTCCAGCTTCTTATGCACTGAGGCAAGTGTCAGGTCAGACTGTTGTTCTTGGACAACGTCTTGACTACGAATCAAATCTTGTGGCGTTGTGACAGTCAACGGGGTGACACGATTCGGAGCCTTGGCCATGGCTCATGTTACTGTAACAGCCAAAGTCTGAGTAGCAACATCTATGGTGCAACTGTTCTTGACGCCCGGTATGTTGCCGATAATGAGGTCAAACAAGGGTTCTGGCATGACAACAGCAGCTGTCAAGCCAGTGTAGAAAGGAGATGCCACCTGGATACGTGCCTCAGGGAACAATCTCACTGACCCATCAATAAGTCTAACTTGGATCTGCTTACTCGTGTACTCGTCGGTCTGAGCTAAACTTTGCTTGACAGAGCAACCTGAGGAACCATTATCTCTCAGGACATTTACAGAAACACCTCCCACAAACCCTGGCTGAACATGAAAGGCAGTGTTACTGGTGGAAGGGTCTGAGGAGGTAGCAGCCAGTCATTGGTGAGACTGCGGAACAAATGATGCAGCAAATGTGGCGCCCTGAGAACTTGATACCTGAGGGGTTGTACTCACAATCTGAGGAGCTGGAGCATTGATCACCTGTGGAGGAGGGTTCACTGTTGCTGGGGAACTAGTGAACTGCGGGGAAGTGCCTGTACTGGTAGGGTTGGCACCACTGTACGCTTGTTGTGGCATGAGGGCTGCATTTGCATCCTGCCTTCGATACACTAAAGTCGATTGTCCTGACTGAGGGTTACGTGGTTTGTCCTTGCCCTGCTGCTGCTTGAAATACCGGTACTGCTGCTGGTTAGGGTTCTGCTTGTCGTACCGCTTCCACTCAGGTTTCTGAGTGTTTTGCCCCTGGTCCTTCTTCTGCGGTTTTGGACCTTGGCCATTATTCTGAGAACGGCCTTGTTGCTGGGGTTCAGTCTGAGACGGTTTCCCAGATTTATCAGGTTTCCTGTTCCAGGTATGCTGCTTGCGAGTTTGATACCCGTATGCAGTGAAGAATGCATCAGCCTTCTTCACCATTTGGCTGGCATCCTTTACCTGGCAGATCTTAAGCTGAGCCATAAGTTCAGTAGGCCACGACTTTTCTAGCTGCATGCGCAGCATAAGGTTGATTATCCCCTCACACGTGGAAGGAGTTTCATCTTTCTCCATCCACTCAGTAAGCCGGTCAAGAAACTGAACGGCAGTCTCTTTTTCCTGTAAATGCGCCCTCATGAACTGACTCTTGGCATCGTCAACTGTGAGACTGTACACTTTGACGAGTGCGGCCTTCATCATCTCATATGTGAGATTGTCTCCACGAATTCTGTGGAGAATATCGAGGGCAGGGCCCTCAAACAGGCTAAGAAACTGAAGCCGCTTAGCTGCATCATCCAGCTGGTAAAGCTGAGCCATGTCTTCAAAACGAGCTATGTATGGCTCGATTCGTTCGCCTTTCTTGTATGGGGGAAGCTTGATGTGTGGGGTCGCCATAAGCAGGGAAAGCTCTCGTGGAGCTTGGGCGAGCTGCACCAGATGTGTCTGAAGCCAAGGAATCTCACTTGAGCTTCAACATTTCAATTTCATGTTTTTCGCGTGCTTCTCGCTCGGCACGTTCGTGTTCTCGTTGTTCTCGCTCGTATTCACGTTCTCTCTCTCGTTGTTCTAACAAGTTGACGTTCTCTTTCACGTTGTTCTCGCCCTTGTTCTAACTCGAGTTCGTGTTGTTTTTGCTCGTATTCGCGTTGTTGTTGCTCGTGTTCACGTTCTCTCTCACGTTCCTCGCATTGTTTTCGCTCGTGTTCACGTTCTCTTTCGCGTTCTTCATGGGCATCTTTCTCACGTTGTTGCTTGTAATTAAACCGTGAGAGGACGTAGTTTTGAATTTTTGTGGGGTCGCTAAGCCTCATATCTCTAGCTTCCTGTACATAGACGTTGGCAGCCATGATGCTAACTCAACCTAAGTAAACTAGCGACTCAGTACTGACTGCAATTTTTGCAGAGAAAGATGCCAATAATCAAGAATAAAGAATATAGGCACAGGTTAGTGGTGATCAGTTTTATCTAATTAAACTGGTAAAGAAAGAAAATTAAACAAACAACTGATTGTGAAAACTATTACGTAAATTAATAAAAATGAATTAATAATCACCAGTAAGATAGTGCCTGTAGACTTTAATGATAAATACCTAAGTATGAGTGAGTGAGTATTATCTCGTGAATAGCTTTAGAACTAGGAGTTAATATCCTGGAATGAGGTCGCCAAATGTCACGAGGTTTTTATGTATATTCAATATTAAAAAATATTATTCAATAATACTGAGAACAGGACAATGAAATGTCTTGTGAAAATCAAGCAATGTTTACTTTATGCCGGCTTACTTTGCTGATTCTCTAAGGACGAGAATTTATAAACTTTCTCAACAGTACACAGCAGAGACTAATTATTCACACGTGCTGTTTATTAGTACTGTTGGCCTCTGGAGAAAGTGACTCCACCCCTGACAATCAATAATGCTATTAATGATAAACAAGTTCTTGCTGGTGCAATTAACTCCTAGATGGCACAACGGATTTGAGTTAATAAAAAGATTGGCCTAAGTACCAGTTATGAATAATACAAAGTGTTTATGCAAGCTAGGAGCTGCAACTAGAATATGCTTATGGAGAAATAAAACACGAATTTGCATTACATTAAGCTCAAGAAAAAGAACTGTTAAATTTATTGATTACAATAAAATACATTTACGTTATATTTCAAAATGAATTCAAATAAGGAGATCGCACTCACTCGCTCACTCAAAAGCTAACTCTTAAACCTAGGAAAAAACAAAAAGAAATACTGGTCAGAAAAGTGGACCAAGCGGATGACTGGGCGTCGTTGCTGAGGAAGGACGCTGCACACGCTGAGTCTCTCGCCAAATCACGCTAGGTGGAAATTCAGGAACTGGACAACGGTGGTACTGCTACACACTGGGCCCAACCTGCTTTCACGGCACTCAAATCCTGACTGATCAAATTGTGGGAGAGAGGCGAGTGTCGTGGCTGCACTTGCTAATGGCCAACAAGTGTGAGCAATACACACCCTTAATATCACTCAGGCGGAGGTTAATGTCGCGCACAAAGACAATCACTTATGAAATAGTGAAAAATGTCCTGAAAAACACTTCCGATCGGGTGAATACATGGCGATTAAACCGAGCGATAAATACTGGGATTCAACTAGAATTCGCGGTTTCCCACCAAAGCTAATGTCACGAGTTTATTCAAATACTTAATCACGCCAACTCGTGACAGCGTTAAATATATAGGTTTATCCGCTTATAAGTTTTATACAACACATTTATCTCCATTGATATTTCTTTAGTTTTCGTTTCGCTGATGTAACCCTCTCTGTGTCTTTCTGCTGTTTGTGTGTTTGTGTATATATATAACTCTAAGTAAATAAGTAAATTATATATATATATATATATATATATATATATATATATATATATATATATATATATATATATATATATATATATATATATATAAATGTATACACACACACACACACACACACACACACACACCTGTCTCAAAAATGTCGTTCACTGATCTGATCAACCTTTACATCAAAGACAGCAAACGTCTAATACTGTTCTCAGAAATTCCGTATGGCGATGGGTAATCTTCTTTCACCTGTTCTTAGTAAGCTGTAAATGGAGTTCTTTGGGCAACGATTACTTGGTAACATGTTACCTTATGGTGTAGCGTGGCTTAGCTATGTAGATGAGGTAAAATGTCTCTGGCCATGTGGTTAAAACTTGAATGCGTTTCTTCCTCAGTTATAAAACTCAGTACCTTCAATTAAATTCATAGTGGGACAAGAAACCGATGGTAAATTACCATTTTTAGAGTATATCGCTCACAGCGTAAACAAAGTATGTAAGTTCAGCATCTATTGAAAGCAAACTAATGTTTGTTTATATATTCTTTTTTACTGAGCCTACCAGGATACAGTTAAATTGTCAGTATTTTCCTCTATGTTTTACATGCTTGAAGTAGTGTTAAAGTTTTGTAGCCAACATTTTTATATATATAACTCTTAATTTTTGTAATAGGTGAGTCTTGAGTTAATTGAAGAGCAGGAGGAGTTAAAAGATGAGTACAGGGAGTTGATTTTGATTTATTATCTTCAGAGAAAGTCTAAGTTGAGCAGCGTATGTATTATACAGAGACTTAATATACTAAGTAAGTCTAGTTGGACCCCTCTTCTTATTCACTCTCTCCACTACCTGTCGGTTCTATGGCCAACCTTCTTCTCTCCACCACCTGTCGATTCTAAGGCTAACCTCCTTCTGAGCTCTGCTTCCTAAATCCTGGTGTAACAGGGGTCGTGTCACGTATGTCGACTGTCGTGGAAGCTTCTAGAACGCTGTATGTCTGTGTGTATGTACTGCTTCCGGTGCACGATCAACATTCCTTCAGTTAAGAATGTGCAAGATAATTTCCCGTTCCCATACCTTTTCTGGTGCTCTGTCTATCTCTCTGTCTATCCATCATGCTTTCTGACAGTAGATGTAGCCATGAATTTGTGGAAGAAGAAATTGAAATGTCTGCTATATTGCACTTAAAGTATACAAAAACCTTCAATGAAGAAGCTCCTAATCAAGCCAAGAAAACTTTCTACAAGACCCACGCACTGCCTTTTCATGACAAAAAGAACCTTTTGATACTACCTTACAATGAAAAAATTTCCTCATTTGCTGAAAACCTTGAATGCTTATGTCGTTTTCAGTATTATGTGTGCAGAAAGAAGAGGTTAATCAAGCTCGCCAAATAATTCATGTGGTCGAAACTACAAACTACCATGTAAAGCATGCAGTATGTTTTATATAGGTCAAACAGAGAAACAACTTGATACTAGCCTCAAACATCATAAGCACAGTGCATTTATTTGTACACATACGATGATAATCATTGCATTGATTGGAATAATACATCCTCTCTAATGTCTTGCAATTCTTCAAAAAATAGAAACATAAATGAATCTGGCATAACTGAAAGTACACACACTCTAAACATAAACTTCAGTAAAAGAATGTTCTTTTGTAGCGAGGAGTTACGATCCACTCTTCTCCAGCCAGCGCGTTTTTTTCTTCGGGTACCCTTAGTCATTCAGTCATATAAGCAATATCAGAGAGAGTTCAAAGAGAAACGATTCGGCAACGTCGCACCTTAGCTTGGGAATAGATGGAACAATTCCACTAATCGAACCAAAAAATCATCAGAAAAGCCGTGTTTTGACATTAAACCAACCTAGACTTAACCAACTTAGGCCTAACCTAACGTTAACTTACCATAATACCTTATTGTGTTTGGGGTAATGATGAAAATACGACGTTACTTAGTCATTTCTCGAGGCACTTGATTCGACGATGCCAAAATGGCTGGATGACCAATATTATACCCGGAATATAAAAATCGCCTCCAGTCAACCCGTGTATGTGGCAACACCGCATTCACAGACACAGCATTACCTACTATGCATTTTTCCGAAAATATCGTTTCAACTCAGAGCTTGTGTTGATTGAATATAGCAGTTGTAATAATATCTACCGTAAATATTTGACTGATAATACGAATATTTCACACATGTTTAATAAATGTAATGTTTCTCTTATATTACAACACCAGGCAACCGACATAAAAGTGTATATTTGCTTCCACTTCCCGACGTCCTCTGGAATGGACCTGAGTTCACAATGTATGATCAGATTTGAAGCAGCCATTCATTTGTTACCGGGCGTGAGAGGGAGAGTGGTGGGTGCCTGTGTGTTTTGGAGAAACTGGATGGGTTGGAGGTGTGGAGGAAGATTGCAGTAGGGGATAACAAGGGGCAAGAGGCCTTGGATTCCTCAAAGCTTCAGGGAAAACACATATGTCGATAATATGAATCTTTCCTCCATCAAGAAATAGAATGTGACTTGATTTATGATGAAGGGGCTATAATTTGTAAGAATTACTGTTGCTGGAATAATAAATTAGGAGAGAATTGGTGATGAGTTAACAGAGAGCACTGCCCAAGAAAGTAATCTGACTTATTTTCCTCTGAGGGATATCCAATTAAAATAGTCTGGTGTTAGCCAAATCTCGGCAGAAAAACCATGCTTTAGGAACTAGGGCATCTACCAGAAATTACGCAGCTTGGCTGAAGATGAGACAAGTAAACTCAGCTGGCGCTACCCATATTAAAATCCAAGTTTCTCTGTCAAACGAGCCATTCTCCTGAGATGGATAAACTTGTCTGTTGTCAGCCAAAGGAGAATCCCTGTGTGAATATTGTGCACGATATTTACCCGTAACGCATAAAATCATGTGTCGGTAATCCTTTGTCGGCCTGGCAACCACCCTGTAGACAGTACTATTATCTGCCGTGGAGTTGCCACCTGTAATGTAAGTAGCTGAGCCTGTGTGTGTGTGTGTGTGTGTGTGTGTGTGTGTGTGTGTGTGTGTTCTTACCAAATTGTATCTTCACAAGAATGAGTCAAACTCGTACTCTCCCGTGTATTAAACCATATTTATCGTATATATCCTTAAATTTATGAGTAGTTTTGGCACACACTATTTCATTCAGTAGCACATTCCACTGATCAATTGCCCAATTTGGGAAACTGAATTTCCTTACATCTTTATCACCTCTCTTTTTAAGAAGTTTTTTTGCAGTGTCCTCTTGATGATACGTCCCCATAGGGTAAAAACTCATTTATGTCTATTTTCTCTTTCCCTGGGATGCATTTATATAACATAATCATGTCTTCTCTTTTCCTTCTATCCTGTAGTGTTGGTAGATTCAGTTTTTCTAGTCTTTCTTCGTAGCTTAGATCCCTTAAGCTTGGTACCCATCTTGTTGCTGTCCTTTGTAGTTTTTCAGTCTTATCTATGTGTTTTTTGAGATGAGGGTTCCAGACTACTGATTCATACTCCAGGGTTGGCCTGATGAATGATGTTATTATTTTTCTGAGCATGTCTTCATTTATATATGTGAATGCTATTCTCATATTAGCAAGCAGTGTATACATGTTACGTACCTCCTCACTGATGTAGTCAGCCGGAGATAGTCTGTTATTGATAATCACTCCTAGGTCCTTCTCCCTTTCTGATGTGTGTACTGTTGAACTTCCTAACTTATAATCCCGATCTGGTCTTTCTTCACTTTTACCAAACTTAATTACATGACACTTGTCCACATTAAATTCCATTTGTCATTTATTGCTCCATTCATGAAGTTTGTTTAATTCTTCTTGTAGCTCTCTGCAAGAATCTGTGTTAGTAATTCTCCTTAGTATTTTTGCATCATCAGCAAATGTATTTAACAACATCCATTTCCAGTGCTACTGTCTGTGTCATATATATAAATTAAAAACATAACTGGTGCCAGCACTGAACCCTGTGGAACTCCGCTAGTCACTTCCCACCATGATGAGTAATTTCCCCTTAGTGCTGTTCTCATTTCCCTTTTTCTAAGAAAATCCTGCATCCAACAGTACAGGTTGCCTTAGATTCCTCCTTCATGGTACAGTTTCCATAAAAGTTTCTGGTGCGGTACTCTGTCAAATGCTTTCTTGAAATCTAAACAGATACTGTCCAACCCTTCTTCTCTTTTCTGTAATGTTTCTTTAACTCTACCATAGCAGCTTAATCGGTTAGTAATACGTGAGTTTCCCTTTCTAAAACCGAACTGCCTTTCTGTTATCATACTGTTTTCTTTTAGATGGTTTACTTAAACCTTTCTTATCAGATTATCTAGTATCTTACAACACTGGTCAGTGGTACTGGTCACTAGTTGAGTGGATTTTGTCTATTCCCTTTCTTGAACAGGGAAACAATGTTAGCTTTCTTCCAAATATCAGGAAGTTTACCTTGACCTAAGGATTCCTTGAATATTAAATGTAATGGTCAGCTTAACTCTTCTGCACATTCATGTAGAACCCAACCTGAAGTTTAGTCAGGACCATTTGCATTTCCTTTGTCTAATTTACTTAACTCTTCCTGTACTTTTTTTTCTGATATTTGTATTTCTGGTAATATGTGTGGACATACATGTTCCATGTCATCTTGTTCTCGTGTTCCTGAACTCTATTTTTCTGAATTCTCTACACTCTGGCTTCAGCTTTCCTGTCATCCTCCGACTAAGTATATCTGCGCTATTTACTTATCTTCTAATTCTACTGACTATCAAAAATTCTTTGACTATCTTACTTCTACGATGGAACACATTCTATCCATTTCTTCTTTCTCTGAAATCTCCATTCTAGGAAATTTCAATGTTCACCACCACCTTTGGCTCTCCTCATCTTTCACTGATCCACCTGGTGACCTAGCCTACACCTTTTCCATCCTTAATGACCTAGAACAGCTTGTACAGCATGCTACCCGTATTCCTGACCGCCTTGGAGAGAGCTCCAACATACTTGACCTCTTCCTTACTACTAATCCTTCTGCTTACACTGTTAATCTTTTCTCTCCGTTGGGCTCCTGCGATCACAGCCTTATTACCTTAACCTGTCCTATCGCTCCGGTACGGCCTGCAGACCCTCCCAAGAAACGTCGTCTGTGGCACTTTGGAGCTGCGGATTGGGAGGCCCTCAGGCAGTACTTCTTTGATTTTCCCTGGAATGATTATTGCATCCATGACCGGGAGCCATCTGAGTGTGCCTTGGGCATTACGGAGGTTATTCTCTCGGGCATGGAAGCATACATTCCATTCTCATATCCTCTGACTAATGCAAGAAAGCCTTGGATTAATCACACTTGTTCTAATGCTGTCCGCAACAAGGAGAGGGCCTATAAAAGGTACCGGAACCAACCTAACCCTGAATCACATCATTTATATGTTTCTGCCCGGAATCGTGCTAAGTCTGTTCTTCGCTCTGCTAAAAACAATTTCATCCATACTAAATGCTCTCAACTCTCTAACTCGAATTCTTCCTAGTCCTTCTGGCACCTTGCGAAAAACCTTTCTAACAACTTTACTTCATCATCCTTCCCTCCTCTTTTTGACTCTGATGGCTCTGTAGCTATTTCTTCTACTGATAAAGCAGATCTCTCCTCCAATTCCACTTAAGACGATTCCGGTGCTGTTCCTCCAGAACTTCCCCCTCTGACTTCCTCATGGCTGACATTAAAATTTCTTCGGCTGATATATTTTCTGCCATCACAGGCCTCATTACTAATAATCAGGCATATGGGCCTGATGGAGTCCCTCCTGTTGTTCTCAAGAACTGTGCTTCTGTGCTTACACCCTGCCTAGGCAAGCTCTTTCACCTTTGTCTATCAACTTGTACCTTTCCTTCTTGCTGGAAGTTTGCTCTCATTCAGCCAGTCCCAAAGAAGGGTGACCATTCCCAACCCTCTAACTATCGTCCAATTGCTTTAACATCCTGTATTTCAAAAGTTTTCGAGTCAATTCTTAATAGAAAAACTTTAAAGCATCTTTCCTGTCAAAATGGGTTCAGTCAGGAACGCTCCACTGGCGATCTTCTCACCTACCTTTCAGACTCCTGACCATCCTCCTTTCGGGACTTTGGCGAAAGCTTTGCCATTGCACTTGACATCTCTAAGGCTTTCAATCGAGTCTGGCATAAATCTTTAATTTCCAAACTGCCCTCTTACGGTTTCTATCCATCTATCTGTGCCTTCATTTATAGCTTCCTTTCTGGTCGTTCCATAGGCGCTGTTGTAGACTGTCATCGTTCTTCTCCTAGACCTATCAACAGTGGTGTTCCTCAGGGCTCTGTCCTATCACCAACTCTCTCCCTTTTATTCATTAATGACCTTCTAAGCTGTACATCTAACCCTATCCACTCTTATGCTGATGACTCCACCCTTCAACTTTTCATTCGGTTCCCGCAATGTCTATCTCAGCAGTTACTTCAACAAACAAGGGATGAGGCTATGGCACACCTAATGTCTGACTTGGCTCGTAATCTGACTGGGGTAAAAATAATCTGGTTGTTTTTAATGCATGAAAGACTCAGTTTTTACACCTATCAACCCAACAAAATCTTCCACAGGTATACCCACTAATAATTAATAATATTCAGCTTAATCCTGCATCATCCTTGAACATGCTTGGGGTTTCATTTACTCGGGACTTATCTTGGAAAGATCATATTACATCTCTTGTAAAATCTGCGTCTAAGAGATTAGGTGTGCTAAGCCGACTCCGTTTCTTCTTTACCCATGCACAATTGTTGACTCTATACAAGGGTTTTATCCACACCTGTGTGGAGTACAACTCTCATGTGTGGGGAGGCTCCCCACATACAGGTCTTCTCAATAGGGTGGAGTCAAAGGCTATTTGTCTCATTAACTCTCCTCCTCTTACTGACTCCCTTCAACCTCTGTCTCTTCGTTGCACTGTTGCATCTTTATCTCTTTTCTATCGCTGCTTCAATGGTCACTGCTCCTCTGAACTGTCTGCATGCATTCCTCCACCTCTACGACGGGCGTGTAGCACCCGTCTAGCAGCAAACTCTCATCCCTTTTCTGTCCAACTCTCTAATGCAAAAGTTAACCGTTACTCCCAGTCCTTCATTTATGCAACAGGTCAACTCTGGAACTGTCTCCCTCTGTCTGTATTTCCTGCTTACAATGATCTCCAGTCTTTCAAACGCAGTGTGTCCAGGCATCTCGAAATGATTGGATCTTGAATTTGGCTCTTTCTTGTATTTTATTTTTTCACTTGGAAGGAACAACAATTGCGGGCTCGCGGCCTTTAGTTCCTTCTTCCTCGCATAAAAAAAATTACTTTCTCCTGTAAAAACTGATTGGAAAATTTTATATAGTGCTTCACAAATATTTTTTTTTCCTGTGTATAGCTGATCCTCTCGTTCGTAATGGACTGTATTTTTATCTTTAACTTTGGTTTTGCTTAGGATGTAGCTGTATAATAACTTTGGTTGATCACTACTTTTATTTATAATGATTTCTTCAAGCTGTCTTTGGGCTTCTCTCTTTATCCTTTTATAATCATTTCTTGCCTGTTTATATTTGTATGCCCTCCCACTATTGTGTCTTCTGTATCTGTTCTATAGCAGTGTGTGTGTGTGTGTGTGTGTGTGTGTGTGTGTGTGTGTGTGTGTGTGTGTGTAAAATGGTGAGTCATACGGCTGATGGAGCATGGTAAACGGGTTGACAGGCCGGGTGGTGGGTAAGTTGGTGTAGGATGATGGTTTGACAGACGGTTGGTTGGGAGGGCGAGGAGGATGCTTTGAGGTGGTTGGATATGTTAAGAGAGTTGAGGTATAGTTGCTGGGTTGGGTAAGTGAGGTCGGGTGAGGTGGGGCTGGTGTGTTAAGTGGGGTAGATGTGTGCATGTTATGGAGGACCACGCAGGAGAGGGGTTTATGTTGTCCTAAATCTGAGGCACACTACACTGTGAGAGGCTCTGGACATATGAGTTGATGGCTGGGCTGTTAGTGGATGGGAGGACTGGGAAAATTGGCCCACGGGAAGAGGTCGTTTGAGTGAATCGGTCCAAGTTGGGAAAAAGTCAGTGTGTGGAAAGACTTGTAGTAGGTATACAGGTTCCGTGGGTTACAGTAGATCCATTGTAAAATACGCCTATTGCTCAAAAGGTCTGTGTTTGAACTGCCTACTTATCAGTGGGGAATAAGTGTCCATGTGGAAATATAGGTCCATGGGGAAAAATAGGTTCATTTTGGAAAATATAATGCATGAGTGTATTGGTTCGTGCTGGAAACCTAGGTCCGTGGAGTGATCGTAGGGTCTATGGGGAAATCTGGTCCATGATGAGAAAATAAATCAGTGGGGTAAAATAGTAGGTTTTATGTTAAAAAAAAAAAAAAAAGAGAGGTTCATCTGGAAAATTAGGTCATGAGGGAGAACAGGTCCATGGGAGAAACAGGTCCAGGCGGGGATAATGTCCATTGAGAAAATAGATCCTTGGGGTGAAAATAGACGAGTGGAGGGGACTATCTTCAGGTGTAACCGGAAATGGACTTAAGTGCTCGTAACTGCAAAACGTGTTAACCCATTCACAACAATTGATAATTTACAAGTGTTATTGCCTTTCCTGCATAATTTTATTAGGCATAATAATCACGTTTCATAGGAAAAAAGTAAGGAATGTCTATATTTAACCCGTTCAGTTCAAACTTGTCAATTGCGAGTAACAAGACTGTCACATGACGGTAATAACAAAGGAGAATATGTGTCAGTGTGTGCCGTTACTCACAGTAAACCTTTATGGCCGGCTACAAATTTATGCCTGCACGTTGAAATGTTAAACCAGTATTTCAAGATATTTACTGCGCAGGACTACTGAAAACAAACTGTCCGTTATAAAAATTGCTCGGGACATTTTCGTCTTTTCTATTCCTTGTGGATATCAGTATATCTATGAAGCATGCGTAACCAAGTGATTTATTTGTATATACATACAGTATCTATCCATCTATCTATCTATAAATCAGTACATCAACAATGGACCCATGGCACCATACCTTTCCATATAAGGCAAGTAAGGATGAAGATGACTCCCGTCTGCATTTCCCTTTGATATATTTAACCATGTTTTCGGACACTTCACGTGACCAGCATCAGGGTACAGACGGAGGATCCTACAGATTAAGTTACGGGTCTAAAGGTTACCATTTTTAAACCTATGTCCCTAACAGCATTAAGTGTAAGATCGTAAACGAAAAATATAAATTACCATTAAAAATTACCATGATAGGTCTTACCTGTGTAATCCATATTCATATCGAAAAATTGCCAAACCACTAGTCATGTTATAGTTTATAGAAAAACACTAGAGCAAAAAATGCTACTAAAAATATAAAATAAGCAATAAATACTAATAATGTACAACCAACAGAAAATAAAATACTCATCAATCGGTAGGAAACCCCCCCAAAAGAGACGTTCCAGTTCAAGACAAGGAAATTCAAGCAAAGAACAAAAAAGTGATGAGGACTTTGGTACAAAAAGTGGCATCGTTACGAACACAAAGTTGCCTATTACGTAGAATGCAAAAGACAGATGTATAATAGAGAGTCCCTCCTGTTCTAACTTCTTTTTATCTATCTATACCCAGCCGCCGCAATCCCGCATAAGAGGAACTGAATCGTTATACTAGACGTCACTTGGAAATTAGTAAGAGAGAGAGAGAGAGAGAGAGAGAGAGAGAGAGAGAGAGAGAGAGAGAGAGAGAGTCACTGAATCAATGAATGTGCAAAGATATTATAGGCTGATCTGGGCACTGGCCACCGTAAGATAGTATATTCTCCCAGAAAAACTGACATCAGCAACCTCAACCCCTAATGAAGCATGTACAGCCCCTGCAATGTTCCTAACAGCAGTGTCGAAAAGTTTTATGTATCAAATATTTGTGCTGATGTTTCCTAGACCAGAAGACAGTACTGCAAATGTTCCCTCCCACTCTGAACTAATGTAAGTTTGTCCGTTTCAAAATAAATTTATCAGACTGAAATGTTAACCTTAAAAAAGTGGTAATATGTTTATCATTAATAAGTTTAGCAAGACCATCAGTTCTGCCACACTTCACTCTGTGTTGCAAGCAATACTTCATTTCAAAATATTTCCTTTCTACTTGTACATTGCTTCTAAATTCATAGTTCAATCGTTCTTTCAAACAGATTAATGTCATTTCAGACCGACTAACACTCGGTTCCTGCCGGCAAGTGGTGTATAATTCTTGATTTGATAATGCCTTTCCACCCTGATTAGTTATTGATCCCGCATTCCTCATGGCGTCCAGCTTTGCCAATGTCTGCACCACCGACATACAACTGTCTCTGCAAGAATCATCCGGCACTATGCGTTTACACTGCATACACATTTATAGAAAGTTTTATATAAAATCATAATATACAATTTCTATGAATATTCATAACTGTTAATGCAGAACTTGGCTAATAAATGCAAAATTGCTTTCTTTTGTGTTACAGTAAATTACTCAATAAAATCATACATCATTAAAACAAGAACACATAAAAGATTACCCACATTCCCAAGGGAATGCAAGATGGTCTCCACACAGGTACTATAAAGTACATTGACATAATTCTGTGCAAGTCGCTATGATGATTAATTAATATATAAAAACATTTATACAGTACTGTGTGAAGCTTGACCCTATAAATCTCTTTAAAACACCCAAATGAAGATGAAGTGTGGTTAGTGCTATTGGCCCAGAAAACAACTGTGTCAAGAGTGAAGTGAACTGGTGAAGAAATAATGAATGGCGTCAAGCTGAAATGGCGCTTGCAACAATGAAACGGAGGATATGTATTAACTATATCTATCTATCTATCTATCTATCTATCTATCTATCTATATATATATATATATATATAAGAGAGAGAGAGAGAGAGAGAGAGAGAGAGACTGGGGAAGTCACGACTATAGTTCTTCAGTGGATAATGTCAAGACTGACCTAAGGTATTACTTGTGTGTATATTTTATTATCGATCCTGCGAAGCAGGATGGTATCACTTTCGACTACGCACCGTATACCTTTGCGCGAGATTCTACCTGAATGTGTGTGTGTGTGTGTGTGTGTGTGTGTGTGTGTGTGTGTGTGTGTGTGTGTGTGTGTGTGTGTGTGTGTGTGTGTGTGTGTGTGTGTGTGTGATACTAAACAATTTGCTGGATTTGAATGACACTTCCCTGATGAGTTCATCTGGTTACAGGGAAGGTCTTCCCCAGAGTTGTTTCCCTCCAAACTTCAACCTTCAGCAGTTCGAGTCCAACTGTTACAGATATTTTATGAATGGATGACGCCAATAATCCGGTGTATGGATTATTTTTTTACTCACTTGTTTTTCCTTCCTCTGTTCTGTTATTAATAAAAATATGCAGTGTTCGAACCATGATTTATAGGGAGGTCATCCCTCCTCAGCTAATTAAAAATTCTCAGGAATAGTGAAAGGAAACTAGATATGGCTTTGATATCTAAGTGCATGTTGTACGACGGACTCTCATCTCTCATGCAATATTTGAAGAGCGTGACTCCACCAGTGATTCTTGGGAGGTGGGGGTCACCACCTCTCCCAAATACAGAAACGATCATTAATGCAGAAAAGTGAACACGTGGACTTCAACGAAACTTATGTCGGTTCATGTGATTCCTTGATAATGTCTTGCACTACATAAAATAATCCATCATTACTTTTTAGGGGGGTAAGCCCCCTCCAAACCTTATATGGGACACAAGGAGAGGAAGGAGGACATGACTTTAATGTCGTAGTACATGTTGTATAATTAAATCTCATCAGTAATGAGATATTTGGGGAGCGTGACACCCCAGTGATTCTTGGAGGGTCGGCCCCCCAAAATAAAAACGATCAGAAATAAGGGAACGATTTGAATGAAGCTTTGTGGGTGAGTTAATGTGGTTACTCTGAAGGTCCTCCCCTATATACTCGTACATGTCTCCATTCATGATTTGTTGGTGAGTCAGCCCCCTCACCTAATAAAAAAATATTCATAAATAGTGAAAGAAGGGCAAATATGGCTCTGATATCTTAGTGCATGTTGCACAATGGACTCTCATTTGTAATGCGATATTTTGGGATCTGACCCCTCCCCCCCATGATTCTTAGGGGTGTCTGCCCCCTCCCAAAATCAAAAACATTAAAAAATACGGGAATGCGAGCACATGGATTCAACGAAATCGGCATACCTATTGCAATAACGGGTATGCAGTTTCCATAACTTCTCTGAACACATAGAAAGAAACTGCAGATCTGCTTTATATTATCATGGTCCGCTTTAGTTCAGATTAACTAGGGTTGTTGACTGTTATAATAAAATAATTACACAAAGGTTTAACTATACCATACTTTGATACGCTTTCGTAAAGGTCATTGTAATAATGGCTGCTTATGCTAACACCAGCACTGGGGTGGTTAAATTGTAGACAGGCTGCTTTACCATCAGCTTTGGAATGGATATACTGTGAATAGATTGTCTAGCCACCAGACCTAGGGTGGTTGTACAATACCATACATGGTATGGATGTACTGTGGACAGGCTGCAGTGCCAGTAGGCCTGAGGTGGTGGTACAGTCGCCAGGCTGTGCATTCACCAGATGGGGGTCATCCTGTCATGCTGACCGGATCATCACCAGTTACTCCCACACTTCAAATGCCAGAAGGTGGAGCTTCATTGTGACCTGTAAATTGTTTGTTTGCTTGTGGTTAATCAAAATGGTTTCGTGATGGGATGGAGTCTTTCCATTAACAAATCTCGGACACTTCGAAGCTTTGGAGCTGTAGTTTGATCTTCCTGAATAGAGCGTGAGAGTATTCAGTGATCAACAGTACTAGCGCTTTGACAGGTGTGTGGTGATCTTGGGCAAGAGCTAGAACCTCATTACTTTGTCGGAAAGGACCATGCAATTTTTTTAGACTGCCAGTTAAGTGAAGGGTGATACCACTGTAAGACACTGTGTGGATGAACAATCGTTCACCCTCAGCATAATCACTCTCCTCCTTCACAGTGATAAAAGGCTGTAGCTCAATTGGCAATAAGAGTAACTTCACATTTGGTTTTGTTTGTTTTAATTTTCCACGTCTCATAGGTGAATATCACGTCAGTGGCCCGTCGCGTGACTCGTGCCGTCACCTCTATTGATATGGCTGGGTACACTGTGATCTGAGGCACATCATCAACTTACATGACTTTCTCATTGTGTGGTGGAAGTTGTAGGACGGCTGCAGAAAGAAAACTGTCGAATTATTATTATTCTGTCTCGGCAATGGGATAACAATAATAACTCCTTCAAGCTAGTTTTATGTATGTGTTGTAGGAATCAGTGCATGAATCATAATATGGGCTTTTAGAAAACACTGATACGTAATAGCAGTAGTTCCCAACCTGTTAGATGTCATGTATCTCAGCTAAAGCTTACATTCATCTTGACAGTGTTCCATCAGTCTTCCAGCACTAAGCAATAATTCAAAATTTGTCACAATAACACAAAATCACCTAACAGTATTGAGAGCAACATAAAATGACGCCATCGTTCTTTAAGCGTGGACTGGGTAAAATAGAGAGCACACTTGCGAGGTGAGGTTAGTGTTTGAGTTGGGATGGGTGGACTGGGGTAGAATAAAGGCTTGAATGGAGGTGAATATAAGGTTAAGGTGTAACAGGTGATGATGGGGTGTGAGAGATGAGGTTACCTTGGTGTCAGAGGTGAGGTTAGAATGTGATCTTGAGTGGACAGTATGGACATGGTTATATTGGAATGAGAGGTTGAGTTAAAATGTGAGATGGGGTGGACAGGGGCAGCGCCTTGGTTTGAAAGGAATGAGAGGCGAGGTCAGGGTGTAAAGTAGGGCTGACTGGCGTAGGAATGAAAGGTGAGAAAGGGTAGAAGGGGGTAGGGTCAATGTTATCGGGGGGTGAGAGATGAGGTTAGCGTGTGGCATGTGAGGGTAAGGTGTGGGACTTGTGATTAGGGTGTGACGTAGGGTGGAATGAGAGGTGGGGTTAGTGTGTGAGGTTCAGTGTGAGATGAGGTTCAGGTGTCAGGCAAGGTAAGGTAGACTAAGGCAGGATGGAACGGGCTGGTGCTGAGATTTTATAAGTCAGGTTATGAGACAGATTTTCGTCAGCATAAGCGGCTCCCTCACCACAATTTCCTTACTAGTATCTTCTTCATTCACGATGCTAATATTATTTCATCAATGCAGGACTCGTCACTGCAACAACAACAACAAAATAAAGACGCGAGTAAAATCCAAGAGAATAATATGCAAATGCCAAAGAATACTATGGAGCCTCATCAGCTCTCAGCAATAATGATTATCTTGTAATCAATTCCTAAGATGACACAGAGAAGTTAGCAGATACTGTAGTGGAGTATGATATTAAAGGGAAATAGTCTGGTATGGTGTGGACAGGGGTCAGGTTTTGCCGATGTTAATGAAGTGTTGACAAACAAACGGTTTACATCTTATTCAGTTTGACTGGTTTTGTCGGGATATAGGCCAACCATATCATGTCATATCCATACAATATCCATATATCCACAGATGGTTATACATCCACATACACAAATATTTCCTGTTTCATTTCTGACAAATCCGATTCGCATGTCACGGAGCATGTCTTTATTTAAGTTTATAAGTCCTTGAAAGGAATCGATGATATCTATATATATTACAAGAAGAAGAAGAAAGAATCTGCCAACTTTCACAACAGTAGCGACTTTCCTTACCACAATTATGCATGATCGCAGAGAATAACATCATGAGATAATTTATGAATTAAATATTAATGCAAGTGAAAAATTTCTCTATTTTTCTCACTTCTCACAAAACCTACATGTTGATAGTCTAAGAAAATACAAATAAACTTATTAACACTACAGAAGGGTCTTAGAAAAGCACACACACACACACACACACACACACACACACACACACACACACACACACACACACACACACACACACACACACACACACACACACACACACATACCAGTCGTGTTTTGGGGCAGTTACAAAGAAAAACCTTCACACGCATGCACAGGACAAAATAATTTCTTATGACTGGGGATAGAGTTACTGCAATAACTGGCAAAAAGGTCGGTGTCTCACAGTAATATTGTAGTTTATTTTGAAATCATGTGCAACACTGAATGTCAACCATTTATAAAATTAAGACCATATATGTATATGTGTACCAGAGGTATATGCCGTTTATTAGTAAATAGAAGGAAGTTATGAATAATTACTTAAGTTTATATAAATATCCAGATCAAACACACACACACACACACACACACACACACACACACACACACACACACACACACACACACACACAGTATGTGCACTTGCTGTGGGCAACTATTTCCTCATGACCATCCGGGTCTGTTTTCGGAGTTCCTGTTCGCGCTCATCTCGACCCAACACGCAATGCTCTTGTTACAATATTCAGAAGAACGTGTTCGTTTTCACATTACTTTTCCTATTTTCCATTTATCATATTTAAGGGGCGGGGTGAGGGGACTAGGGACCCCCTCCTCTGTTTTTTAGTTCCTAAAAAGAGACAGGCCAGAGAAAGGGATGGGGGATGGAGTTATCCCCGTACCCTGAAGATTGGGTCTATGAATGTGCGTGGATGTAGTACGATTGAGGCTAAAAGGGAGGAGATTGGGACAATGTTTGTGAGAAGAAAGTTGGATGTGTTAGCTTTGAGTGAAACGAAAATGAAAGGGAAGGGTGAGTCTATGTTTGGAAGTGTGAATGGAAGATTGTCAGGTGCTGATAGAGGAAGGGCAAGAGAAGGTGTGGCCTTGTTAGTGAGTCCGGAAGTACAGCAATGTGTGATTGAATGGAAGGAGGTGTCATCGAGACTGATGTGGGTGAAAGCGAAATTTGAACGTGAGTTGTGGGTGTTTGTGAGTGTAGATGGGCCTGGTAGTGAAAGGGATGAAGAAGAGAGGGAGTCTCTCTGGAATGATGTTGATGAGTGTCTGCACAGTTTTGGAGCGAATGTGAATGTGGTAATGATGGGAGATCTGAATGCTAGAGTGGGAAATGTAGCAGTTGAAGGTGTAGTTGGTATGCATGGTGTGCCTGGAAGAAATGAAAATGGGGAGCGAATGATAGCGATGTGTGTTGAGCGAGAGATGGTGATTGGAAATACGCTGTTTGAGAAGAAAGATATTTATAAGTATACATGGGTGAGACAGGAGGGTGGAAGGGTTGTTGATAGAGCTTTGATGGACTATGTGGTTGTGTCTAGGAACGTAATAGGAAGATTGTTGGATGTGAGAGTTCTGAGAGGGGAGGGTGGAGGTATGTCTGACCACTACCTGGTGGAGGGAAAGTTAAGAGTAGGTAAGAGATGGGTGAGAGCTAGGAGGATTAGGTGTGGCAGGGAAGTTTTGAAAATGAGTGAGTTGGATAAAAGAGAGAAAAAGATAGAGTATCAGGAGAAATTGAAAGATGAGTGGAACGCAGTGAAAGATCGGGAAAATGGCAGTGTGGAGGAGGAATGGCAGTTATTTAAGAGTGCTGTGGTGGGTCATGCAGAAGAGGTGTGTGGTGTGAGACGTGTGGGTGGTGGTGTAAGAAAAGGAAGTGAATGGTGGTGCAAGGAAGTAAGTAAGGCTGTGGCTGAGAAGAGACGTGCATATGAAGTGTGACTGCAGAGGAAGGATGAGATGTCATATGAGAGGTATAAGGGAAAGAGGAATAGGGCGAGAAGGGCTGTGCATGATGCTAAAATGGCAGCAGATGAGAGGTGGGGTAGGCGGCTGACAGAGAATTTTCAACAGAATAAGAAAATGTTTTGGAAGGAGGTGAAAAGGGTGCGAAAGGGAGAGTCTGGGAAGGAAGAACGAGTAAAAGCAGAGGATGGAAGGATGTTAACTGAGATGGATGCAGTAAGGAAGAGATGGGCAGAGTATTTTGAAAGATTGTTAAATGTAGAGGAGGAAAGGGTGGCTGAGATTGTGGCGGATGGAAGGGTGCAAGGAATAAATGTGTTGGGAGAGTTGAATGATTCTTTGATCACGAAGGAGGAAGTGGAGAAGGCAGTAAAGGAGATGAAAACAGGGAAAGCTGTAGGTATGGATGGGTGTGCTGTGGAATGCCTGAAGGGAGGTGGAGTGACTATTGTTGACTGGTTAGTAAGATTGTTGAATGTGTGCTTTGTGAAAGGTATGGTGCCAGTTGACTGGGCAAGTGCTTGTGTGGTCCCGTTGTATAAAGGCAAGGATGATAAGTATGAATGTACTAGCTTTAGGGGTATAAGTCTGTTGAGTGTTGTAGGTAAGGTGTATGGTAGAGTGTTAATTATGAGAGGTAGAGAGGGTACAGAGGGAGTGATTGGTGTTGAGCAGTGTGGCTTTAGGAGAGGGAGGGGATGCGTGGATCAGGTGTTTGCAGTGAGACAAGTGTGTGAAAAGTATTTAGCGAAAGGCAAGGATGTGTTTTGGGTATTTATGGATTTAGAGAAAGCGTATGATAGAATTGATAGGGAGGCTTTGTGGACTGTTTTAAGATTGTATGGACTTGATGGTAGGTTACTAAAAGGGGTGAAAAGTTTTTATGTAAAAAGTAGAGTGTGTGTAAGAGTGGGAAATGCTGTGAGTGATTGGTTTCCTGTGAGAGTGGGGCTGCGACAGGGATGTGTGATGTCGCCTTGGTTGTTTAATATTTACATGGATGGTGTTGTAAGGGAGGTGAATGCAAGAGTTTTAGGTGGATGTCTGAGTCTGGTGAATGTTGATGGTGGAGAGTGGAATCTGAAGCAGCTGCTGTTTGCAGATGATACTGCACTGGTGGCTGATTCAGAGGAGAGATTGAGACAGTTGGTAGAGGAGTTTGGAAGGGTGTGTGAAAGGAGGAAATTGAAAGTAAATGAGAATAAGAGTAAAGTGATGAAGTGTACGAGGTTGGTAGATGGTAGGGGGATGAATATAGTTTTGAATGGCGAGTTGCTTGAGAAGGTAGAGTGTTTTAAATATCTAGGGTCACATGTTGCTGTGGATGGAAGAATAGATGCAGAAGTGAAGTTTAGAATAAATGAAGTAGGAAAGGTGCTGGGAGGAATGAAAAAAGTGTTTAAATGTCGTTCGCTTAGAATGGATGTAAAGATAAGGCTGTATGAGGGTGTTGTGGTACCGACTGCATTATATGGGGCTGAAACATGGAATATGGGTGTAGGAGAGAGGGAAAGTTTGAATGTAATGAAGATGAGGTGTCTGAGGAGTATGTGTGGAGTGACGTGTATGGATCGAGTGTGGAATGATGAAGTGCGAAGGAGAACTGGAGTTGTTCAGGAGATGGCTGGTAGAGTTGAGCAGAGGGTGTTGCGATGGTTTGGGCATATGGAGAGAATGGATAATGAGCGATTGGTGAAAAAGAGAACTAGATCTGATGTGAGAGGTGTAAGACTGAGAGGAAGACCACGAATAGGATGGATGGACAGTGTGAAGAGAGCACTGGATGCGAGAGGGATGTCTGTTGAGCAAGGAAGAGTGGCTGTGTGTGACAGAAATAAATGGAGAGAAATTGTGAATGAATAAGTGATGACGCAGCCCTGAGGGGATATTCTCCCGCATTTGGTCTGATCAGCTATTTCAGTTCAGGTGCGGGTAAGGGGATGAGTCTATTATGATGTGGCAGGGGTAAACCAGCTCTGCTGTCGGGCCTTGCTGCGGATGTCACTGATTGCATTGCGCAGTTGACCCTTGTGCGGTGTGGTGCGGTGAGGATCTGTCCGTTCTCCCATTTGGGGCTAAGATGCGAATGAATGTGTTTGAATGGATGAGTAAATGGGGAGTGTGTCGTCCTGTCTCTGCTACCTCCCTTTCCTTGAGGGAAGCAGCCTAGGTATATAGATATAGAGATAGAAATATCTCTGTGCATAAGCTACACGAATATGTCCCATTATAATACATGGCAGTGGCAAGTGGATATTCTCATCAAAAAGATATTATAACAAATTTATAACAAGTTGCCTTATGACAGGTAGCAAGGATCAGTCAACCGAACACAGTAACATTTATGCGCATCATATTTTCCAACTCTTGACCAATCTCTTCCAGGCTGTAGTTTTTATGCACCTGCTCAGGAATTTTCAGCTTACAGGAAAAAGTCAGGTATTCTTTCTTCGTTTAATATGATCTAGGGCGAGGATCCTTAACTGGACACATATATTCAAGATTATTCACTTGAAGGAGGTCCCCGATCCATAAATTCAACTCTTTCAATGTGGTTTCGTCTTTATTTTATTTGTTAGGTAAAGATGGCTTCATTTATCACACGTAAGAAGTTCCACAGGAAAAGCTAGCTGTAGCCTTTTTCAACTTGAGTGGAGAAATCTTTTCAAGTTGAAAATAACCATGTGGAACCACCATATAGACCTATTAAAATATATAAAATTCAAGATCATAAAGAAATATAAACACTGAGACCTCACACAGAGGCATACATGCTGAAGGCACTGAGAGATACTGAATACAAAGAAGAATATCCACAGACAACACACGGAAAAAATGTATGCAATAATAATAAACAGAAATATACATTCAGTTTATAAAGAGAGCTGCATCAGTCAACCAGCGGCCAATTTACATGGGAAATGTCACACTTGCTTAACTGAAAGCTGTCCTTCTGCTACAGCAGACGACGGTTATTATATCCTCGAGATTGGTGTGTGACTGTGCACACCAATCCTGGATCCGCAAACTTTGCCACACAATCGGCATGTCAAGTCCGGGTTTGTTGGGAGAACTCAATTTTGGTTGTGCCTCTGTTGTCTACACTCTTCTCTGGCCAGGTTCCAAGCTTCTTCATGAAGAATGGTTCCTTCGCTTCCGAGGGCTTGCCATTGTTTTCTGTCCGAGGCAGTGGTTTCAAGATCTTTTGGTATGACGTTGCACTTCTTCACAGTTGCCGTTATATGATCTATATATCTCTTTTTCTGTCCCTCTGAGGTGCAGCATGCTGCAGGGAGTTGGCCATACAGAACCTGGCGGGGAAGCCGGTGCTCAGGCATGCTGAATACTTGTCTCCTCTCCAGCCCGTCTTAGCTGCAATTTAGCTTGCATGGCATCTTTGCTGGTTGACGTCATCCACCAGAGAATTTGTGAGGGAGGGAGGGACTTAATTCTTCCATGCGAGTCTTAGGATGTGCTGTAAGCATCGTATATGAAATGACTCATGCTGTTTGATGTGACACTGGCAGGTAGTCCAGGATTCAGCACCGTATAAGAGGGTGAAGAGGTATTCAGCAGTATATACCTTCGTCTCGATTCTCAAGTTGGTGTTTCCAAGAACTCTGGATCTGAGACGTCCAAAAGAGGCCGAGATGTGGCTGAATCGTGCGGGGACTTTTGCATCAATGTTATGTTTATCTGTGAGCGCACTTCAAAGGTAGGTAAAATTCTCCACCTGTTTTACGTTTTCGCCATATATTTGGAATACAAGAGGTTCTTCTGCGTTGTTTCTCTGACATATTATTTTTGTTTTATTGACATTTCTTCGGTGCCCCATTGCATGGTGTATGTTGGAGACGATGGTGAGCTTCTGGTATATGTGTAAGAACAACACAATCATCAGCATATTGTGGGTCTGGGATAGAAGCTATTTCACTTGCTGATTGAGAATGAAGACGTCAGAGATTAACTAAGTTACTCTCTAGACAACTGGATTCTTATTCCATTTTTCAGGTTCATTTTTTCGTGACCTAAAAGGGTGACTGCAGTTTGACACATGTTGAAAATGACAGGAGCCAGGACACATCCTTGCCCCACTCCCACGTCCACGTTGATGGGTTCGGATTCGCTCCACTTATGGATACACGAGCATTCATGTTAAGCAGGCTTTTCAGGAAGGTAAGAAATTTGTTTTGAACTCCAAATTTTCTATCTATCTATCTATATACTTAGGCTGCTTCCCCCAAGGAAAGGGAGGTAGCCGAGACAGGACGACTCACTCTCCATTTACTCATCCATTCAAACACATTCATTCGCATCTTAGCCCCAAAGGGGAGAACGGACAGATCCTCACCGCATCACACCGCACAAGGGTCAACTGCCAATGCAATCAGTGACATCCGCAGCAGGGCCCGACAGCAGAACTGGTTTACCCCTGCTACATCATAACAGACCCATCCCCTTACCCGCACCTGACCTGACTAGCTGATCAGACCAAATGCGGGAGAATATCCCCTCAGGGCTGCGTCATCACTTATTCATTCACAATTTCTCTCCATTTATTTCTATCACGCACAGCCACTCTTCCTTGCTCAACAGACATCCCTCTCGCATCCAGCGCTCTCTTCACACTGTCCAAATTTTGAAAAAAAAAAAAAAAACATTCCATAAAAGTTCTCTGATGACAATGTCAAATGCTTTTGCAAAATCGATGAATGCAATGCATAAGCCACGGTTCTGTTCATGGCATTTTGTTTTGTATATGTTGGGCAATAAAGATCATATCACAAGTGTTTTTTTTTTTCTCTCTCACAAAATCCACATTGTGTTTCGGGAAGTGTCGGCTCAGTCAGAAGTTTGTATAAGTCCGGATAACATTACCTTGGGTAGTAGGAGTACATTGCTAGCATTCACAGGGAGATACCTCTCCTGTTGTCACAACTTAAGCAGTCCCTTTTCATCCTGCAGGTGGTTACAATATCAGAAGTAAGCCATTCAGATGGAATTCGTTCTTGTTTCCATATAGTAGGCATGAGATCAGGGAGATGCTGCTCTTTGATTTGTTCAGATGATATATCATCAGGGCCAGGATTTTTGTTACTTTTTTTGAGATCTGATTGCCTGAACAGTTTCTGCAAGTGTAAGTGGGACATTGTAATCTGCTGCATGCAGAGCATTTGGGATATTATCAAAGATACTGTGCTCCACCAGGTTTCTTCGATTCAGCAAGGTATTAAAGTGCTGTGCCTATCTTTCTAAGATTGCTTGCTTATCGTTCAGGAGCTCCCCATTCGGCTAATCGAATAGTGGCTATGTTGTGTTTGGTTGGCCCATAGATGGTTTTCATTTGCAGAACTCTTGTTGATCTTTAATGTCAACAAGTCTTTGCAGGTCTTTTAGTTGTTCAGACCATCATTTGTTCTTCATATCAGGCAGTTTTCTCTGGGTTTCATTTCTGAGATTCTGGAATTCAGTTTTTAAAGTTAAAGAGCTAGGATGAGCCAACCAGTCGTTAAGTGCTCTCTTCTTCATTGCAAGAAGGTCATGTATGTCCTGAGCTTTTTCATTACACCAGTCTTTATGGTGGTGAGTGGAAAAGCCCAGGGTTTCTTCTGCAGTGCTTTGAAGCAGTGTCTTAATGTTCAGACATTCCACGTTTAGGTTTGTTGCACCGATGTGTTGGTTAAGTGGTGGGCATTGAGAGAACTTGTCTGTAATAGTGCCGCAGAAAGTGTAACAAGTTGCCACATCCTATAAAATACTACAGCTTAAGTTCCTGAAGGATGGTCTAAGGCGCAATTGTGGGTGTATGACTAGTTGATGTTTGATAAATATAAGGTTATGGTCTGTTGTGTATTCAGCACCTCTCATAGCTTCGGTTATAAGAACTTCTCTTCAGTCTCGCTGCTTTGCAATGACATAGTCTATTAGGTGCCAATGTCTGGATCTTGGGTGCATCCATGTGGTCTTGAGTTTATTCTTAAATTGTTGGTGATGACAAGACTGTGTTCCGAGCATAAGGAAAGCAGTCTAAGGCCATGGGTGTTCATGCTACCAACACCATGGCAGCCTGTAATGCTTACCAGAGATGACTATCTTTTCCTGCTCTGGCATTAAAATCTCCAAGCAGGATGAGTTTGCAATTACGTGGTACCGAGCGAACAGTAGCATCCACAGAGTCACAATAGGAATCTTTGACGGTGTCCTCAGTGTCAAGCATTGGGGCATAGGCGCTGATGAGTATTGCATATTGACCTTTTGAGAATGGTATGTGCCAAGACATCAGCCTCTCTGTCATACCCACAAGTGATTCTTGGATCTTTTGTAGTAGGTTGCTCTGGACTGCAACGACAATAGCATGATTCCTTCTTACATTGTCTGGGTATCCCCTCCAGATATAAGTATACCCTTCTGCTTCTATTAGGTTGCCCTTTCGCGAGAGGTGAGTCTCAGACAAGGGAGCAATGTCTTTTATATATCTTTTCAGTTCATGGACAATAAGGGCAGTTCTGCAGTGTGGTTGTATGTTGTGGTCAGTATCAAGCAAGGTTTGTACAGTATATTCCAGGCAGCAAGAGTCAGAGGGGTTCCTTAAATATTTCAACCATAATGTGTGAATGTGGGATGCCTTGACAGAAGTGGTTTTCTCCCTGGGTGGTGTGGAGCAGCAAATGTTTAGGTTATCTTTTCTAAACCGTGCCCTATCAGGAGTAGGCAGTTGGGCACCTGTTTTTGGCTGCTTAGTCTCACAAGATGCTGCTGAGGGTATGACCCGCTCCTATGCCATCATGCCAGCGACCACTGAGACAGTGCAGCCTGTGTGCAGGATCTGAGTTAGTGACTTCCAGCCAAATCCATGACCTGTCATCGTAACCCTATCCTGCCACCACAGGTCTTTTGACTTTGGTGAACGGATGAGATGGAAGGTGAACGTAGCAGTTGGCTTGCACAACGACTGGAATTGGTGTGATGATGAGGGAGTGCAGTCTTTACCATGAAATGACTTGGTTCTTCTCAGCCTGTAATTCTGGCATGAAGATTCACAACGACTATCTACTGACCAGGGCTGCAGGAGTCTGTCGGAAGCTCTGTCTGTCGAGCCCCACTGATTTTTCCTTCGGGGTTTACTCCCATAACCTTAACGAAGGCAAAGGCAATCCACAAGGCAGTGGTCCTGGGAACACTTAGTATGACCCCTCACTGATGGCCCGTCCTGCTGGGTCCAAAGGGATCTCTCCCCTCTGGTACAGCCCACCAGATTTACTGAGTTCGCAAGCCCCCCACCATGACAAAGTGGTTCCCTTGGGGGGAACTGTACCCCTCCCACACACACACATGTATGTATGCATGTATGTATCTATACAACTGATCGATTGATTCATTCATTAAGAAAGAGGTAGGTAGGTAGGTAGGTATGAATGTAGGCAGACAAATAGATAAATAAACTGATAGATGTTAGGAGGGGGAGGCGGTGGCTCAACCGGTAGAGAGGTGGCGTGCGGTCTTAACGGGCCCAGGTTCAAATCCCGGCTGGGGCAGGGAACAGTTTAAGGATTTGAATTTCAATAAATCAGGCTTTACTGATCTACCAGAAGACCCGCCGACATGTCGTAAAAATACCCCCGCTAATACCAATGCACCAGTCCTGTATGAGACAACCCTAGCATGTATTCAATATGGACGGTGGGTGTTAGCGCCGAAGTGGTGACATGTAGAGGTGTATGGTATGTAGGAGGACTGCTGGGCCTTGATAGCAGGCTGTGAGGCCTATGCCCAGAGTCGGACACATAAAAAAAAAAAAAAAAAAAAAGACACATATACAGATACAGATATGAGTATAAGCAGAATATGATGAATAAATCAACATGCTCAGTAAAAAGCAGAGTACCATGGAATTTGGCACACGCATGGGTACAGCAGGAAGAATAAAGGAATACATACACACACACACACACACACACACACACACACACACACACACACACACACACACACACACAGAATGCCGAAGACAAAATGTCACACACACACACACACACACACACACACACACACACACGAGAGAAAGAGAGAGAGAGAGAGAGAGAGAGAGAGAGAGAGAGAGAGAGAGAGAGAGAGAGAGAGCAGTGGAAGAGGTCGGACACACAGTGACTCACTCAAGCCTGGACATACCTAAGTTGTATCTAATTAAATGAGTCAAGCTCATTATTAGGCTAAATTAAATGATAATTCAATATAGTAGGACAAGTAATAGCAAAAAAGTGTAAAGAAAGTAAACATCAAAAATCTGTGTCCAAGGAATTTAATGAGGTAAGCTAAGTCGCCAGACATGACACACCAAGGTGGGTGGGCGCGGCAGAGAGATTTGCCAGACTGTAAGTAGAGATTATCTTTCTGTAAGATGGATTACTTTGGAAAAGTGGTTCTAGGTGGTAAGAGAATGGATAAAAGTAGAGAATAAGATGATGACTTCTTCCCACAACTCGCTGAAGTGGGAACTTATAATAAATTAGTAGAGAGAGTGAAGAAACTAGAGAAAACTTTTCAAATGGAAATAGAAGAATGTACCCCCTCCACAATATGTCTACCCCGATGTATATATGTCCCCCCCCAATGCATACATGCCCCCACTAAATTTGCTAGGTCAGCATGCTTTCCCACGCCTGAAGACGGCGTTATTGCATCAGTTGATAGCAGACATCCTAGCCGGGCAGACTGTTTTACTGTGAGCTTGTAATAAACTCCTTATCTAGCTGTTTGTACACAGAGTTTCTATCACCAAAGTATTGCAAGTTACATTTGGTGGCAGCGGTGGGATGGGAGCGAGATTGGTCTGGGGTAGTGGAGGTGTGACAGACTGAGGAGGCCAAGGGTTGGGTGGCGCCCTGACGCGTGTAGTTCGAACCTGTTCTTTCATGAATGGCTTTAGTGACCTGAATAATTTTATCTCCTGGATTGAAACCGATTTCCAAGGCTAGCTCTCGCTGTTTAGGAGTAAGCCAGTGAAGGAATCTCAGGTAACCAATTAAGTCAGCAAAGTTGGTGAGTGAAAGCATTGGAACGCCATTCTTGTCTTCTAACCATTTCGTGCCTACCAGTAATTGGAGCATCTCGCTACTAGTTGCTTTCATGGCGGCGGCAGCTTCGCGGAGCTTGGCATATTGCGCTGGGACGCGCAAGTCCTCATCTAGTTGGTTTAGGAGATTAATGAATCCCATGAGAGACGCGGAATTTGAATGCTGGCAACAAAGGCTGATGAGTTCCGTACGAAAATCAGCAAAGGTACGAATGCTATCGAAATGTCCTGCACTGATCGCGGATCCGATGTCTGATTTACCGTGATGCAAGCGACCGAGGAGGTAAGCTACTTTGAGCGATTCCTCAGTAATTTGTCTATTATTTATTTCGGTTTCGACTTCTCTGAGGAAATCATAGACAGACCAAGTTGGGTCCTGGCCAGTAAATTTGGGACGATTGGCATCGTCGAGATAGATAGACTGTGGAGGGTTGGCCATGGCTGGAAGTGTAGAAGTGGCGGGAGGAGAGGTGTGGGAGAGAGAGAAGGTAGTGGCAGTTAAGGGCGAGCAAGACGGGGTATGAAGGGAGGCAGGAGAGGGAACGACAGGGGAAGGAGTAGAGGAGGAGGTGTCTGGATTTACGAGGGTAGGACGGGTAGTAAGTGATTCTGCGGGAAGTGAAACGGGAGTCTCAGGTACAGGGCGGTGGTACTCTTTGCCACTTCGTAAATGAGTGATTGTGTTAGAGTCGGCAGACGGGGTATGATCAGGTGATGTTTCCGGGTCGAGAGGGCGGGCGGTAAGCGGTTGACGGGGAAAGTATGACATTTAATGCGGCAATGGAAGATGAAAGGATGAAGATGGATACGTTGGTGGAAATGTATAAATAACAATGAGAGAATGGAATACACTAGGTGTGAAAATGAATGAAGGTGCGGGCATGGATGGTGTAAATAAAATGCGAAGGATGAGATGGATAATAAATAACGTAGGTGAAGATGAAAACGGGGCAATGGAAATGAGATGGAATATGTACAATAACCAATCTGTAGAGAAAATCGAGGATAATCTCTATAGAAAGGAAAGATATACTATAGTTACACAGTAGAAACGGGAGTGTCGAGAGGTATGACGTGCAGGGTGGCTGGGCGTAGCTGGGCTGGGGCGGGGCGGGGCGGGGCGACGGGGCGGGGCTGGGCGGGGCTGGGCTGCGGGGTAGAGACAGCTGGGTGGAGAGGAGAGGAGACGCCGCGATGAATCACCGGCAGGGAGTGGCGGTCTTAGGAGGCTCCGTAATGCAGACCAGATGCGGGCGACGGCGGAGGCCGGCGGCGGGTGGTGAGGCAGATGTCGGCACAAGGCAGGTGTAGAGCTGGGGAGTTGCAAATGCAGAGAATGGTGGTGGGCAGACAGCGGGCAGACAGTGATAAGTGGCACCGTGGGGGCAGGAGCTATGATGAGTCCGGAACAGGTGCTGGGAACAGGTGCAACAGGTGCGTAGGTCGGCGACGGTGACACTTGCGGTCAGGAAGAAGGCGTATAGGTGCGGTTGTTGAAGAGGTGAGCACTGGCGAGAAAAATGGTACACTCGAAAAGCACAGCCAAGGTATAGAGGGACGGAGAAAGGGGCGAGGCTGGCAGATGCGAGACGTCGTGTATCTTGTTGTATCACTAAAAATCCAAGGAGGCGGTCAGAATGTGATGGTTCGAAACACCGCTGCTACCAAATGTAACTTGCAATACTTTGGTGATAGAAACTCCGTGTACAAACAGCTAGATAAGGAGTTTATTACAAGCTCACAGTAAAACAGTCTGAATGATCTTCTCCAACACGCAGAGACGAAACGTGCAGTAACGAATACGTGCACAATTTTGTTACCGCATGAGTTCACCAAAGTCTCTGTTTGTGTTGCCGGTGCGAAAGAAGGAATGGATGTACTAACCCTACCTGAGACGTGTTGTGTGAATGGCTTGACTTATGAGTCAGCGTGGTGTACAGTCTTAGAGGACAGTTTATGCTACCTGTACTTGCTCAATGTCACAAATGCTCCACTAAAACTTAAAAGTGGTGTAAAGATTGGAGACTTCCTAGTATACCCAGCGGCCGTAAAGGTGTGCCAGGATTCCTCAATTCCTACTATTCAGACTGATGATACGCCAATCGGTGTACGTACTATTAACTCTACGGGATCTGCGCCGATGCATTCAGTTGCGACCGTATATACAGACGTCCTCACTCCCAAACCAGACAGCGTACGCCTTCCCGCTCACGTCGTCCACACTGCAAATACCACAAATCAAGCACGACTCACACCACTGAGGAATGTCGTTACCTCAACCGCCCACAGTCGGGGGAAGCGCCGCGCCCGTATCGGACCAATATCACGTAGAACCAGAAACCCAACTCCCCATCCGCCATGTAGGTCCCATAACATCCTCGGGTTTAGTCATTCTCGGAAGCAGTCATGACATACCAACGTCATTCTTCTTGGACACAGGATCTATAGTAAATCTTATCTCTGAAAATTCCTTACAAATTATTCATCGCCATCACAGCCACGTCAGTTTCCTAGAACCACCAGACATTCGCCTATGTGGTGTTAACGGCTCAGAGTTTACGGTTAAGGGAAGAGTCACCCTTGAAGTCAAACTCCACAGAGCTTTGCCCCCTATCCTCATTGAATTTCATGTCACTAATGACTTGCAGTATCCCGCAGATGCCCTTATTGGTTTCTCCACCATGGCACAACATTCCATTGCATTATTACCTGCTTGTGGTAGTATAGACATTTCTGGATTCCTGGTTTACACTATGGAATGTCCCCGTCCTGTTCTTACGATCAAATCAGTCCTTCAATTACCTCTGTCCCTATCACTACCAAAAAGTCCAACCCAGCCCAAACCACCACTCTCATCATCTGAGAATACAGAGATCATTCCTTTACTGACTGCGAGCAAGGACATAAATTCCTCAATGTCTCCTGATACATCATCTCAGCCCTCGAACATGGCTCTTACATCCTCTCCCGACAACACTATCGCTGACTCAGACATGTCTCAGTTACCTACCTCACACAGTCTGAATGATCTTCTCCAACACGCAGAGACGAAACGTGCAGTAACGAATACGTGCACAATTTTGTTACCGCATGAGTTCACCAAAGTCTCTGTTTGTGTTGCCGGTGCGAAAGAAGGAATGGATGTACTAACCCTTCCTGAGACGTGTTGTGTGAATGGCTTGACTTATGAGTCAGCGTGGTGTACAGTCTTAGAGGACAGTTTATGCTACCTGTACTTGCTCAATGTCACAAATGCTCCACTAAAACTTAAAAGTGGTGTAAAGATTGGAGACTTCCTAGTATACCCAGCGGCCGTAAAGGTGTGCCAGGATTCCTCAATTCCTACTATTCAGACTGATGATACGCCAATCGGTGTACGTACTATTAACTCTACGGGATCTGCGCCGATGCATTCACCCGATATGCTCTCACATCTCACTTGCACAGAATTCCCAGAACATACGCCTCAACTCCTCGACCTTCTGACCTCGTACAGAAACGTGGTTGCCTTACCCGGTGAACCGATGGGTAGAACAGACCTTGTCAAACATACGATTGAACTACTCCCAGGAACTCAGCCGATTTACATACCAGCGTATCGATTGCCTCACAGCCAGAGAAAGCAAACAGATCAAATGGTACAGAACATGTTAGACCAGGACATTATTGAACCCTCCGTCAGTCCATGGAATAGCCCACTTTTCTTAGTACCAAAGAAGGACGGCAACCTTAGACCAGTAGTCGACTATCGTAAGGTCAATTCTGTCACCGTTCCAGACCGTTTCCCGCTACCTGTCCTCACTGATTTGCTAGAATCCCTTGGTGAAAATAACGTAGTCTTTTCATCTTTAGACCTCCTCAGCGGGTACTGGCAGGTCGAAATGGAAGAGTCCTCTCGCCCAGTTACAGCCTTTAGCACCCCTTCCGGACATTTTCAGTTTAAGAGACTCCCTTTTGGTCTGAGAAATGCTCCTTCCGTGTTCATGCGACTTATCCATTCAGTCTTCAGCGGTATGATGGGACACTCTCTTTTTGCTTACCTAGATGATATCATTGTTGTGAGTAAATCCATCCCTGATCATTTTACCAAACTCCAGCAAGTCTTTGAACGCCTCCAGCTCGCAGGCCTAAAAATCAATCTCAGTAAATGTGACTTCCTGCGAAAGAAAATCAAATTCCTAGGCCATGTCTTAGATGCACAAGGCATTCATACTAATGAGGATAAAACTAAGGCGATCATTAACTTCCCAGAACCTACCACTACCGACGCTGTACGAAGTTTCCTGGGCCTCAGTGGCTATTATCGTCGCTTTATCAGGAATTACGCGCAGATCGCCACTCCTCTGACCCACTTACTCAAGCAGAATGTGCCCTTTGTTTGGACTAACGACCAGTCCCAGGCTTTCCAAAAGCTAAAGACAGCTCTTGTAAATGCCCCTATTCTAGCATTCCCTGATTATACCACACGTTTCCTTCTCTGCACAGACGCCTCAGGCACTGGACTTGGTGCCGTTTTGATGCAACTCGATGAAGCATCAAGGAAGCGCGTAATAGCGTATGCTAGTCGCACCCTTACAACCGCTGAACGTAACTACAGTGTCACAGATCTCGAAGCGCTAGCGGTAATCTGGTCCTTGAAACATTTCAGAGATATCGTCTATGGTTATCCAGTGCATATCCAAACAGACCACCTTCCACTATGTGATTTGTACCTATTAATCCTTGTATATCTCATCTGTATATATCGTTCTAATTCCCTCCCCTCAACATGGCCATGTCTCCCCTACTGCCCCTGTATCATACTTATCCCTTGTACAAACCTCCCCGGTCCTGCCTTACTACTATAATCACCCACCATTTAACTCCTGGTGTCAGGAGACACCATCTCAGCTACCCGGGGGAGTAGTGTACCCCCTCCACAATATGTCTACCCCGATGTATATATGTCCCCCCCCAATGCATACATGCCCCCACTAAATTTGCTAGGTCAGCATGCTTTCCCACGCCTGAAGACGGCGTTATTGCATCAGTTGATAGCAGACATCCTAGCCGGGCAGACTGTTTTACTGTGAGCTTGTAATAAACTCCTTATCTAGCTGTTTGTACACGGAGTTTCTATCACCAAAGTATTGCAAGTTACAAGAAATTAAAAAGAAATTAAGCAAGCAGAGGGAATAAAATGAAGAATTAGTAAAGGAACTAAACAGAAAAAAACACAACAATAGATGAACTGTCGGTTGAAGTAGTTTCACTTAGAAAGAAGACTAGTGAAATGGGGAGTACAGTTGTCAACCATGAGAGAATTATGGAGGAATTCAGAAATGATACAGAGACTGTTAGAGAAGCAAGCAGTCTGACAGACCAAAGCAATGATACTGAAGAGAAGATAACCCAGGTCAGTGATATGATGAGAAACTGCAAAGATGATGTACAAAGTACATATGCTGAAATGGTGAAAGTAAAGAAAGATATAGAAACAACAGTCAAAGGAAAAAAAGCATAACAAGGGAAGTGAAAGAAATCATTAAAAAAAAAAATGGTCAAGGAATCTGCAGAGATTAATAAATCTATAGTAATCACTGGTATAGATGAAGAAGAAATAAGAAACAGAATCTCTAGAGACAAAAAAGAATTGGTATATATAATAAACATACTGAAAAGCATCAGAGGATATCTGTGATAAAGATATAGAGGAACATAAAAGGCCGGGGAAATATGAGAGAAAGAAGTCAAGGCCCCCGAAAGTAACCTTCCAAGGTGTGAACACGGTAGAGGAAATATTTAAAAATACTATGAAACTCACGGAAAGAAAGGAATTTAAAAAAGTATGGATAAAAAGATGCTGAACTCAGAAAGAATGGGGGTTGCTAAAGGAGAAGAGGGATGAAGCAAAAACAAAAAATGTGGAAAGATCAAAGGAAGAGAGGAATTATTTTTTTACAAAGTATTTGGGTTACATGTAAGAAAGTGGTATGTAAACAACAAGGACTAGAAAAAAGAATAGTATGGCAGTAGATTTGTCAAATATGTAAACAACATGATTAAGATGTACTCAAATGCAGATGGAAATGTATTCAAATTATTATATATAAAAGACTATACCAAAGAAAAGGAACCTCATATTATTTGTATAACAGAAACAAAATTAATCCAAAGGATATCAAACGGCACCCTAATCTTTAAGGAATACAATATATGGAGGAGATAGAAATGAGGAAAAAAAATAAGGAGTTATGATATTAACATACAAAAATCTGCAAGTCAAAAGAGATTGCATTAGATATACCCTCACAAGTAGAGTTAATTGCAGTAGAGATCAACAGATCTGAAGGGCAAATAATGGAGGCAAATTGGTAACATTTTGGATGAATGGAGGCAAACTTATACATGCCATCCAAAACAAACACTTGGGAAAAAGGCGAATATGAAGACCTGGCAGAAATTACAGTTCAGAGTTTAAGAGCCCTACTACATAGAATGGAAGAGAAATCTGAAAGAAATATATTAATCAGAGATTTCAGTATAAATATAAATTGAAATATTCTTGATGTCAGAAGCTATGAAAGCTATTGGGATCAAAGGCTCCTAGATCTTGTACAGGAGTGTTTCCTAACTCAACATGTAAAGTAAAACACCAGAAAAAGTGGACTAGAAGATCCATCATTATTAGATATTATATTTAATAGGCAAGACAATGATATCAACAACATGATGTATCACTCTCCATTCGGCAAAAGCGACCATCCAGTATCAAATTGCAGCTTCAGGAATCCATATGATATAGTTAGCAGTAATGAAAATTATAAAGACCCTAAACTAAAAAAATGGCAATTATCATGACCTAACGAAGTACTTCATAGAAAAAGATCGGGAAAAGGAGCTTAGAGGACAATTACAAATACTTTATATAGTAAATTCTGTGAACTTTATGAAACAGGAGTTCAAAATTATACCCCTTAGCACAAAGAAACAGAAATATGGATAAAGAATTGGTTTAATACAGAATGTAAAAAGTCAAAAGAGAAAAGAGACTTGTTGTGGAATAGATACAGACGATATAGTAGTAACAGAGCAAGTAACAGCTGTAAACAGACAAGAAATGATTATACAAGGACAAGCAGGGAAGCTCAAAGGCAGTTTGAGGAAGACATTACAATTAAAAGTAGTGATCAACCTTGGCTGTTTTACTGCTACAGCTGAAGCAAAGCTAAAGTTAAAGATAAAATACAGTTCATCATGGATGAGGGGATAACTTATATCCAAGAAGATATTTCTGAACATTTAACCAAAAATTCCAACCAGTTTTTACAGAAGAAAGTAATTTTGAGAAAGATGATAGGGAACAAGCATGCCCACACATATTACCAGACACACGAATATCGGAACAAGAGGTACAGGATGAGCTGAGTAATTTTGACAAAAGAAATGCAAATGGTCCTGACAAAGTTTCAGGTTGGTGCTACGTGAATGTGCAGAACAGTTAAATAGACCAATATATTTAATATTCAAGGAATCCTGAAGTCAAGGTAAACTACCTGATATTTGGAAGAATGCAAACATTGTTCCCCTATTCAAGAATGGAAATAGACAAAATCCACTCAGCTGCCAACCAGTATCCCTGACAAGTGTTGTCGGATGCTAGAAAAGCTAATAAGAAAAATTTGGGAAAATCATCTGGAAAAATATATTATGATAGCAGAAAGACAATTCGGTTGTAGAAGGGAAAATCATGTGTTATTAATAAGCTACTATAATAAAGGTGCAGAAATGCTACAGAAATGAGAAGGATGGGTTGACAGTATCTATTTAGATTTCAAGGAAACACTTGACAGTAGCTCACCATAGACTTTCATGGAAACTGTACCATCAAGGAGGAATCCAAGGTAGTTTGTACTGTTTGATGCAAGATTTTCTCAGAAAAAGGGAAATGAGAGCAGTACTAAGGGGGAACTACTCATCATGGAGAGAAGTAATTAACGGAGTCCCACAGGGCTCAGTGCTGACACCAATTATGTTTTTAGTATATATAAATGACACTGACGCCAATACTGGTAATGGAAGCTATCCAAATATGTTTGTTGATGATGCAAAATTACAAAGGAGAATTACAAACACAGACTCTTGCAGAGAGCTACAAGAAGATTTACATAAGCTTCATGAATGGAACAATAGATGGCAAATAGAATTCAGTGTTGAGAAATGCCATGCAATTAAGTATGGTAAAAGTGGAAAAAGTTCAGACTGGGATTAAAAGCTAGAAAGCTCAACCCAACACATAACAGAAAAGGAGAAGGGCTTAGGAGTGATTATCAATAACAGAATATCTCCGGCTGACCACATCAATGAGAAGGTACGGAACATGTATACAGTGCTTCCTAATATGAGAATAGAAATGACATATATAAATGAAGACATGCTGAGAGAGATTTAACATCATTCATCGGACCAACCCTCGAGTATGCATCAGTAGTCTGGAATCCACAACGAAAAAACATATAGATAAGGTTGAAAATGTACAAAGGGCTGCTACAAGATAGGTACCAAGATTAAGGGAACTAAGCTATGAAGAAAGACTAGGGAAACTGAACCTACCAACATTACACAAGAGAAGGAAATAAGACATGATTATGCTATATAAGTGCATCACAGGGAAAGAGAAAATAGACAGAAATCAGTACATAACCAATGGGGAGTATCAGCAAGAGGACACTGCACAGTACTGCATAAAAAGAGAGGTCATACAGACGTAAGGAAATTCAGTTTTCCTAATAGGGCAACTGATCAGTGGAATACACTACCGAATGAATTAGTGTTTTTTTTTTTTTTTAATAACAGAACGGAGGAAGGAAAAACAAATGAATAAAAGAAAATATAATCCATATACCAGATTACTGGTGTCCTCTGTTCATATAATATCTGTAACAGTTAGACTTGAACAACTGTGGGTTGAAATTTGGAAGGAAACAACTCTGGGGAAGCGAGTTCCAGAGAGATGCAGTTCGGGGAATGAAAGAATTCTGATAGGCAGAATTTCTGCAATATGGCTGAGTGACATTCCAGTAATGAGTGCTACCAGATGCCTGAGTAGCACGAGGGAAGGCATGGAGAGGTGGCACAATGGATGCAACTTCGTCTGAGCATTTGCCATAAAAATATCTGTAGAATAATGCAAGGGAGGCAACATTCCTTCTTACTTGCAGGGCAGTGTCACGGGGTTTTGAGAGATTTTGTATTAAATAATACTTTATAATGTTACTTGTCAATATTAACAAAGAATTGACTTGAGAAAATCAAGCAATGATTACTCTATTGCGGCTTACTTCGCCGATTCTCTAAGGACGAGAATTTATTTACTTTCTCAGCAGTTCGCAGCAGAGACTAATTACTCACAAATGCTGTTTGTTAGTACTGCTAGCCTCACGAGAAAGTGATTCCACCCCTGACAATCAATAACTAATGCTATGAACGATAAACAGGTTCTTGCTGGTGCATTAACTCCAAGTTGCACAATGGATTTAAGTTAATAAAAAGGACTGGCTTAAGTATCAGTTATGAATAATGCAAAGTGTTTATGCAAACTAGGAGCTATTAGTAACCCCCCCCCCATCCCGACATTTTCTGAGCAGTGGTACACCCCAGTCCCGACATTTTTGGACCTTTTTTTTTGGGGGGGGGCTCAAACATCCGCTTTTGATGAGAAACATCGAAAATTCATAGAGAAATCACTCACCTGAGGTTTAAAATACTAGATCCAGGTAGGAGTACCTCCTTACCTTACAAGGTTTTCTATCAGGCTGGCTGCAAAGAAAACGAGTTCTATGGGAGGATAACTATTCCACACCACTCATAAACGGTATTTATTTATTTGGTACGAATTTATGTGTAGTATGAGAGTATATTGGTTTTCAAATGGTAATATAGGCATTATAAGCATTGTTTCACTCACTAACTCATCACCATTCCTGACGTTTTTTTGCCACATTACCTGATCATCATTTCTGACTGTTTCTTCCTCTAATGTTTGTCCTCCACATTGTCATCGATTGGGGAATCACTCTGGCCCTGAATTTCGTACCGTGGCATGACATGGCTTTACTGGCCAGGTCACTGATAACAGGTGAATTGCTGAGAAAAGGGCATGCAGGGGGGGGGAGGAGGTCATGCTGAGTTAGGCATTGTCCCTGCCTGGCATCTTGTAGAGGAAGGTGTCCCGTGTATACGTGCTAAAAATCACTCGTTAAAATTAAAAATTGTGCAAATTAGGGACCTTGCAATGTTGCCGCATTAATTTATGTCTCCGGGATATGAGTGCACATCATGTGAGGACGTGAATTCACGTCTCTGGGACGGGGCAGGGTAAAATAAGCTTAATGTGGAGAAATAAAACACGAGTTTATATTACATTAAGCTCAAGAAAAAGAACTGTAAATTTATTAGTAACAGTGAAATAAATTTACGTTACATAAGTCTCAAAATGACTTCAAAATAACAAGGAGAATACACTCACTCTCTCACTCAAACGCTAACACTTAAACCTAGGAAAAACGAAAAGAAATACTGGTCAGAGAGTGGGCTAAGCGGAATGGACTGGGCGTTGTTGCTGAGGAAGGACGCTGCCACACACGCTGAACCTCTCGTCGATTCATGCTAGGTGGAGATTCAGGAACTCACTGGACAACGGCAGCGCTGCTCCACACTGGGCCCAATTGAACCTACTCCCATGGCGCTCTAATCCTGACTGAATTCAAACATGCGAGGCGAGGGCTGAGGCCAGCCGCTAACTACTAACGGCTAACGGAAAGAGAGTGAGTGAAGCACGCCCACAATAAATCACTCAGCTAAAGCGCTAATGTCACTCGCAAGGACGATCACTTATGAAACAATGAAAAATTGTTCTGAAAACACTCCCGATTGGGTGAATACGTGGCGGTTGACTGAGTGATACTTACCGGGATTCCACTAGAATTCGCGGTTTCCCACCAAAGTTCAATGTCAAGAGTTTATTTAGATAGAGAATCGCTCCAACTTGTGGCATTACGCCCCATCAAAATCAATTTTTTTTCCCTTAGGAAATTTTTTTTTCAATATACATAAATATAAATCCTAACTCAGTCACACAAGATTCACACTGTGGTGTGTGTGTGCTATCCTGCTACAGGAGAAAGTCACAGTCGCCAGTGAACGAAAAAAAACTCGTATTTACATTAATAGAAGCAAGCTTGAGGAAAAAACTCCGTGGCGATGGTGAAAAATCCTGTACTCAGGTCAAACTGAGGGAAAAGTTCGCTACATTTACATTAACAACTAATTGTTATGTAGCATGATGTATGTAATACATGGTGTAGGTGTGACAGTTGTGGTGTAACTGTACCTAAGTGTAAAATTACATAATGCAAATCAATAGTAAATGATGATGATGAGGCAGAAGAGAAGAGGCGGTGGCATGCTTCAGGGACGATCAGTTGTTCTGCACGACAACGCTGCACCCGCCAGCTGCACCTGCGAAAGAAATCAAGGTGGAGCATCAAAAGTGTCATTTCTCTCTCTCTCTCTGCCTTGCAATCAGTACTTATGTTATTATTAACCAGGAAACGTAGTCTTTGGATTTACAAATCTCTCAGAACCCTTGTAGTTTACTGGTTAAGGCTTATTAACCAGGAAATGTGCCAGTTCTTGAATTTACAAATCTCTGAGAATGGGCAGTTTACTAGTTAACCTAACATTATTAACCAGGAAACGTGCCAGTTCTTGAATTTACAAATATCTTAGAACAAGCAGTTTACTGGTTAACCTAACACTACACTTACGATTAATGACAGGAAGCTGAGAATCACTACGCAATCTCGGGCAGGTCATGTTTTAACACCCACCGTGGGTGTGAACACTCATGTGGTTAATGTGCATTCTCTGAGAATCCTCAGAGAGGCCCACAGCTCGAGACACCACAAGGTAATTCATACACAGCCTTGGATTGTCCCTATGGGGGTCTCGAACTTCCCCTTAACCTACAGTATACATGTATATACAGGTTCTGGACGTAATGTGTCCTGTGGGGCCAACTGGCGAGACATCAGGTCTGCACACACATTATCACTGCCCTCTCTTTCAACTGCTTCAGAGATTATGGGTGTGGGATCAAACGACGCAGGAAAGACATGTCCCTGATTAGTGGTACATGGACACACATTACAGGAACACACAAAACTATCTATTTCTAGTCCCATCCCTAGCCAGAAAAAGTCAGCTCAGATACGGCCCTGGGTTTTCCTTTTGCCCATGTGACCTCCTGAGGCTGAACAATGACTCCATTCTAACACTGCTTGGTGGTACTTAGCGGGAACGACAAACTGCAGTTGAACCTCGCCCTGGGGTGTTTGTGATTCACGGTACAGCCGTCCTTGTTTGCAAAAGAACTTGGCTTGACCTCCCCGTGAATACTTTATCAATCTACCCTTTTGTTTCTTCCGCACGGTAGCAAGTGTCGGGTCAGAATGTTGTTTTTGAACAACAACTTGGCTATACGTCAGATCTTGCAGCGATGCAATGGTCACTGGGGTGACACGGTTTGGAGCCTCAGCCATGGCTCGTGTTACTGCAGCTGAAGTCTGAGTAGCGTCATCTTTGGTGCAACTATGCTTGGCACCTGGAATATTGCCTATGATAAGGTCAAACAAAGGTTCTGGCATGACAACTGCGACTGTCGTACCAGTGTAAAATGGAGATGCCACCTGGATAAGTGCCTCAGGGAACAATCTCACTGATCCATCAATAAGGTTAGCTTGGATCTGTCGACCTGTGTACTCCTCAAGCCGAACTAGACTCTGCCTGACAGAGCAACCTGAGGACCCATTGTCTCTCAGGACCTTCACAGGAATGTCTCCCACAAACCCTGGCTGAACAAGAAAGGCACTGTCACCTGTGGGAGGGCCTGTGGAGGAAGCAGCCAGCCACTCATGAGGCTGCTGAATAAATGATGCGGCAAACATGGCGCCCTGAGAATTAGATGCTTGAGGGGTTGTACTCACTGTCTGGGGAGATGGAGCATTGGCCTCCTGTGGAGGAGTGTACACTGTCGCTGAGGGACTAGTGAACTGTGGGGAAGTACCCGTACTGCTAGGGACGACACCACCGTGCTGCTGCTGAGGAATGAAGGCTGCATTTGCCTCCTGCCTCCAAGGGGCTGGTGTTGAAAAGGACAGTCCTGACGGTCGGTTGCATGGCTGATACTGCTGCTGGTTAGGGTACTTCTTGTACCTCTTTCACTCAGGTTTCTGAGTGTTTTGCCCCTGGTCCTTCTTCTGCAGTTTTGGACCTTGGCCATTATTCTGAGAACGGCCTTGTTGCTGGGGTTCAGTCTGAGACGGTTTCCCAGATTTATCAGCCTTCCTGTTCCAGGTATGCTGCTTGTGAGTTTGGTACCCATAGGCAGTGAAGAATGCATCAGCCTTCTCCACCATTTGGCTGGCATCTCTTACCTGGCAGATCTTAAGCTGAGCCATAAGTTTAGAAGGCCACGACTTTTCTAGCTGCATGCACAGCATAAGGTTGATTATCCCCTCCTGCGTGGTAGGGGTTTCATCTTTCTCCATCCACTCATCTAAGTAAGCAGTAAGCCGGTCAAGAAACTGAACGGCAGTCTCTTTTTCCTGTAAACGCGCCCTCATGAACTGACTCTTGGCGTCATCAGCTGTGAGACCATACACTTTGACGAGTGCGGCCTTCATCATCTCATACGTGAGATTGTCTCCACGAATTCTGTGGAGAATATCGAGAGCAGGGCCCCCAAACAGGCTAAGAAACTGAAGCCGCTTAGCTGCATCATCCAGCTGGTATAGTTGAGCCATATCTTCAAAACGAGCTATGTATGGCTCGATTCGCTCGCCTTCCTTGCATGGGGGAAGCTTGATGTGTGGGGTCGCCAGAACATGTGCAGGGAGAGCGCTCATGGAGCTTGGGCCAGCTGCACCAGATGTGTCTGAAGCCAAGGAATCTCGATTGAGCTTCAACATTTCAAGTTCATGTTTTTCGCATGCTTCTCGCTCGGCACGTTCGTGTTCTCGTTCTCTCGCTCGTTGTTCTAACTCGAGTTTGCATTGTTTTTGCTCGTGTTCGCGCTCTTTCTCGTTGTTCTAACTCGAGTTCGCGTTGTTTTTGCTCGTTTTCGTGTTGTTGTCGCTCTTGTTCAAGTTCTCTCTCACGTTCCTCGCATTGTTTTCGCTTGTGTTCACATTGGATTCTACGCTCTTCACGAGCATCATTCTCGCGTTGCTGCTCGTACCTAAACCGAGAGAGGACGTAATCCTTTACGTCTTTGGGGTCAGTAAGCCCCATAGCTTTAGCCTCCTGTACATAGACGTTGGTAGACATGATGCTAAGTCAATCGAAATGAACTAGAGACCAAGTACTGACTGCTATTTTGCAAAGAAAGATGCCAATAATCGAGAATAAAGAATATAGGCACAGGTTAGTGGTGACCAGTTTTATATAGTGAAACTGGTAAAGAAAGAAAATTAAACAAACAACTGACTGTGAAAACTATTATGTAAAATTATTAGAACTGAATCAATAATCACCAGTAAGATAGTGCCTATAGACTTTAATGATAAATCCCCAAGTATGAGTGAGTGAGTAATATCTCGTGAATTACTTTAGAGCTAGGAGTTAATATCCTGGAATGAGGTCGCCAGATGTCACGGGGTTTTTGAAAATTTATATATTAAAGAATACTTTATAATGTTACTTGTCAATATTAACAAAGAATTTACTTGAGAAAATCAAGCAATGATTACTTTATGCCGGCTTACTTCGCCGATTCTCTAAGGACGAAAATTTATTTACTTTCTCAGCAGTACACAGCAGAGACTAATTACTCACAAATGCTGTTTGTTAGTACTGCTAGCCTCACGAGAAAGTGACTCCACCCCTGACAATAACTAATACTATGAATGATAAACAGGTTCTTTGCTGGTGCATTAACTCCAAGTTGCACAACGGATTTAAGTTAATAAAAAGGACTGGCCTAAGAACCAGTTATGAATAATGCAAAGCGTTTATGCAAACTAGGAGCTATAAGTAAAATAAGCTTAATGTGGAGAAATAAAACACGAGTTTACATACATTAAGCTCAAGAAAAAGAACTGTAAATTTATTAATAACAATGAAATAAATTTACATTACTTAAGTCTCAAAATGACTTCAAAATAACAAGGAGAATACACTCACTCTCTCACTCAAACGCTAACACTTAAACCTAGGAAAAACGAAAAGAAATACTGGTCAGAGAGTGGGCTAAGCGGAATGGACTGGGCGTCGTTGCTGAGGAAGGATGCTGCCACACACGCTGAACCTTTCGTCGATTCATGCTAGGTGGAGATTCAGGAACTCGCTGGACAATGGCGGCGCTGCTCCACACTGGGCCCAATCGAACCTACTCCCATGGCGCTCTAATCCTGACTGAATTCAAACAAGCAAGGCGAGGGCTGAGGCCAGTTGCTAACTGCTAACGGCTAACGGAAAGAGAGTGAGCGAAACATGCCCATAATAAATCACTCAGTGAAAGCACTAATGTCGCGTGCAGGACGATCACTTATGAAACAGTGAAAAATTGTTCTGAAAACACTCCCGACTGGGTGAATACGTGGCGGTTGACTGAGTTATACGTACTGGGATTCCACTAGAATTCGCAGTTTCCCACCAAAGTTCAATGTCACGAGTTTATTTAGATAGAGAATCGCGCCAACTCGTGACAGGGAGGTAGTTTATTTGTAATGGCAGGGTTGTTAATGATTCTAACAGCTTTGTTCTGAATTTTATCTAGCTGTTTTAATGCAACCTCTCCACATCCATTCCACAAGGGTGAGCAATATTCAAGCTGAGAGCACACATGACTCTTATAAATTATAGCCAACTGCTCATCAGCGAAGAGGTTATGGACTCTGTACAATAATTCAAGTTTCTTTGAGGCGGTTTTCGCAAGTGATCTAACATGAGAGGTCCAGCTGAGGGCATTGTTAAGTGAAACGCCAAGAATTTCAATACTTTTGGAGATGGGAATATTAGTGGCACTGAAGGTAATGTACGAATCTGGCAATATCTGTCTATTAGTAAATTGTGTATATTTAGTTTTACTAGCATTAAAAGAGACAAGGTTGTTTTGTCCCCATTCACTGATCGTAGATAGGGCTTGATTTATGGAGATGGCTGTACTGAGTTGAGAGGTAGAGATATTAGACTTTGTAAATGGGTGTCTGAGTGTGAATGAACTATGTAGTGTTGAGTCATCTGCGTATGAATGGATGGGATTGTGGGTGATAGGTAAGAGATCATTAATATGAACCAGGAATAGGGTTGGCACCAGAACTGACCCCTGCGTCACGTCGGCGTTAATTGAGTGGAAATTGGAATATACATCATCTACTTTTACTCTTATTTTCCTGTCAGTAAGATATGAAGAAATCAATGGAACAAAAGACATTAGTCCATAGCAAGGGAGTTTGGACAGCAGGGAACGGTGCCATACTCTGTCGAAAGGTTTAGAAATATCAAGAACTACTGCACGAGTTTCTCCATGTAGATCAATTGATTGATGGATGGTATGAGTTAGGAGATTGAGTATGTCAATGGTGGATCTTTCGTGGCGAAAACCATATTGTCTATCACTAATTAAGTTGTTGGATTCCAGATGTTTAACAATGTGCTTATTAATTAAAGTTTTGAAAACCTTACCAAGAGAAGATGTGACAGCTATTGGTCTGCAATCAGAGGGGTCAGACGAACTTCCTTTCTTCGGAATTGGGTGGATATTGGCTTCTTTCCATGAATTTGGGAAGAAAGAAGTACGTGTGCATGGTCTGAATAATTTAGCCAGAACAGAGGCAAGTTCAGGGGAACACTTTTTCAAAACAATTGGCGGAATTCCATCTGGGCCTGAAGCTTTGTTGGTAGGTAAATTGTCTAGGATGGATTTTATGTATCTTGTCTGTATTTTAAGTGGGGCAATTTCGGGAGAGTCAAGTCCAAGTACTGGGACATTCTGGCTGGTATTGTCTATGGTAGAGTTTCTGGCAAATGCATTGGCAAAACTATTAATAAATTTAAGGATATGTATGATAAAATTGGTTAATACACAGGACAGAACGAGCTTTTCTAATTCCTGTAAGGATACAATTAGGTAACAAACACACACACACACACACACACACACACACACACACACACACACACACACACACACACACACACTCTTCGCTCACTTACTCACTCACACACATACACTCACACTCATATTCACACTCATCACTCACTCACACACTGTACGGTATATATATATATATATATATATATATATATATATATATATATATATATATATATATATATATATATATATATATATATATATATATATATATAATTTCCTGTGGCACCTCACGGGATGCATAGGGCCTCGATGAACTCTCTCCACCAATATTTGTCTCTTGCCATCTCCTTCAGGTCCCACCAACACTCCTCTCCTGCTTCTCTTTTCATTGTCCTCAACCAGGTTTCCCTCGGCCTACCTCTACCTCTTCTTCCTCTAGCAGTCCACTTTGGCACATCCTGTATTAAACCTGCCTTCTTTTCTGTATATGTGCCCCAGCCACTTCCAGTGAGACAGTCTCACATATTCATTAACTGGTTCCACTCTCGTAATATCCCTTACTCTTTCATTTGTAACTCTGTCTCGCCACTTTACCCCAGGAATCCTTCTCAGTATTTTCTTATCAAAACCTAATACTTTCTGATCTGTTGCAATTGTACTGTACCATGACTCATGCCCATAAATTAAAATAGGTCTAACCATGGACTTGTAAATTTTCACTTTAGTATGTACCGAAAGCATATTATTATTCCAAACAGATTTCAACATTCCAACAGCTCGCCAAGCCTGTCTAATCCTCTCCTCAGTTTCATTGTTTAATGATCCATTAGATGATGTAATCGTTCCCAGATATTTAAAGTTTTCGACATTCTCCATCAAAGTATTTCCAATTACTCAATCGATTTGGTTCTCCACGTTCATATTAATAATTTCAGTCTTTCCACAATTTATTACCAATCCCACTTTTTCTCCTTCCTCCACCAGACAATCAAGCACCCTCTGCATCTCGTAAATACTTCCGCAAATCAGTACAATATCATCAGCATAGTCCAAATCCATCAGCTTCTTATTTTCCTTCCAGTTAATTCCTGCACCTGTTCTCCTTACAACCTTTTTCATAACATAATCCATAACCAAAACAAATAACAATGGCGAAAGAACTCCTCCTTGAATCACTCCTGACCTAACTTGATACGGATCACTCAAAGAACCACCCACCATTACCTTACAAAAAGTACCTTCATGCAGGCTTCTAATAATATTTACAAACTTTTCTGGTATACCATAGAGTCTCATAATTTTCAACATAGTTCCACGTGAAACACTATCAAACGCCTTTTCAAAATCCACAAAACACATACTAAGTGGCATTTTCATCTCATTAGCCTGTTGCATTAGATGCCTTACAATAAAAATCTGATCATTACAACCTCGACCCTTTCTAAATTCCGCTTGTTCTTCTCTTAAAATTTTTATCAATTACTGGCTCTAGTCCGTACAACAAGATTTTGAAAAAGACTTTTGCAACTACATGTGTCAAAGTTATCCCCCTCCAATTGCCACACATATATAAATCTCCCTTTTTTGGTATTTTTATAATCGCTCCATTTTTCCACTCTTCTGGAATTCCACCATTATCACAAGCCACATTAAAAAGTTTCAAAAGCGCATTCATCAACTCACTTTCCACCTTAAGCATTTCAGGAAATATTCGATCCTCTCCTGGGGCCTTAAAATTCTTTAACTCCTTTATAGATTTTGCTACCTCTTCCAAGGTTATATCCTCTGTTTCTATCTGCAGCTCTCTCTCGGCTGGCAAAATGTCCTCTTCAGCTGTGATTGGTTTATTTTAGAACAGATTCAAAATGCTCTTTCCACCTTCCTTTTATATCCAAATCTTTAGTCATCAAATTACCATTTCTATCTCGTACAGGTATTTCCTTCCTTCTCTTTTCAGTCCCAGTTAACTCCTTTATGGCCTGATACGCTGCTCTTGTGCTCTGACCGTCATTTTTACTTAATTTAATTTCTGTCTCTGTTGCCTTTTCATCATATAGCCTCCTCTTATCACGTCTAACGAGTCTTTTTACTTCAGAATGTAAACTCCAGTACTTTGCTCTAAGTACTTCAACTAGCTGGCCATCAAGATGTTGTTCACTTCTTAACTTCGCCTCTTTCCTTTTCTGAATTGCATTCCCTGTTTCATCTGACATCCACTTTTTCCTTCTCGCTTTTCCTTTTTTCTTAATAGTAACCTTAGCACTCTTATGAAAAATATCTTTTACCTCTCTCCACATTTGATTAATATCATTGTCTTCAGATTCCATCAAAGTCTGCAGGACTAGAAGCCTGTTCCTAGATTCCCACCGAAATTTTTCCTTCTTGTTCTCATCACTTCTCAGCTCACCAAGATCATAATTATTACCTCCTGTACAATTACCATTAACGTTTCTCTTAAGTTTTATTATAATATTTGACACAAGTCTGCTCCCCTCCTTACGCAAACATCTTGCAAATAATTGCTATGCCTTCTGCTAATTGCAATGTGGTCAATCTGGTTACAATATTTACCACATGGTGAAATCCAAGTAGTCTTATGTATTTTTCTATGCTCAAACATAGTTCCACCAATTATAAGGTCATTTGCCAAACAAAAGCTTCCAAATCGCACCCCATTTTCGTTTCTTATACCAACACCCTCCTTACCCATACAATCTTCAAAGCCATCCCTACTACTGCCAATAATCACATTAAAATCACCAATGCAGACTAACACATCATGTCTTGCCACTCTATTCACTGCGTCCCGCAGCTTCTCATAAGTCATCCTTCATTTCATCAGTATATATATATATATATATATATATATATATATATACCTCTGGGAAAGAAAGAGGTGCGTTAGATCTTCTCACCAGAACTTTGGCATTCTATGGTACACTTACTAAAAACATTATCGGCACACTTTTAGCAGATCAAATTTAACACACTGGATGAGAGATCTGAAAATAAACTAAGTTAACAAGCCTGGTTGGTATCCCTGATCTGTTGAGCCTCAGGTCTGTATTCACAGTGGCATCGGAGAATTCGTAGCACCGCTTACTAAGCAATTTAAAAAATTTGGTTATTAATTATCGCAGCCTTTGTCGTTACTTAGAGGGTTTGAATATCAACATAGTTATCTTAAAATTAAAAAAGAAAAGTGTTCGGGAGCCGAATGCTAATCGCCGGCCAGAAAATGCTGCTGGCCAAGTCACAAGCGCGGCCCCCTCAGGGGGGCAGGGGCTGCCCTCCCTTGCGGGGACCAAGGGGTGGCGTTCTCCCGGGGGAGAGGGGACTGGGTGGTCGGGGGAGCCGGATGGTGGCGCACTGTTATTGCGGGCTCATGGCCTGTGGTTCCTTCTGTCTTGCATTAAAAAAAAAAAAAATGTCCTGGCGGGGCCGGAAGATTTTGGCCGTGTCTAAATACCCTGAAGGTTTCATGTTGATAGCTCAAGCCATTCATGAGATAATTGGTGCTAAGGGGGGGGGCGATAAAAACTAGTTGACCTTTGGCAGCCATTTTGCAGACCTTGACTTTGACCCCGACTGCCCATATTCGAACTTATCCAAGATTTTGGCCATATCTTGATACCCTGAAGGTTTCATGTTGATAGCTGGCGCCGTTCATGAGATTTACTGAGAACAGATACACACACACACACACACACACACACACACACACACACACACACACACACACACACACACATAGACACGGGCAAAAACATTATAACTCCGCCTTGGTAAAGGCAGGCGATAATAAACGAGGATGTTGATGTGTAATGTGCGTAATAAATCCCTATTTATGAACTGTAACGACAGAACCAGAAGCCACACTCAGTATGAGCACTGCTCATTCGATGTTCAGATTGTCCAAGCTGAAGCAGTTTCACAGGCAACACATTCCTCACATTATATGCAAATCCAGAACAGTCTGAGGTAAAACCTTATCCTAAAATGAACGACTAACATGCCTACCGATTACCCCCCTGCGATATTATCATCATCGTCAAACTGGTGATACAACGTACCATTCTCAGTTTCATAATCCATGTACTACTATATTCACGCGTCGTTGATGTGGTTAATTATACAGCATTACTACCATATATACTGCATATACTAGTACTTTACATGCGTTGCATATACGTACAGGACAGTTAGGCCTGTAAAGTTTGCCATCACCCCATTCTTAAACTGCTAATGGTGGTTGTCATTGCATAATAACGTGCAAGAAAATTCTAAGGTGGCAACCTCGGATGTGATGGGTGCCAAGCAGACAAATGGCACTTTAAGTTCTATATTGTCTATTGGATAATGCTTTGCTGTTTTGAGACCTTCTTTCAAGTATCATTTCCATTGCTATGAATTCATTATAAACGACATGAAACCATGGGAGTGATAGTATATCTAGAGAGAGAGAGAGAGAGAGAGAGAGAGATGGTGCGGGGGGAGTTGACAGGGCTAAATGATTGAGGAAGGAATGTTCAGGTGTAAACGAACCCTTACTGCATATTCACTGCTTCAGTGCCAGTGACTGTTGCGAATGGTATCGAAACAAGGCGTGCTGATAATTATTTCAGTGAGTGTACACTAACTGGGTCGAAATTTGCAAATCTGTGATCATGGAGAGCATATGTTGCTCTGACTGATGCATTTTTTTGGTATTCAGTGGAAAAGTAAGTGGTGACAATATTTGTTAACATGAGGAGACCACATGAGATTCAAGTTGGTTGCCAACTGTCAAGCTGGAAATGCAATTTTTTATATTTCTCTGAATTCTTCCCGTTCCTTCTGGCACCTTGCCAAAAACCTTTCTAACAACTTTACCTCATCATCCTTCCCTCCTCTTTTCTACTCTGATGGTTCTGTAGCTATTTCTTCTACTGCTAAAGCAGATCTCTTCGCACAGACTTTCTTCTCCTGTTCCACCTTAGACGATTCCAGTGCTGTTCATCCATCACTTCCCGCCTCTGACTTCCTCATGGCTGACATTAAAATTTCTTCAGCTGATATATTTTCTGCCATCACTGGCCTCAATACTAACAAGGCGTATGGGCCTGTTGGAGTCCCTCCTGTTGTTCTCAAGTTTGATTGATTGATTGATTGTAGTAGAAACTGGTGGCGTAACTGCTAGGGTCATATGCTGACGGGCAACAAGTTAAAACTCGCAGCAAATAAATAGTGCATAATCGAAATAAAGTTAATACTTTTACTAGAAATAAAACACTGGAAATAATAAAAGAATAGTTAAAAGGAAAAACAAGTACTTATAAAAGTTGAAGGAGGCCCGCCTCCTGAAGAAAACCAAAAACATCAGTAAAATCGCTATGGTCTCCACCAAGCATCGAGGAGAGACAGTAGGCACCATCTACCCCTCTATGCCTATGGAGGAATCTCTGACACAGGTCCCCCAAACTTGGACACTGGACCAGCAAGTGACGGACAGTAAGGGGAACAAAGCAATCATCGCAGTGCGGTTGAGTCTCACCATTCATCAGGAACCCATGTGTAAGCCGAGTGCCCAATGCGAAGCCTAGCAAGAGCTACCTCCAATCGCCGAGGCATGGAAGGGAGAACCCTTGGCACAACCTCTCTCTGAAAGACCTCTTTCAGTTTATTATGAGCAACACCATCCTAGCATCTCTGCCAACACACATGAATTCTGTCCCGCAAGTAAGGTGTTAGATCGGATGCAGGAAGCGGATATTCTGTTGGGGGCTGTTGAGTAGCCGCAGCCTTGGCCAATGCATCCGCCGTCTCATTGCCCACCACACCAACATGTGCAGGAACCCAGCAAAAATACACTCTCTTCCCCTGACGACGAATGAGGAACAGCCACTCCAAAATAGCTAAAACTAAGGGATGGGAAGAGTTAAAAGAGTCCAGGGCCAAAAGTGCCCCTTGAGAGTCACTAAAAATAGTAAAATAATTGTCAGGGTGAACAAACACCAACTTCAAGGCTAAAATGATGGCTGACAACTCTGCAGTAAAAACTGAGGCAACCAAAGGAAGACTACCTCCATGGCTAAAATTGGGAAATACCACTCCAAAACCAACACCTGATGCGGATTTAGACCCATCAGTATACACAGGCACAGAACCACCATGACTAGAAGCATGTTCTAAAAATAACCTTAAAAGACACTGAGGAGCGACAAAATCCTTTGAGCCAGCAAAAGGCCTGCAGAAAGTTACCCTGGGTAATATCCAAGGCGCAACCCTCGGGATCCGAACAGGACTGACAAGTACTGCCGACAAACCAAACCCCTCCATTACATCCTGAACCCTATAGCCAAAAGGACGAGGCATGCGAGGGTGTCTACTATAACACAAAAGACAAGACTGTTTTGTCACACCCTCACGGACAAGTGAGTCTGGAAGGCGACGAATCTGGAGCCAGCACCTTACTGCAACAGACTGACACAGTAGATCTAAGGAAGGCACAACAGCTTCCACTAATAAGCTGGGAATTGGAAAGGACCGATAAGCTCCAGTTGCAAGACGAAGACCAGCATGATAGACAGCATCTAGAGTTTTTAGTCGTGATTCTGTGGCAGAGGAGTATACCTCACAGCCATATGACAGCTTAGAGGTTACAAATTCTTGAAACAAATGCAAGAGCATCTCCGATCAGTACCCCAAGAGGTATGGGACAGAACCCTCAATAGATTGAGAGCCTTCATACATGATGTTTTAAGATTTGCCAAGTGTGAGACCCATGTCAAATGACAGTCAAACTTCAGTCCCAAGAATTTAGTCTCTGTCACACAACGGAGTCTCCTGCCACAAAGCTGGAGATCAGGGTCCAGGTGTACCCCTCTCATCCTACAGAAGTGCATAGCCACAGTCTTTGAAGGGGAAAATCGAAAACCCTTGGAAGTGGCCCAGGCAGAAATCTTGTCCAAGGCAAGTTGCATATGCCGCTCAATAGCAGACATGTGGGAGCCAGAAAACCATATAGCTAAGTCATCCACATAAAGGGATGAGGATACCCCATCAGGCACAGTGTCAATGATACCATTGATGGCCACTGCAAACAGGGAAACACTTAAAGACACTCCCCTGTGGGACACCTTCCTCCTGGCACAGTGGCACAGAGAGGGTAGAACCCACACGGACACGAAATACACGATCAGTCAAGAAGTCTCCAAGCAACACAGGCAGGCGACAACGTAAACCAAAGGCATGAAGTTGTTGGAGGATGCCATGGTGCCAGGCAGTGTCATAAGCTTTCTCAAGGTCAAAAAACACAGCCACAGGTTGTTGCTTGGAGGCAAAAGTTTCACAGATTGACGCCTCGAGCCTGATAAGGTTATCTGAAGTGCACCGTAATTTATGGAAACCACTCTGCAATGCATAGAGAAAGCAACCCTTCTCCAGAAACCACATAAGCCTGACATTGATCATCTTTTCGAACAGCTTAGTCACACATGATGTTAAAGAAATAGGGTGATAGCTGGAGACTTGGGAATGGTCTCTACCAGGCTTGGACAATACCCAACTTCCAACTCCTCGGAATAGAGCCCTCACTCCAAACCCTGTTAAAAAGGTTCAATAAAAACTGAAGTGAATCAGTCGGTAGAAGACGCAGCATAGAGTATGGAATATCGTCAGGCCCAGGAGCAGTGTCACCACACTCTGAAAGGGCAGCATGCAGCTCACGGAGACTGAAATCTAAATTATACGGCTCTCCACCACGAGAGCGAAAGTCAAGACCCGGCCTCTCCTGATTCCTACGAAAGATAGCAAATGGCTGAGAAGGATCCTTTGTAGAGACAGCGTAAAACTGATTTGCAAAGGCAGAGGCTACTGCATCTGGTGCAGACACAAGTTCTCCGTGAAGGCGCAACACCGGAGGGGAGGGGGGCTAAAACCTACCAGAAATCTTGCACATCTTTTTCCACACCATAGACATTGAAGTTGAAGATGTAACTGTAGAAACATACGACCTCCACGAGTTATGGCGAGCATTCTTCGTGACCCATCTATAGTGAGCACGTGCTTTGCGAAACTGTATTTTTAGAAAAACAACATTACGATTGGCAAAATACTGACGGGCAGCTGCTTTGTAAGTTCCCTTTGCTATGGAGCAGTCATCATTCCACCATGGCACAGGTCTCTGGGAAAAAACACCAGAAGTCCATGGGATGGAATAAACCCCTGCTGAGAAAATGGTCATAGTAAAATAACATTCGGCATCATCGATAGTTGAAAAATCACTAACCCTGTTGGCAAATACACACAGTTCCTCAAAGAGAGACCAATCAGCCCTGTCCAGACACCAGCGTGGCAGACGGGCTGCAGGAACAGAGCGAGTAGGCAGGACCACTACAGGATAATGGTCACTACCATGTAGATCATCCAAAACCTCCCAAGAAAAATCAAGGGCACAGTCAGAGGAGGAGATGGTAAGGTCAATGACAGAATATGTGCCAGTCTGAACATGAAAATGGGTCGGCCTCCCATCATTTAGGACCACCAAATCTAAATCCCCAACCAAAGAGACAAGAAGATCACCCCGGCAATTTGAAAGTGAGTCACCCCACAAAGGATGGCGGCCATTAAGGTCACCAAGGAGTAGGAAAGGGGGTGAAAGTTGGCTGATAAGGGTTTCTAGATCAGCACATATAACAGGAACGGAAGGTGGAAGGTACAGACAACAGATGGTATAGCACCTCCCAACGTGCATTTGTACTGCTAGAACTTGAAAATGGGACTGAATCTCAAAGGAAATAAAGGGGACATCAGAACGGCACAAAATTGCACATCCACCGCTGTGACCACCAGGAGGAGATGCTTGGAAGGCCTCATACCCCCTAATAGAAGGGAACTGTCTGTCCCCCACCAATTGTCTCCTGAAGACAGACACATAGTGGGTTCAGGCAGAGAGTAATATCTGCAATTCCTCTCAATTTGCCATGGCACCACCTCTACAGTTCCACTGAAGACAGATTGGTACCGATTAAGCTATAGTGATTAGTATTAAATGTTATGAACTTTGAAACACCAAAGCTATGTAGCAACCTTGTTGGGAAGGGAGTGAAAGCCCTTCTTCCTAGGTGTGGAGTTCTGCCTCACCAACCGAGAAGACAATGAAGATTAGAGTTTCCATTGGTGGAAGTACCCTTACCCCGAGACATGTCCCGCCCATCGCCAGAATGAATCCAAAGCACAGAGACCTTCTTGGAAGACCCACTTGCCCCGTCTGCACACCCATGTGAGGGTTCAGCTGGCACCTCAGGGCCAACCGGACCCCCTCCCAACTGAATCAACCAAAGGTTGGCCGCTGGGTGACGGATCACAGGAAGCAAGTGACTGAGCTCTTTGAGTATCTAAAGACCCATGCCCCACCACACCTGAGCAAGAGGCGGGGACGGGAATTCTAGAAGGGCCATCATGAACACCCACAGACTTAGATGCCACCACTGGCTGGGTTGTCGAGTGAAGAGCCCTCTCAGAATCCTCATGCGGTACAGAAGTTTGAACCTTAGAAGGAGGGGAGTCACCCAAAAACTCCTGACTCCTCACTCGTTTGAGGTTGGCAGATGCAACCTCCATCTCTGCACCAGAACTTAAAGCATTAGAAACTGTAGTGCCACACTGTAAAGAAGAGTGAACAACAGTCCCAGAGCGGGCAGATGGTACAGGAGAAACAGTTGGTACAGGTGTAGCAGCTGATACATGAGTATGAGAGATGCTGTTTTTTTTGGATATATCAGGACAAGGATGCACAGGAAGGACATCAGGAGTTTTGGATGTGTCAAAGCAAGGTGTAGCATTGACACGGGTGTTTGACACAAGAGGAACTGGAGGAACTGGGATGGGGGAGGCACTCTCAGATTCTGGAAGAACCACCACAGAGGGGACACCCCCAGAGACAGGAGGCAGCTCCCTGGGGGAAGCACAGCTGCTTCTAGGCTGCACTCCCTCAGTGGAACCCCCCAGGCAAGAAGGCCGTGAAGTAGAACCTCAAGAATTTGATGGGGCATTGTGTGATGGCAGGGGCACCTGCCGGGTAGCTTTATGGCGAGACAACACAGCAGCAAAGGTAACCCCTGGGCGAATGAACCACTCCCTTACCCTGGCCTGTGCCTCAGAAAAGGAAATTTTATCGTTCGTTCGGACAGAAATAATCTCATATTCATACTTGTATACTTCGCAATCACTTGAGGAGGCTGCATGTGCTCCTTCACAGTTCAAACATTTAGAGGATTGAGAACAATCATCCATACCATGAGAAATTCCACCACAATTTCCACAAACCTCAGGAAGGCCAGATGCTTCCCGCCTGCAAGAACGGCGAACATGACCAAACCTTTGACAATAATAGCACCTTCTAGGTCTGGGAACATAAGGTTTAACCTTAGGCTTCCACCATGCAGCGGTGATGACCTGTGGCAAAGTAAGACAATCAAATGTCAAGATAAGAGTGGGCATGGGAGTTAAAATCCTATCAACTTTCTTCATTATTCTTTGTACTGCTACAACTCCCTGAGGAACCAGCCCCTCTGAGAGGGAAGAATCAGAATATGAGATCAAGTCACGAGAATATACAACCTCTCGGGACTGATTTAGGACCAAGTGATGAGAGGCAGATACAGGATAACCAGTGACCATAGTTAGGGACTGGATGCGTGAACTCTCCTCTTCATTCCTGGCTTCTAGCAATAGAGAACCATCACACTGCAAAGAGACCTTGGGGGTAAATCCACATGCTGTAACTAGACCACTGTGAATCTGAAAACAGTTCAGGTTCCGGAAGGAAGTATCATCATCCGTTTTGAGGACTATATATTTTGTGTAAGAATATTTCACAAAGACACCAGGTAAAAACTCGATACAGGGAACATCTGAACTCGCAGTTTTGGTAGATGACCCGGAGGGTACAGGGTCGTCGGCCAGAGAGAGACCAGTTGATGCCGACTCGTGTGGCTGGTCACCGACCACACGAGTGGTTATTGATTTGGTCAATGTATCCATATATACATTGGTAAATATAAATTGGCACCAGGAGCCAAGGGAAACCGCCTACCAGGGAGTGTGGGGACTGAGTGTGGTCTGATGGGAGCAGGGTACCTCGTCCCCAGAGGATGTCCCAAAAAGGACACCCCGTGATACGAAAGTTTGCTCCCACCAGTGCAAAGACCCCCTTCCCCAGCACCCCCCAGCCCAGACACCCAACCAACCAACTCAGGACAGCATTGAGGTGATCCCTCTGGAGGGCGGCACCGATGACCCATACAAGTAACCTACGTTTAAGGCAGCTCTTAGTCAGACCCCTCATCCACAACCCTACCTGCATGGGAGACCCTGCCAGATGTCGTTACATCCATGGGCAGACTTGTGGGATCACAGGGGCACGCAAGCCCCCCCACCATGACAAGGTGGCTGCCCACTGGGGGGTTGTTCTCAAGAACAGTGCTTCTGTGCTTACACCTTGCCTAGGCAAACTCTTTTGCCTTTGTCTGTCAACTTGTACCTTTCCCTCTTGCTGGAAGTTTGCTCTCATTCAGCCAGTCCCAAAGAAGAGTGACCACTCCCAACCCTCCAACTATCGTCCAATTGCTTTAACGTCCTGTATTTCAAAAGTTTTTGAGTCAGTTCTCAATAGAAAAATTTTAAGGCATCTTTCCTATCACAACCTTCTTTCTGATCGTCAGTATGGGTTCCGTCAGGGACGCTCCACTGGCGATCTTCTCATCTACATTTCATACTCCTGGTCATCCTCCTTTTGGGACTTTGGCGAACTTTGCCATTGCACTTCACATCTCAAAGGCTTTCGATCGAGTCTGGCATAAATCTTTAATTTTCAAATTGCCCTCTTACAGTTTCTATCCTTCTATCTGTGCCTTCCTTTCTGGTCGTTCTATAGCCGCTGTTGTAGACGGCCATCGTTCTTCTCCTAGATCTATCAACAGTGGTGTTCCTCAGGGCTCTGTCCTATCACCAACTCTCTTCCTTTTATTCATCAATGACCTTATAAGCTGTACATCTAACCCTATCCACTCATACGCTGATGACTCCATCCTTCACCTTTCCATTCGGTTCCCGCAACCCCCATCTCAGCAGTTACTTCAACAAACAAGGGATGAGGCTATGGCACACCTAATGTTTGACTTGGCTCGTATCTCTGACTGGGGTAAAAATAATCTTGTTGTTTTTAATGCATCTAAGACTCAGTTCTTACATCTATCAACCCGTCAAAATCTTCCACAGGCATACCCACTAATGTTTAATAGTATTCAGCTTAATCCTGCATCATCCTTGAACATGTTTGGGGTTTCATTTACTCGGGACTTATCTTGGAAAGATCACATTACATCTCTTGTAAAATCTGCTTCCAAGAGATTGGGTGTGCTAAGCCGACTCCGTTCTTTCTTTACCCCTGCACAATTGTTGATGCTACACAAGGGTTTTATCTGCCCCTGTATGGAGTACAACTCTCATGTGTGGGGAGGGTCCCCACATACAGGTCTTCTCAATAGGGTGGAGGCAAAGGCTTTTCGTTTCATTAACTCTCCTCCTCTTACTGACTTCCTTCAACCTCTGTCTCTTCGCCGCACTGTTGCATCTTTATCTCTTTTCTATCACTACTTTAATGGTCACTGCTCCTCTGAAATGTCTGCATGCATTCCTCCACCTCTACGACGGGCGCGCACCCGTCTAGCAGCAAACTCTCATCCCTTTTCTGTCCAGCTATCTAATGCAAGAGTTAACCGTTACTCCTGGTCCTTTATTTATGCAACAGGTCAACTCTGGAACTGTTTCCCTCTGTCTGTTTTTCCTGCTGCCTATGATCTCCAGTCTTTCAAACGCAGTGTGTCCAGGCATCTCGAAATGAATGGATCTTGAATTTGCCTCTCTTGTATTTTGTTTTTCTCTTGGAGGGAACTCTTATTGCGGGCTCATGGCCTTTGGTTCCTTCTTCCTCGCATAAAAAAAAAAATCCCCTCTTCCTACATCTTTATGGATAAGGAATCCACATTGTGTGGTAATATAGCTATTTGAGTTCACTTTGCGTATCAAATCCCATACCCTACAGTCATGAATGTGAAAATCGCAACATATAGGTGTCTTAGTACTGTATGTGGGCCAACACTCGGGGACTCTTCTAGCAAGTACAGTCGATGTGGCACCAAGATCGGGTTATGACAGATGTGGTAGATACGTGTTTGCTTACGTTGGAAGTCAGATAATGGGTAGGAAGCAGCCCCTGTGACTGGCGTTCAAAGGTGGCTGATGTGGTGTGATGCTATAATACTGATAGTCTACACAAATTTCATTATACTGCACGATGTATCAGACATGAAAAAAAAAAAATGGTAAACACTACTAAATTCCAGTCAAGTCCTAACATTACATGATCGTGTGCTACGAGTGTAAATTTTCTCTTCTCAAAATATTAATGATGTGGCACAACTGAGTTCGATGTACAGACGTGCGGTGCACACAGCAGCATAGACTCTGTAAGAAAGACGCGATAGCTCGAAGTGAGTACAGAAGTATGATAATACTCGATCTCCAACAATGCCATCTGCTGTAGTCTACTCTCATTACTCAATAATTCTACGGGGGCAGCACATACTTGTACTCTTAGAAATAACTGTTTTTGCTCCAGTAAAAGTAGTGGTAGGTGGGGGAGCTCATCACCCACTCTCTCGATGTAGTGCTGCTCTCGGGTGTCTGCCCTTTCCTCTCAACCATTCTTCTTACCTTCCATCCTCCTCTGTCTTACTTTCCTTTATTCTTTCCTCGTCCTTCTGCCTATGGGTGACTTTACATTCCCTCTTCTGTCTTTCTTTCCTTCATCCTTTCCTCTTCCTTCTGCCCGTGGTTGACTCTACGCTGAGTGACAAGCCAAATGGTTTCCTGTACACCAGGAAACCATATACTATGGTGGGTGGTAACCATATAACCAAATTTTGGAGCTTGGTGGTTTAGTGGGTAATTATGGCGCTCCAATCGGATTGAGCAGATGAAGGTTTATGTCCACGGGGTGGTTGGGGTTGATTGCTCACATAATGCCACTCAGGGATGAGTGAGGCTGGTCATTCTCATCCTAAATGTCAGGAACAACTTGCCTACCCCCGGGCTTCTACGCTTCTCATGGGGCAACATTGGATTCTATGATGGATGGATGGATGGATGCTCCAGTATAGTCCACACTAAAGGTTCCGTATGCCCACACCTACATGGATTTTTCTGTAACAAAGTAATAATTTAAAAGGGTAATGAAAATATTCATAGCCAGTGAGTTTTATTCTTTTCATGTGATTAATCTGCCAAGAAGTAAACATCATATGGAGCTTGAAAATGGTTGTTGTGTATGTAAAATGTTGCGATGTAGTGGCAAAGAAACTGTACTTACAGTAAGTTAAATATCAAATAGCTATGGCTGTTTGTTGACGTCTGGTCAATAACCCTTGTTGTGATGTTAAATATCAAAGCTCGGATGACGGCCACAGGCGTCATGAAAATGGTGTTCAGGGTAGCTCGGATGATGGCAATAGACAATTTTCATTTCCCATCAGTGAGCTACACTGCCAGCCTTTCACGGGAATCTGGAGGGGTAGGAGTGATATTTGCTTAATCCTCAAAGTTCAGTTCGCCTGCCGCCGTGAACAGCTGCCTGGACCCTCCCACTCGTGCAGGGAAGGGGTTGAGTGAGTGTTCGACTGAGAGATTTAGAGATGACAGTATTGTCATTATCAAGTGGAGAGACGACGTCTAAGAGAGGGAGTTCATAGTGTATAGTGACGTGTGCTGAGCAACATTTATGGCCTCCCACCTCCTTCCCATCGCCTTTGTGGCACCTACGCCTCAGCACTCTCTCACCAACATCCACATAGCCCCAGCCTGACACTTCACGGGTGTGTAAGGAAGTGTAGCATATACAGTGTAAATCTGTATAGAGAAACCAGTGGCATCTATATTATAATGATCCGATTTCTGAATGTTTGTTAGTTTGTTTGTTACCTTAACACAGCAAAAGTGGCGCAAGGTAGCAAGGTACCATTTATGCTCTAACATGAATAATAAAACAATTTCCAGTCCAATCGGGCCACTGGTTCCCGAGTTATGACTCATTTCTGGCCCTTTGACATCGAGCAGAGGCCGCCGAAGGCGACCCGTAAGCAAGTACAGAAATAAAGCATTTTTCAGTGAAGAGAAGAAATGTTTTAAGTGGTGACTAATATTCATTTAGTGAAGTAAGGTTGTAGAAAAAATATATGTAAGCTATAGAAGATAAGGTTGATTGATTGATTGACTGATTGATTAAACGAAATAAAAAACTGGTGGTGCAACTGCCAGGGTTACATTCTGCCAACACCAAGGCCAAAGATGACAACAAAGAATAAAGACAGACAAGAATCTAAAACAATGGTTAAAATCTAACCACTAAAAACAAACACACAAAAACCTGAATTCTAAATCTTAAGTAGTCCAGCTGCACAAAGTTAAGGGTTTCCCCTCACATACAACAGATAACCCCCCCAAGCCTGATATAAAGACAGTAAGAGCCATCACCCGCTTGGTGCTTAGAGATATACTGAAGTCGTAAATCTCCAAGACTGGGGCATTCCATCAGCAAGTGCTGAACAGTCAGAGGGACCAAGCAATCCTCAAAGAAAGGAGGGGGAGCATCCTCCATTAAAAATCGGTGAGACAAACGGGTATGGCTAATTCACATCCGGCATAAAACTGTCTCCTAATGGCGAGACAAGCCTTGAGGAGTTCACCTTGGCATAAACAGCATGTACAGTATCTTGTTAGTCCCTACCGCATCCCGGTCCATGCAGAGGAGGATGGGATCCCACAGTGGGAGGAGGATGAGCTGATCCTCATTCCCAGATATCTCCACATGGGCAGGAACCCAACTAAACCCCACACGACGGCCACGATGGCCAAGGAGGAAAGGCCACACTAAACTTGATAAAACCAGAGAATGAAATGGATTAAAAGATTCCAGTGCAGATAGAGCACTGCAGGAGTCATTAAAGTCACCAAAAATACACACGCACACACACATACACACACACACACACACACACACACACACACACACACACACACACACACACACACACAAACACACACAAAATGGGGAGAAAACCACGTGATTTTGAGAGCAAATAAAACTGCAGTCAGTTCCCTTGTATAAACTGAAGCCATACCAGGAAGGCTACTGCCGTGACTGAATGAAGGGAAGATATCACCGAAACCTACTCCAGTATCAGTCCTTGATCCATCAGAATAGACAGGGACAAAGCCCTCATCAGAAAAGATGTTCTAAGAAGAGAGAGAGAGGGACACCTTAGAGGGAAGTGAACTCTTTACCGACACCAGGCCTGCAGAAAATCACACGAGAGAATTGCCAAAAACCTACCCTCAGGATCTGATGCAGTTAAACTGCCAGCTTAGGGCTGATAAAACATACTGGACCCTGTAACTAAAGGGCTTCAGAAAACTGTGGTACGTGTCATAACAGAAGACACGGAATCCTGGGAGATTATGACACAAGACAGAGCCCAGGAGGTGACTGGCGACATAAATTCAAAGGGAGGACAGAAGACTGAAGGCCTTAATACAAGCTGCCTTAATATGATGAATATTATGAGGAACCCAAGTCAGTTTTCCATCAAATAAAAGACCAAGAAACAGCGTATCTTCCACACAAGGATTCTGTCACCATGGGGATACAGGTCAGGCTCTGAGTGAACCCCATGAAGATGACAAAAATTCATAGCCACAGTCTTTGTAGAAGAAAAACGGAAACCACGAGACTCAGCCCACTGGGAAACTCTGCCACGGGCTAGCTGCATCTTCCTCTAAACCAGAGACATTTGAGATGCAATGATGGAAACTGAAAAGTCATCAGCATACAGTAGGCCATGGACACCATCTAAGAGTTCATCGATTACACTGTTGATGGCCACAACAAAGAGAAAAACGTAAAGGATACTCCCCTGTGGCATCCTATCTTGAAGTGCACTGGCATTATAAAGCATCCCCCCTCCCCCCACTCAGACACTTAAAAAATGGTTAGATAAAACTGCTGAATAAAAATTGGCAAGTGCTTACAAAGGCCAAACTCATGAAGAGAAAGCAAAATGCCATGGTGTCAGGCATTATCATATGCCTTCTCCAGATCGAAGATGACTGTGGTCTGGTGTTGGTTAGTGGAGAAAGCCTCACGGACAGAAGATTCTAAGGGCAGTAGGGTATCAGGGATGGACAGCATTTTATGAAGATCATAATAGATAGGGAATAAGAAGTCACTGCTATCTAATAACCGCACAAACCAACCATTCACAATCTTTTCCAGGATCTTACAGTTACATGAAGTCGGAGAAAGGGACCGATAATTTATCGCCTGTAGATGATCCTTCCCTGACTTGGAGAGAACTACAGCAACAACCAACAACCCAGAAATTCGCCAGTACACCAGATCCTATTAAACAATGACAGCAAAATCGACAGGGACTCATCAGACAAGTGACGTAAAAAGTCATAAGGAATGTCATCACAGCCGGGAGAGGAATCATGGCACTGAGACAAAGCATAGCAAAGGGGATATTGTAAAACTCGACCCCAGAATAGGCAAACGTGAGACCACAAAACTCTAAGTGCCGAAGGTGGCATGCTGGAGGCGAATCTGTATCCTCCTGTGACACTGGCAAAATGATCAACAAACAACTCTGCAGTGGTAAAAGGATCAGCCACAGTCTCACCTGATGCAGATAAAGCAGGATATGAGGGAATGGTAAATTTTCTGAAATATTCCTCACACAGTTGCACACCTAAGTGTGGCAAATCCTTGAGTGTATGGAGGAAACATAACCCTTCCAAGATGAACATCTAGCCTTCTTCATAACCCGATGCACATGAGCTTGCACCCTCCGAAACACCACCGAATACTGACAATCTCCACGGTGGTGACAAAATTAAATGTAGGCAACTAATTTGACTCTCACTGAAGCTCTGCTCCCAGGGATACACCAAGGAAACAGGCGTTTAAGAAACTGACCTTTCATCCTTGGAATAGATAACAAGGCTGCCAAGTGCAAAAGATAAGTGAAATAAGAGCTGCCACATTAACACAGTCAGAATCATTCATGGAGGTCAGTGGACCTTAGTTCCATGAAAAGTGGCCAGTCTGTCTTATCTGGGCACCAGCGAGGAAGACAGGGTTGAGGTCTACTCTCAGCATCAGTTAAGATTCATGGGAAATAATCGCTGCCAAAGAGGTCTGACAACACACCCCAGTTATAATGTGAAACAGCATCATCCGAGCACAGCAAGAAATCAACAGCATGGATATAGAAATGAGTCGTCACACTGGAATTCAAAACACCCAACTCTTCATCCTCCACTAAGGAAGCCAACATAGCACCCTGAGGAATGGCTTCACTGTCACCACACCGGGTGTGACGACCATTCAAATCACCTAGTAAAAGAAAGGGGGCAGGAGCACTATGAAGATAGTGTTCTAGATCCACCTTTTTGACAGTTGCAGTTGGAGGAAGTTAAAGACAATGTAGAAAAACCTGGACAGCAACAGCTTGCAGGTGAGTGAAAAGAGCCAGATTTGTGAATGAAATATCACAGTGAAGGAAAATAGCAACACTTCCATGATGACCTTGTCCTGCAACAGGATCAGAATGAAGGGCATGGTAACCAGAGGGATTGGAAGGAACAGCATCACCATACATGGTCCCCTGGATGCACATGCATACAGGCAAAAATTGTATAGCAAAATAATTCAATTCCTCCCAGCTGGCACGTAACCCCTAACAATTTCACTGAATGATAGAACCAATAGTGGGAGGAGAATCAGGGTACAGTGTGGGACTGCACATCCCTGACGAGCAGCAAGTTTGGGTCGATGTTAAGGAAGGTCCTTGGAGAAACTGACCGGCACTAGGAATCTGCACATTGTACTGACCATCCGAAGGCAAACATGAGAATGAGGAAGAAGAAAGGTTTACAAAATTCCTTTTCTGAGCCAGAAGAACAGGTTGCTTGGAAGGTGGCTTGCAGGCTGCCCTAGGTGAAGTACAGCAGCCAGTGCCACCACCAGAAGCATCAGAAGTGGAAGTAGACTTTGCAGGACCAGAACTCTGTAAGGATGATACTCGGGTCCTATGTGGCAGGACTGAAGAACAAACAATCCGTGCAACACCATCCTCAAATGGGGTCCAGACCACAGGTGTAACACCAACTTCAGCTTGCACCTGGCTAGACCCCAGAGACTCTATGGCATGGGGAACAGCAGCACATGGTTCCACAACAGAGACTTTAAGCAGATGACCTTCAGGCTCAAAGGACTCTGAAGAACCATGCTGCCACTTGCCAGGTGCAGATGGAACTTTGGGGAGGCTGGACAAGGCAGGACAAGGAGACACATCAACGTGGACATCTTCCACCACCAAAGAAGTGGGCAGACCCTCAGCCATCCAAGTGAGAACAGAAACAGTCAGAGAAGAGGGTGGGTGAACACCAATTTCACAAGCAGCACTAAGCTTGGGAACAGCATCTTGCAAATCACCAAATGGAGAAGTCGACAGTGGAATAAATCAAGGCAGCCTCTTAGACACAGGACAGCACCCAGGAGCACCAGAAAGGACAGAATCATAAATATTCCCTGGCTGGAAGAAGTGAGTCTGGGCCCTCCTCTTTGCTTCAGAAAGAGAAAGCCTTTTATGCATACAAATGAACAAAATCTTCTCCACACAGTAGCAACGACAGTGTCGCAAAGATACAACATGCAGACCCCACAGTGATAGCACTTAAGGGGTCCTGGACATGGCATGGCTTGAGCTGCCACAGGATACACAGAAAACAAGAAGACTAGCCCATGCACATCAGCAAAAGTTGTTAACATGTCCATACCACTGACAGTGTAAACATCGCCTTGTAGTTAGCACGTACAGCTTCACAGGAAGTGATAGTGAAGTGAGTTTCACAGAATCAGGAAATGCCAAATTGCGAAATGTCAGGAAAAAGGTCAGAGTCGGGGTCAGAGTACCGTCTATTTTCTTTTGCAGGAACTCAACAACCACCACACCAGAAGATCGCAGTTCCTTCAACAATAGTTCCTCTGAGTATCAGAGGACGTCATGGGAAAAAAAAAGTACACCCTTACATCGGGTAAAGGTAGCATGAGCAACACAAGAAATATCAATAACAGATAAAGAGATCTGAAACTGTGGACAGGAACTCTCCTCTGGGAAGGACAACTCATTAAGGATGCTTCCATCCCCCTGGGAAGAGATTCTAGGTTCATGGCCACAAGGAGAAACAATGACACAGTGAATGTCAAAATTGTCAAAACCTAACACTGACCCACCCACAGGGGATTTCAGCACTAGATATTTATGAATCAGTTGCTGTTTTGTCTGAGCCTGACCCCAAAGCTGCACCTACCTAATGTGAATGTCTCCCAGTTCTAGTTGGATGCTAGAGCAAAGGAGGACAGACCCTAGGGGCTTGCATAGGCACCAGAGTGGCAGAGACAATGGGTCAGAAAAGCCAGGGGCAGATGTAAAGTCATCAACAGAATTATTATCTTCATTCCCCCACTCCTCCACCCACCATAGAGCCTAACAAGTGGAGGTCATGTGACAGAGATAACACTGCTGGCAACTGTAAAAGTAGTGAGTGAATGAGAATATGCAGTAACCATTGAGCGACCCAGGCAAGGGTGGCTCCAGGACGAGGACAACAGGAGCCACCAGGCACTCCAGTAACCACCTGGTTCTAGCCAACAAGTCACCAGCCAATTGACCTGGTTGGGCCCAACCAGGCCACCTGTCTAGCCAGATTAGAGGACCAAAGAGATTTATTACTAGCTTCAGGGAGCATTGTGCACCATTGCTCAACCTTTAGGACTCTCGCTTCCCAGAATTATGGGATGCCACACACACAGCAATCATGTGGGGAGGCAAAAGTCCTTCCAAGATGGAGGATGGGCAAGGATGAGCAACATCGCAAGCAGGTATCC